>NC_057864.1:447889946-448197133 GCF_019393635.1 Dromiciops gliroides
GATAGTAGAGAGAGAAAAGAGAAGGAACCAGGACAAAGCCCTAGAGTACACTAATTCACAGAGGATGAAGCAAAGATTGCATAGGATAAGAAGGCATGGGTAGGTTGTGATGCACTGGAAAGGCCCAGTAGAAAGTGGCCTTTATTAAATGTTCCACAGAAGTCAGGCACTATGGTAGGCACTGAGAATAAAGAGAAAAATGTGAAATTAGTCCCTTGCACATCAGTGAAATCACAGAAGTGTGTGGAAAGTATAAAGACATAATAAGTGCATTAGAGAAGGGAAAACACCACGTTTAAACTAGGGTTTGCTTTAGTTTGATTTATTTTTAAAGGATCCAAATTATTTTGTTTTTAGAGGGCATTCTTCTCCCATACCCCTCCCCCCCAAAATTGATGCCCATAACTCCCTGTATAAACTGCTTTTGTTCAAAGAAATCTGATTCGGGAAGATTTTGAAAGTTATATTCTAAGCTCATTTACTTCAGCTAAGAGCTCGATACTTTCACTATGCTTTGACACAGGAGATAGTCATGGCTGCAGGAAGAGGTGAGATTTGAGATCTTTCCTCTTCCAAAGTCCCTGAGTGACAGAAGCCCATAGTCTTATATCCACAATGGGGAAAAGACAGTTTACCAGGTGAAGACCCTTCTTAGAGTTGGCAGGCTGTACCTCTGAACATCACTCCTAGCCTTTGGATGGGAGAATCTGCATTCTCTTGGCAGAACCTTTATTTCCTGCTTTAAGTAAATAGACTTATGGAAATGGCTCAGAAGACTGCTTTATCCAATAGCTCTTAGGAAACACAATTTTGATAAGTGAAGTGTAAAAGAATCAGAAACAGATGTATTAAATTTCCTACAAAAATACCCCGGGCTTAAAAATTAACAGGGAAAAAGTTTTAAAAGGGGGGGAAGGAAACTGTTTGGGAGTTGGCCCGATCTCAAAGCCTTGATGGTGAATTTGGGATGTCCTGCCAAACACCTAACACTGTCAGGTTCACCCATATCCTATTGCACTGCTCCTGTTGTGTTTAAGTAAATCTGGGACTACACTCCAGAAAGCAAATAGAGGAGGGGTAAGAATAGGCCAAACCTACATGTCTGTATAGACAATATATCTGGGGAATTAACTTGGAAGGGAGAAACCAAGTCAACCATCTGTAATTTTAGTTTTTGTCACAAATATCTGGGTATTTGACTGAACTGTTTATTTTTCATTGTGAATGTTTTGTTGTTGTTGTTCAGTCATTTCAGTCATGTGTGACTCATTTGGAGTTTTCTTGGCAGAGATACTAGAATGGTTTCCCATTTCCTTCTCCAGCTTATTTTTTTACAGATAAGTAAACTGAGGCAAACGGAATTAAGTAACTTGTCCAGGGTCACACAGCTAGGAAGTGTCTGAGACCAGATTTGAACTCAGGAAGATGAGTCTTTCTGACACGAGGCCCCACACTCTATCCACTGCACCTCTGAGCTGTCCCTTGGTGTCACATAGGCATAACCTAGAGGACTGGATTGGAGTCAGGGGCCTTGGGTGTTGAATCCTCTCTGTGCTACTTGTAATCAGCATATCCTTGAGCAGATCCTCATTGGATTCAATTTCCCCACCTATAAAATGAGTAGACTGTACTAAATGATTACTAAGCATGAAATCACATGAACTTCTAGAAATGTTTGAGACAGGCCTCTGCAGGCAGTGAGAAGGGTTCAGACTCTGGTTGCATGGATTCCTAAAAGATTCAGTTTGAAGGAGATAGTGCTGTCTTCCTCCAAATTCATAGGAGACTCGGGGTTTCTCACCAGTGGGGGCTCTGAGACAGGCATCCTGAACTGAGTCCTTTGGGGGAGGGTAACTGGTTGGGATAGTAGGATCACACACAGTGGGAGAGACAGTCACTATGAGAGATAGACACTGAGCAGAGAGGTCATGGATGGAGAGAGCCTTGGCTTCCACCAAGGTAGCTGGTTCCTTCCTCCTCTAAATCTGATAGGATACCTGGGACCACAGTATTGTTGGTTTGGTGTCCCATGAACTTTTCCCCCTTTCCCTCATTCTACATGGGGGAAAAAAAACAATGTTTAAATCCAGAATTTTCAATTCACTAAAGTTGTTTACTTGCATTTCAGTTGGCTGTTATTGTGAATTTGGAATGTCCTGCCAAACACCTAACACTGTTGTAACTGTAGTAACAACACCCACATTCCAAAGGCAAAGGCCAGAAGAGGAAGTAACCCCTCAGTCTCCACTCCCAAATTTATACCCAGGTAAGCACAGGAGTTATACCTGGAAGAAAGCACTTATATTGCAATGTATCTCTCCAATCAATGTTATATTTATATACATGTATATTTATATGTGTTTCTTTACAACTATGAGGGAACTAGGTGAAACAGTGGATAGCGTGTTCAGCCTACAGTCAGGAAGACATCATCCTGAGATCAAATCTGGCTTCAGATACTTACTAGCCCTATGACCCAGGACAAGTCACTTCACCCAGTTTTCCTCAGTTTCTTCATATATAAAATAAACTGGAGAAGGAATTGGCAATCTGATCCAATATCTTTGCCAAGACAACCCCAGATAGGGACACGAAGGGTCAGACATGACTGAAACAACTGAACAACTTAAAAAGTATGCATTGGGAAATCAGAAGTCAAAAAACTCAAGAGGGGGGCAGCTAGGTGGTGCAGTGGATAGAGCACCGGCCCTGGATTCAGGAGTACCTGAAATCCAGCCTCAGACACTTAACACTTACTAGCTGTGTGACCCTGGGCAAATCACTTAACCCCAATTGCCTCACTAAAAAAACAAAAAAGAAAAAAAACTCAAGAGGATTCTCAGTGATCATCAGTAAAGGGAGGTAATACTAAAAGGGGCTACAATAAAACATGCAAACCAATTCTACTAGTTGATATACAGGGATCACCTTATTTTCTAATATTCTCCACAAGCCTTTTAAATAATTCTTTTCTATCGAGGCCAATGGATGAAAAATTATAGCATCCCGTGGACAAGAAGTCCAGGCTGCAAGAGGTGAGGTCATCTGTCTTCACTCCCTAGAAAGCAGTGATGAGGTTGGGAATAGTTTCCTGGATTATGTAACCCAGGACATGTCACCTTGATAACCTTGCTGTCTGTGCAAACATTGATGGTGGTGGTTTTTATGTAACATGCAACCGTAACAAACCACTTTGCATCTATTAGTCCAATTAGAAACAATAATAGTTAACTTTTACATGCCCAGGTATGAGGTAAAAGATGTTGTATATACATTATCTTCTTTGGATAGGAAAAAGCAGTGGTGGTAGAGAAATATAGCTTTGCCACTGACTGACTACCCATGCACATTGAGGCAAGTCACTCAGCCTAAGAGGTGAATGGTGCATCGGTATTTTATCCCTATTTTAATAAGCAATATAGGGTAGTAGATACAGCACAGGACCTGGAGACCAAAAGACTTCAGTTTGAATTTTATTTTTGATGCTAGGATAAGACGAATGTCTACCAATGAACAGAACCACACATCTTTCCAGTTTTTTGACAAGGATTGGTTTTCCCTAAAAGAGACAAAGCTATCCCCAGGACTCTTGTGACCTTTGATAGGAAGAGGAGAAAGAAGAGGAGGAGAGTAGTAGTAGTAATAGTAGTAGTAGTAGTAGTAGTAGTAGTAGTAGTAGTAGTAGTAGTAGTAGTAGTAGTAGTAGTAGTAGTAGTAGTAGTAGTAATAGTAGTAGTAACAGCAACAACAGTAATGGCAATAGTAACAATAACAACAACAATAATAACAGTAATAATAATAGTTACATACAATGTGCCAGGCATTGTGCTAAGTGCTTCATAAATATTATCTCCTCACAGCACAACAAATACTATTGCCTCACAACAATCCTGGGAGGTGGGTGCTTTCATTATTACCATTTCACAGATGAGGAAACTGAGGTTAGTAGGAGTTAGGGGACTTGCCCAGGGTCACATAGCTAGTTCATGCCTGAAGCTAGATTTGAAGTCAGGTCTTCTTGACTTTTAGCCCAGCATTCTACCTACTGCAAACTAATTGCCACACAAGGTTACCAAAGGGCATAAAAGTCCCGCCCACAAAGAGACCAATCCTTCCAGATTTGGTGCGTTCCTGAAATCATATGAATCATCATGCCCTGCCCTGCTAACCAGATGTTTCCATGAGGAAGCAAGGGAGGCTACATCTACAAAAGATGAATCTTGGGTCACTACTGAAGGGCCTCATTGCAGATCCTTACTGTGTTGGGGAAAAATAAGCCTCTTTTCATTTAAACATTCAATGACTTACAAGTGTTTAATATCATTCCCCAAATCAAATCTGAACTAATCAGTTGTTGGCAGTAGGCCCTCCCTTAATACGCATTTACTAGTTGTGTAATATCATTTTATAATTATTATTATTTTACAAATGAGGAAACAGATTCAGAGAGATGAATGAAAAATCTTACTGTGTGTCAAGCTTTTTAAGTTATGAGAATATGAATATAAAAGCAAAACAGTCTGTTCCCTCAAATAACATTCTAATGGGGGAGATGAGGCAAACAAGCGGGTTCAATCCAAGGTTTGTTGGCAAGGTCTGATGGTCTGAAGAACATAATTACAAAGCAGATGGCAAGGCCTGGCAGCTTCAGATATAATAAAGTGACTTACCAAAAGTTACATCAGCAGTAGAGTTAGGACCTGCTTTCAGGTCCACCCACTTCAGGTTATCTCTCTCTTCCCATCATACCCTGGACTCACTTTTGTGGGGTTCTCTATTACCCTATCAAAATATATTTTGGGGGGGCACAGCTAGGTGGTGCAGTGGATAAAGCACTGGCTCTGGATTCAGGAGGACCTGAGTTCAAATCCTGCCTCAGACACTTGACACTTACTAGCTATGTGACCCTGGGCAAGTCACTTAACCCTCATTGCCCTGCCCCCCAAAAAAATGTATATTTCATTCTACACCCTGAGTCTGTCACCAGTCTATCAGGAAGTAGATATCATTACTCCACTGGAATCTTTATTAGTCATTGAGTTGATCCCAGTTCCTAAGTCTTCAAAGTTGTTTTCCTATTGTGTTGTTTAAAGTGTTGTTTCTATTGTGTAACTCATTCTGGTTCTACTGACTTCACTCTGCATCAGTTCATCCACTCTTAAAATAACAAGGGGAGGTTAAGAGAGCACAAGGGAGATCATGTTTCCTTCCACTTCCAGACTAGTCCTTCCACTTAAGTCTCTTCCCAGAGAAGTGGCCCAGGGAAAATTATCTTAAAAGACCATTTCTCTCAATAGATCAAGGTGAAGAATACAGCATACCACCCCACCATGAAGAATCGAGGGACCAGGCTCAGATTGGCTACATATATCAGAGGGTCCTGGATTTTCCTCAACCCCCATGTTAAATTGGGCTGACTGAAGTAACACAGTGTTAGGTAATGTTCTAGTAGAGTAGAGGGCCATGCAGAAGATAGTATTGGTTTAAAAACCAACCAACCGCAAAACACCAAATCTTGGAGATAGAAGGGATTTCTGCCCTAAGTAACACTTACAGACTCCTTTACATTCTCTTTGTTCCAGTCTTTGATAAAGAGGTGGTATTCTCCCCATCAAGGCCAACCCTTCTATTTGTGCCCATGCCCTTTCCCATTTCCCCAGGAGCTTGCCTCATCAATAATTCCCTCAACCACATCAGTCTTCAGTATCTCTTATTGGTCATCCCTGCACCACCTCCTCCAAACATGCATGGATTTCCTCCATCCTTGAAAACTTATTCTTGGGGGGCAGCTAGGTGGCACAGTGGATAGAGCACTGACCCTGGATTCAAGAGAACCTGAGTTCAAATCCGGCCTCAGACACTTGACACTTACTAGCTGTATGACCCTGGGCAAGTCACTTAACCCTCATTACCCCACAAAGACACACACACACCCCACTTATTCTTCACTCTTCCACTCTCTGAAGTTATTATGTTATATCTTTAAACTCTTTTATTCTTTCATATCTCTCAAACTCTTAAAAAAAATCCTTACCTCCACTTCTTCACCTAAACTCACTTCTCAAGCCCTTGGAATCTGATATCTGACCCCACCACTTACTTGAAACTCCTCACAACCCCAATACAATTCAGTGATCATCTGCAAGAGTCATTAATTCATCCTTCTGTGGCCAACCTAGTGATTAGTTGACCTTTTCTAATTAATCTGCTTTGGCCTTTGAACAATTGTCTATAATTGGACTCATAATACCCAAAGTCTTTCCATCTTGGTAATATTAACCCAAGAGTGGGTTCTGGAGGCATGTCCTTTGAGAACTCAGACCCACTTCCCTGAAGGATGAGGCTTCAGAATCATAGCACCGTGAAGGGAGAAAGGCCAAAAAAAATCTATCCCTTCCCTTAAGCTGGGGGAGCAGATTCAGATGTAGGAGCAATAAAGACCAACCAATTCTTTTAAACATTATTATTGTACCTAATGGCATTTAACAAATGGTTACTGAGAGAGTGAATGAATGATTTTCCCCAGATCAATGACAAATGTTCCTAATTCTAATCCAAGCTCTTTGCCGCTCAGGAAGTAGGATTTCTTCCCTTTGAAAGGCTTGGTTTGGAGTTCAGCCTGTGATGAAGGGGCTGGAGCTCTGACAAGGATTCTAGTTACTGAGACTATAACCCTCCAGCACACGTGCCTGACAGGGTGAGGGAGGGGATGGATGGCAAATCCTCACAAGGAGCCCCAGACGCCTTTAGGCATCACAGAAATGGGTCTTGTATACAGGAAAAGGAACCAAGAAAAAAAGTGGGGAGTTCAAAAGATCAAGATGTGTTTTCATTGATCTTGGACTTGTAAGAGCTGTGCCATCAATCACCGTCGTTTAAAAATTCCTATTAACGGCCTCAAGTGCTGGGGCTTCGCATATGGTTTGTCTTTGGAACATTCCGTCAGGCCATCTCTTTGGAATCAGTGTGAGAATCTGTCAGTGTCAGAATCAGAACCTGGACCTTCTGCCTTACTCCTTGGCCAATGGGAAGAGGGAGAGATGGAGGGAGGGAAGGAGAAAGCCCCATTTCTTTCTCCTTTGCTTTCAGAGAGTTGAAAATACTCTCGTCTTCACCAAGAGGCCAAAGAACTGAATATTCCCCACTGTAAGAAAACAGTGAGCCAAAGCCAGGAATTCATCAAGGAAAGGGAACTCTTAGGATAGGTCCTGGTGGAGTCACAGAGGAAGCCAAGAGTCTAGAAGAAATTCTCCTATGTCCAATATATCACAGGGCCTATCTACGGTTTTAAAAAGCCAGCCTCCTGCTCAGTGACTCTGATGCAGTGGTAATTCGAGGAATGGCATCGTTCAGAGAAAATGAATGAATGTTTCAAAGATCTAATGGAAAAGACCTTCCTGCTCACTCACTCCCTCCCGGCCCGCCTCCCCTGCCCCCATTAAAGCAATGTGATATGCAACTACTTCAGTCAGGAAAGGAAATTCTGGAGTATAGTTGAACCTTCCTTTTAATGGAAATACGATCTCGATTTTCCCCTGTGTGCAGGGGAGCACCAATTTCCCCAGCACAAGATTGAGGCTGAGGGGGAGGAAAGAAGGCCACCGTCCCCCTACCTGAACCACACCTAGATGTGTCTATGCCTAAGGGAGAACTGCACAAGGGAGAGGTTATCACATGGGCTAAGAGAACTGAGGTTCACACTTTAGATCTAGTGACCCTGGGCAAGTCACTCTGGTCCGTTTGGGCTTCAGCTTCTTCACCTATAAAATGCAGAAAATACTTGCCCCCATTTAATCCCTAGATCATTCTGAGGAGTGAATGAGATGATTTCTATGAAAGCTGATGAAAAAAAATTAAAGGAAACTACACATGAATGGTATTATCACAGGCCTCCAAGGGGGAAGATGTGCTGGCCCAGCATATCAGGACCATCAATAAAGTTCTTAAAGTATCTTTGAGAAGACATCATCTGGGTATGCATTGTTCTTCATAATCTTGGGATAAGATGAGGAAACTGATGTCAAATACGAATTAGTTCAGACCCCTGCAAACCTAATTAGGAGGAACTTGGCTGACTGCTAAACTAGATATGATCTCCCAGCTGCCTTCACCCCCAGATGCCCAGGTGTTTGGAGAAATAACAAGCTTGTTCTTTGGTCCCAGAGGCAGGAGGAAGCTAAGGGGATTTCTTAATTTAGTAAGAACCAGACTAAGATGCACATTTTATGCCATCCTTCTGATTCCAAGGCATGCCAGGTTCAGACATCACCATATGGAAAGGGTTGCCATCACCCTGATAAACCCAAGAGGAAGTGTAATTGGAGTACCAACGATAAGAAATGCACCTAATGGGTGAATGAGGCACCTAAAAATTCTATCCCACCTATTCAGGAACAAACAGGGCTAGATGCAGCACCCAGTTCATCTTGAGGATTTAACTGTTTGTTTAAAAAAATATGTTCTGAATCAAAAAGCAATTAAGGTCACTTTCATTTGAACTGACGATATGATTATAATCCATTAGATTGTAAGCTCCTTTAGAATAGGGACTATCTTTCACCTCTCAGTGCTTGACATACAGTGGGTGCTTAATAAATATCAACTGATTAATTGACAGATCACCTTGGGCAAATATTTGCTTTTCAGCAACTGCTCTATGTATTACTGTGAATTAGGGTATGAGAGACACTATGATGGAGAGTACTAGACCAGGAAGACCTGGATTGATTCTTACCTCTGATACTATGTGAACATGGGTAAAACACTTACACTCACTAATTTTCAGTTAATTTATCTGTAAAATGAGGATAAGCTCTTACTCTGTTGTTAGGTTCAAATGCTATGATGAACATCAAATTGTTACAATCTTTAAAGTGCTACATAAATGTCAGACTAGCCTATTAAGAGGGGGAGGAAGGGAGGGAGAGAGAGGAGAGAGAGAGACAGAGAGACAGAGAGAGACAGAGACAGAGAGAAACAGAGAGAGACAGAGAAAAGAGAGAGACAGAGAGACAGACAGAGAACAGAGAGACACAGAGACAGAGACAGACAGAGACAGAGAGAACAGAGAGAGACACAGAGAGACACAGAAAAACAGAGAGACACAGCAAGAGACAAACAGAGAGACAGAAGAGACAGAGAGACAGAGAGACAGAGACAGACAGAGAGACAGATCGACAGAGACAAAGAGAGGCAGAGACACAGAGAGACAGATCGATAGAGACAGAGAGACAGAGAGACAGAGACGGACAGAGACAGGGACTGACAGAGACACAGAGAGAGAGAGGGAAGAAAGGAGTGAGGGAGAGAGGGAGAAGGAAGGAAAGAAAAGTAGTAAACTGATGCCACTGCTTAGAGACAGATGCTGCCTCGGAGGATAATAGCCCCAGGCAACTTAATTCCTTCCTTACAATCTCATATGAATAGTATAGACATGTTCTGGAACTACGCTCTCAACTCTCACTCATAAGAGCAAGCCAGATGCCCAGAGAGACAACTATGTTTCCCTCCTGGATTTTAGGGGTAATCCAGAGGAACTGATTTCCCTAGTACTATTAGCTCAGAAGCCCCTATTTGTATTTCCTCCCCCCCCCCCACCCTCCGAAGTGATTATCAGTTGTTATCACTGAGCCAGCCAGAACTAACTAGCTTTTAGAAATAGGAATTTTCCAAGGTGGCATAGTAAAAACAATTGGCATTAAACATCCCTTGAATCAAGAGCACACTCTCCTACAACTACTTACAGAATCCAGGTGAATATGGAACGTTGCTAGGACACTGATGAGAAGTTCAAATCTTATAACCCTTCAAAACCTCTTCATCTGGTCAAGGGGCAGGAGGTCAGATGCTCTCCCCCACCATCAAGCAATTCTCTCTCAAGGACTTGGCTGGAAATGGCTCATCACTGGAATGCTGGATTTGCAAACTGGTTTACCATTTTATGTAAGGCTCATAGGGTATAACTAAGTCTCTTCAACTGATCCTAATACACTTCCTGTGAAATTTCACTGTATTTCATCCAGTGGCTTTCATTTCTTCCAAAATGATCAAGGACTTATCCAGTCTGGTGCATGTGAGAAAGAACCTTAAAGTTGCTTTAATTTGCATTTTTCTAATTATTTATAATTTAGAACATTTTTCATTTATTTGTTAGTTTATATTTCTTCTTTTGAAAACTGTTCATATCCTTTGGCTATTTGTCCATTTCATAATAACTTTTATTATAAATCGGAATCAGTTCCTTACATGTCTTGGAAATTAAAACCTTTATCAGAGAACTTTACTTTTATCCAGCAACTTTGCTGAATTTTTTTGTTTCAATTCATTTTAGCTGAGTCTTTGGCTTCTCTAAGGACCTCATTATATCAAAAAGTGCTAATTTTATTGCCTCTATGCCTAAATTTATTCCCTCAATTTCTTTTGCTTGTTTTATCGATCTAGACAGTAATACTAGCACTAATTTAAATGGTAATGGTGATAATAGGCATCTTGACTTTGCACACACTTAAAGGAAAGGCATCTAACTTTTATCTATCACATAAAATGTTTGCTCTTATATTTAAATACATAATCATTATCTTAAGGAAAGGTTAACTAATTATTATGATTTCAGTCTTTAGTGGAAACTTGTATTTGATATTTTCAAAATCCTTTTCAGAATCTATTGATATAATCAGATGGTTTTTGTTACTTATATTAAGCATGATTTATTGTACTTATAATGTTAATTTTGGTTTGTTCCATTAACTCCTAATTCTGAGTATAAACTCATCTGTCTAACATGTTGTAGCCTACTTGCTAATAATTTATTAAAATCTTTTGTCTCAATATTCATTATGGATATTGGTTTATAGGTTTTTTTCTGTGCTTTGTATCTCCCTGATTTAGGTATCAAGTCTATGTTTGTATTATCAAGAGAGATTTGAAGGTAACTTTCTTTTCCATCATTGAAACCAGTTCATGTAGTACTGGAATTATTCTTTGATAGCCCAATAGAATTTACTTGCAGATTCAATATGTCCAAGGGAAGAAGGTTCTTTGAGAGTTCATCTATAGCTTGTTCAATTTCTTTTTCTGATATTGGATTATTTAAATAGTCTATTTTTGTTTTGTTAATCTAAGTATTTAAATATTTTAAGCATGTATCTATTTCCTCTACATTATTAGTTTTATTATGTAATCCAGCAAAGTAATTTCTGATCATTTCCTATACTGCCTCTTCAATTGCTGTGAGCCCTTTTTTAAAAAAATATACAATTTGCTTTCTCTTTTTAAATAAGATTGTCTTTTTGTTGATTTTATTCATTTTTAATCAATTCCTTGATTTGAATTTTTATTCAAAGATCTCTTTGTTTTTAAATTTATTAATCTCTTATTCTTAGAATTTCTACTTTGTTACTTAGTTGAAGATTTTTATGTTATTGCAGTTTTTAACTTGCATGCTTAATGTACTGATTTTTTCTTTCTCTCATTAATGAAAGCAATTAGAAATCAATTTTATCTTCAGAACTGTTTTAGCTGTATCCATAAATTTTTGTTGTTCCTCACTTTTGTAATTTTCTCTTATTTCTATAATGTTATTTGACTCAACAATTCTTTAAAATTATGTTATTTAGCCCCCTATTACTTTTCATTCTTTCTTTAAGGACCCTCTATTGAACATAATTTTTATTGCATTCTGATAATTAATTGATGTACTTAGTATTTCTGCTTCTATTCCTTTGGGGATTAGGTCTTTATACATGGTCAGTTTTTGTGAGGGTTCCATGTATAGTTAAGCATATAAATTATTTCTATTCCCATTCAATAATGACCATATATCTAACATCTCTAATTTTGCTAAAGTTCATTCATACCCTTAGCTTCTTTCTCTTTTATCTTTTGGTTAGACTCATCTATTTAAAGAGATAAATTAAGGTTCCTCACTATCATGGCTTTATGTGCATTTCCACCTCCAATTCAATTAATTTTTCTTTGAAGATTTTTGATATTGTGTTATTGGGGTGTGTGTTTGTGTATATATATATATGTGTGTGTGTGTATATGCATATGTATATGTATGTGTATGCATAATGTGATAAAATAATGGAATCTGGAAGATTCCCAGGGGCCCCACCTGATTGATTTAGTATGCTTTTAATTGGGTGAGAGTGAGAAACTAAGTACCTACTTGGGGTTGATTAGATATAGGCCACACCTGGCCTGCCCTGAGTGACATGTTAGTGTACTACTGATGTCACTAGGGGACTACTCTCAGCCAAGCAACTTAAAGGACCTCCCTTTTTGGGGAGGGAGAGAAAAAGTAGAAAAAGGGAACACTAGCTCGAAGGATCTCTCTCTTTCCTTTTGGTGAGCTTCAAGAATGTGCCAGAGAGGGACTGCACAGCTGACTCCCATTGAAACTATGGACCCCAGGTGGTGAGTTATTACAAGCAAGGCCAGCTCGAGCTAACTGAACAGGAAACAATTTTGGGGTTTGAGTCAGTTTTTGATAATGCCAAGGAGCTTATTAGTTTTCTCATCCCCTATTTCCTTGTCCCTGGCTTTATAAACTTCACCTTTGTTGTAAATTTTATTCCCATTAATAAAACCTGGTTTGTTTGTGGGAAAAGAGGCTGTTAATCTCCTTTCTTATTAGCCTGGGAGAAATAACTAAAAAAGGCAGTTTGGAAGGGAGGAAACTTTGGACCTAGAGGTCTCTCATTATTTTCTGAACCCCAATATTATGGCAAGCCACGCAATTAATGCTCCCCATAATAAATTTGGCCCCTATAATATACAGTATTATATTGACCCATTATCTACAGTGTCCTTTAGACATAATGCAATATCCCTGCATATCTCCTTTTATCTTGTCAATATTTAATATAGCCTTATCTAAAATCATATTTTGCTCTCCTGAAGCTAAAGAACAATAGGCTTTCAGTTTTCACTTGTGTCCAACTCTTCATGACCCTGTTGAGGGGTTTTCTTGGCGAAGATGCTGGAGTGGTTTGCTATTTCCTTCTCCAGCTCATTTTACAGTTGAGAAAATTGAGGCAAACAGGATTAAGTGACTTGATCAAGGTCACACAGCTAGTAAGTTTCTGAGGTCAGATTTTAACTCAGGAAAAGGAGTCTTCCTGACTCCAGACCCAACACTCTATCCTCTGTCACCTAGCTACCCTGTCTCCTTATTTTTAACTCCATGTGAATCTTTGTGTTTTTGTTAAACAATACCAGATTCTATTTTCTAATCCAGTGTACTATCCTCTTCCATTTTGTTAATGAATTCGTCCCATTCATGTTTAGTTACCATCATTAATTGTTCATTTTCCTACATCTTATCTTCTTGTAGTTTTTTCTCTTTCTCCCCACTCTCCATTTTACAAATAAGAAGATGGTAAAAAGAGAGGAAATTTACCTGACACAATCTAATGAGTGAAACAACCTGTTTCCTCTCTATTGCATTTCTTTGCTTCCCTTTGCCCTGCCCATTTCCAAGTTTCTTTTTAAATCCTCCTTTTAATTTTAATTGGTTTATATTTAAGTTCATTTATTTTTAACTAATTTCCTTTTATGCCACTTCATGTTGTTTCCTCCAAGATTCAAATTTGTTTTATTTTGGTTTTTTTTTACTTATTCTGCCCTTCCTATTAGAACCCTATCTTTTGCTCCTTTATCCTTGTATGTTCCTATTTTCCTCTGAGATTAATGTATTTCTATATCAAAATATCTGTGTGTAAAGAGGTAGCGGTGGTGGTGATAATTGTGTTAATTTTCTTGAGGTTCAGATGAAAGTAGGTTTCATGGGACATTCATCACTTCCTCCATAACTATCTATATTCTTCATCTTATGAACCTCAATAAGGTAATAGTGACTTTCCTCCTCCTTATATAATTTTCTCATAGTATTTAGAACCATCTTTGGTTTGCTCTTATCTACCTCAGCATCCAGTTTGGGGGCTTGAACTTGTATCAATCTCTACAACTAAATGGCATGGTCAGTGACTTCCTGGCCTTTAGTGTGATAACCCAAATGAGGTCCCTCCTTGAAGAGACCCTAGGACTTTTCCAGTTCTGAACTCTTCCTGGGGCCTCCCTCTCACCACAGGGCTTCAAAACCTTCCCCTGATATAGGCTCTGATAAGGGTCTTTCCCTCTTGCTTCTGGGCTCAAGGTCTATTCCCTTGCTAGTCTCTTACCACAGGCTTTACTGATTGCTTGGGCCAAATTCTGCCTATGGCCTTTCTCCCATAGCTGGACATAGGTCACTATTGCTATTCTGTGTGCCCCACACATCTACCTTGTGATCTCTTCTCTATATTTACTTTCTTCCTTGGTGACTTTTTCTGCTGTTATGAGTTCCATTATAATCCTCATGCAGATGATTTCAAAACATATACATTCAGCTCTAATCTCTTTCTTGACTTCCATTTTTCCAGTGGGATGTTCCATGGGCATCTCACACTAATATGGAACCTATTATTTCCCCGTAAGCACTCCTCTTCCTCTAACCTTTCCTATTTCTGGTGAAGGTGTAGAAATACCTAGGAAGTGAAGTATTTTGTGTTGTTGGGGAAAGTGGGACAAAGGTGAATGGCCTTTAGACCTTCTCTAGCAAACCCAAACATTGTTATTTTCATAGAGGAGAAGAACATAATGGGATGATATTAGAAAGTTTTCTTCACCACAGTGTTACAGACCTTGTCTTTTGTTAGAAAAATTGGAGCCCTTGAAATATTTGCTTAAACCAGGGGGTATGATAAGACCTAGGAAAAATAGGTGCCTATTCATAAGTTAGGTGATAGTTAGACTTGGAGACTGAGGGAAGATAGTAAAGAATTATTCCATAAAGCATTCATAAATGAGTCAAACAGGTGAGTTCTAGAGTAGCCAAAGGGAAACACTAATCTAATATTGACATCTGTTACCTTATGATAAAGCCTGGTTGTGATAAAGAGTTTCACAGACACTGTATGATAAAGCTAACTGAGAAGAGATTTATGTCTCCTAGCAAAGAAAGTTATACCCCCTCCATGTCAGGAAGAGGCTTACTAATCACAACATTTCCAGTACCTGGAGGTCAGTGTTACCAAGTGGTTCTGGGCATAGTAACTCAGCTAAGGACTATAGGCACATCACAGTGGGAAGCTGAAAGAGCTGTATTCTCTTCCCTGTAGGGAAGAGGCTTACTAACCATAATATCCTGAGCTGATGTTGAAAAGAGGTATTAGGTGAATTTGAAGATAGCTGCTTAGCTAAAGATTACCTAAAAAAGAAACATGATGCTTTGTGGGTATGCTATTTCCCAAATCCTGGCACTCTGTATCCATTCTGTTCACTCTTATGGGCCATGCTTGCAATGCATTCCCTCTTCCCAACACCTTTCCACTTGCCTGTTAGAATCTTTATCTTCATCCAAACAAGGTTCAGTTCAGATGCCATTTCCTCTGTGAAATTTCCCTATCTTTCCTGTAATAAATGTCCTCCACCTTCTTGAATTTACTCATATCTATATCATTGTATCCATATTGGTGCTGGTAGATGGAGCAGTAGATGGAGCATTGGCTCTGAAGTTGGAAGGATGTATATAACTTGCCACTGGACCCAGATGGCTCTGGAGGAGAGAGTGAGTCTGGTGATTTTCCACAACCCTCCCTCACTTAAATCCAATTCACTGCAAGTCATGACATCACCTCCCAATGTCATGGTCCTCTTTGAGAACAAAGGACAAACAAGAAGAAGAAGAAGTAGAATGTAAATTCTTTGAGATCAAGTACTATTCTTTATGGTCCTTGTATCCTCAACACCTAATCCAGTGTCTTAATAGATGCTTAATAAATGTTTATTTAACTAAATTCAATTCTATGTGCCAACAGTTGGACAACAGAAAGAACTCGATTTTCAAAGGGGAAAAGAGGTAAGAAAAGAGAGAAAATCATTAACACTATAAAAAACAGATTATAGGAGTCATTTCAAAGAAAGCTCATGACTTCCAAGAGAGTTATCTATAAGGATTAGAGGCTGAGGCTTATTATATATGGAACAGGACACAAAAAAGGCTGATGTGCATGTTTCTGTGAGAATTAAACAGGACAGGTTCCTTCTGCTATCTTGGAGTGAGTGAAGGAGATCCCACATATGCCTGAATTAGAAACATTAGCTGTTTTTCATCAGGCCTGAGGAGTTTGTTTACTTTTGGACTGTTTTATTTGGCAAATGCTGACCAAACCATCAGTGTATTCCTTTCACAAGGCAGCTTGTTTGTGTTTTCAATTGGCCATTTTACATACAGGGATCGTGACCTCCATGATGGGGACTGAAGCTGTTGATGAGCATTGGCATCACAAAGAAATATAAGAGAGTTGGGATGGACATCTGGGAGACCTCCAGGACCTAGCTCAGGGCTGGCTGGCCCATCACATCTTCTCATCACTCCTGTTAACTTCTACTGTTAACAGCACAATCTCCTGGATTTCAATATGGGTTTGATTCAGAGTGGACCATCTCTCCTCCCCCAACATGCCTAAAATAGACTTCAGTATCTTTCCGACCAAATATACTTCATCTTCATCTTCTTCCAGATTTCCCTGTATCTATCAAATCCATTACCATCCTTAGAATAACTCAGGTATGATATCTTGGAGTCATTCTCAACTCCCCACTCACCCTCATTCCATTCGGCCAATAAGTTGATGATTCTACCACAGTGGCATTTCTTGAATCTATATCCTTCCCCCCATATACAGATGCCACCATAGCTCAAATCTTCATCAATTCCTCCGAAGACTATTGCAATAGTTCACTAACTGATTTTCTAGCCTTAAATCACTTCATTCTCTAATAGATTCTCAGCACCATCCTAAAGTTTTATTCCTCCCACCCCTGATCAATGAGCCCTAATAGATCCCTATTACTGAAAATATGAATACTCCTTTGTTCCTGCCTACATTTTCAGCTTTATTAAATGTTGCTCCCCTTTCCACACTCTAGAGGCCAGCAAAATTGACCTTCTTTATTTTTCTTTCATGCCATATTCCAGCTATCATCTCCATGCCTTTGCACAGGTTGTTTCTCCTTTCCCAGAATGAACTCTTCATCTCTTCTTCTAATAATTTCTCACTTCCTTCAAATGTCAAATACCACCGCTTGTGAAAGATGCTCCCCCTCTTGTACTGATATTGTGCATTCTTTTATGTGTAGGTATTGTTTCTTCTTATTCAGTGTAAGCTCTTTGAGAACAGAGAATATTTTTATTTTTGTTTTTGTGTCTTCAGCCCATTGCACAGTGCTTAGTTTATAGACCTTAATACGTGCCAGACTGGCCCTGACAAAATATAAAGCAGGCAACATTTGTCCTTGGCTGCCCTGGCAATTGAGATCAGGAAGGGTGGCGTATAGAAAGTACTTAAGCTACATGGATCTTAAAAGAAGATAATAATATGAGGAAGGAATGCACATCAGGTATAGGGGATGGCCATTGAAAAGGCATGGAGGGAGTTGAGATACCTCCTTAGAAGAACAGAGACAAGGGCAAATAGACTTGACCATACTACAGGAAGTAGAATAACTTCTATGAGGAGCAGTCATTCAGCCTCCATTCAAAGCTGCATGTGAAAAATCCATAAACTCCCCAAACTGCCCATTCCACTTTGGGATATCTATGCCAAAAGTGGCAAAATTTTAAGGATGGTTATAGACTAATTCTCATGATACCTAATAGAAGATACTGAATAACTATGAAAGGTCATATATTGTATTGCTGGGGGTGGTGATCGGGGAGATATCAATAACTATCACTTAATATCCCTACTTTCTCAACTCTAAAATTTTCATAGAAATGGTCCAAGTATGCCCTGGTTAAAAAATGCTAAGAATAAGCTTTGGCAACTAATATTCTGCAGCATGCTTTATCTTTACAAGCATGCATTTGACTGGAAAAGTAAAAGTTATATAATATTGGATAGTTTGTTACTTTCTTTTCTTTTTTCTTTTTTTTTTTTAGTGAGGCAATTGGGGTTAAGTGACTTGCGCAGGGTCACACAGCTAGTAAGTGTTAAGTGTCTGAGGGAGGCTTTGAACTCAGGTCCTCCTGAATCCAGGGCTGGTGCTCTATCCACTGCGCCACCTAGCTGCCCCTGTTACTTTCTTTTAAAACATTTCACTTGATGAAGCAAATTTCTAGCATTATAAGGCTCTCTTCCAGAAAAATATTTCACATGAATGTATTAAAGACATACAAAATTCCTTAATAGGTGCAACAGATTTGACTTTGTGCTTCTGTTTAACAATAGCAAGTAGGCATAAAAAGAGATGTATGCTCACCACCAAGTCATATGCCATTTTCATACACCAAGTCCAGTGAAAAATTTCAATCAAAAAGAGATTTCCCCATAGATGGTGAGACCTTCCAGATGCTCTTTTTTATGACTAACAATATGCATTACATCAAACCCTGACAGAGATGTTTAAATGAGATTCACAGTCACTCAGAAGGATTTGATCAGCTTTCTACAAAGGAAAAAACTAAATGTTATTGCTTAGATTATGATATGTCCAGGACAGTCCATTGAGTTGGTCATTTGCTATATATACCATGTACCCAAATTGCAGATAGATGATTAACTGTGACAAGAAGTGAATAGTAATGGGTTGGATTGCATTTGAGAAATCAACAGCACTTTCAATGATCCCAAGCTGCAACCTGAAAAAAAAAATCAATTGTTTTAATGACAGTGATGGTATGTGGCTGCAAATATGGAAAACTTCTGTCTTTGAAAAATCAAAATCACAAAATAAGTGAAGAGAAGAATAAATAAATGAAAAAATGCAATGTTTCAGGCACTGCGAACATCAACTATGGTATATGGAAACAATAAAATAAAGCATGCCATCCAAAAAATCTATATAAATGGAAAAGCGGGTATTCCAGGCATGAAACTGAGCCAAAGATAATAGATTAATAGGCAAAGTATCACATTGGTACCCACATAATGTTTAAAAAAAACTAAACAGAGACCTACAACATATTCACTGGACCCTCTTCGGAAGATTGATTGGAAGACAGAGGCAAGATTTACACATAATGTAAAGTCATAGATGGGCCATAATTATCAAAAGAGAGTAACCACATCAGTGAGAAGAGACATCCATTGAAAAATTGAAATATAAGACTTTTTGAAAATTCATAAGATAGTATCAGCCCACTGAGATGGTGGCTTTCTTCTTGGTCTAAACACATCTTCTTGGTAACAGTACAGTACTGGACAAATAACTAGGTGGTGTAGTGGATAAAACACTAGCACCTGAGTTCAAATCCGGCCTCAGACACTTGACACTAACTGTGTGACCCTGAGCAAGTCACTTAAGCCCTCATTGCCCCACAAAAAAATAATTTAAAAAAAATCAAGATAATAGTACAGTACCTGGTATGTCCATCTTTCTCTGTCTCTTCTACTACATGATCAGCCTACCACCCTTTCTGTTCAACTATAACCTTATTGATATTTTAAAATATGGCTTCTTATGTAAAATTCCTCATAGGTAAGATGCTACACCTTTCTTACACCCACTTTGTGATTTCCATTGTCTTTAGGGTCACCTATAATTTTGTTTCTTCATTGTATTTCAAGATTCACAGTCATATAGGATTACAGGGAGATTTTTACTATTTTTAAAAAGTAGTGTTGATGGGGAACAGATCCAGACTATTTGGAAGTGCTATAGAATCTTTTAGATGTGCTCTAACCCCATTTCTTCCTCCTCTTCAGTTCTGGGCCCAGCTCCTTGCTCATCTGCTCCAACCGCCCAAGATATATGTACTAAATGACAATTCTGATGTGCTAACTGGACAAGTATATGTCATAACCAGGACAATCCAGGAAAATCCCATATTACCTTATAAAAAATCACTGGGAGCAAACTACTATCTACTTCACTTTTCCTAAATCTCCAAAACAATTTGCCATCCATCATCAGCTCATTAACTTTTTATCTGAAAAGTATCAAGGAAATAAATATAATAGCTCCAATACAAAGTCAGTTCTCATAAACATATAAGAGAGGTAGATATAAAATCATGTGAAAATTATGATATTACTGGGAGTTTTCATTTTTGGGGATCTCTTTCAGGTACTGATTGGTGAATTAATTGTCTTTTCATAATTTTCACATGATACCTGAAACACAGAGAAAGAGAGAGAGAGAGAGTTAAAATAAGAGATTGGAGCAAACTCTATGATGCTTCAGCTAAAGTAAAAAAGGTAAAGGAAGCAATCATGATCTCAGACAAAGCAAAAGCAACATTAGACAAAATTAAAAGGAATAAGCAAGGAAGCCACATCTTGCTAAAAATCACAATAGGCAATGAAGTAATATCAATACTAAACATACATGCACCAAATGGCATACCATTCAAATTCTTAAAGGAAAAGTTAAATGAATCAAAGGAAGAAATAGACAGTAAAACTATACCAGTGGGGGACAGCTAGTTGGCACAGTGGATAAAACACTGGCCCTGGATTCAGGAGGACCTGAGTTCAAATCTGGCCTCAGACATTTGATACTTACTAGCTGTGTGACCCTAGGCAAGTCACTTAACCCTCATTGTCCCACACACAAAAAAAACTATACCAGTGGATGACCTCAATGTTCCCTTCTCTGAGCTAAATAAATCTGACTGTAAAATAAATAATAAAAATTTAAGGAGATAAATAGTATCTTAGAAAAGTCAGACATGATAAACCTCTGGAGAAAACTGAATGGAAATAAAAAGGAGTATACCTTTTTCTCAGGAATGTATGGCACCTTCACAAAATTTGACCATATATTAGGGCATAAAACATCATAAACAAATGTAGAAAAGCAGAAACATTAAATTCAGCCTTTTCAGACCATAATGCAATAAAATTACATTTAGTAAGGGGCAAAAAATAAAAATAAATATTTATTAAATGTCTACTATATACTAAGCACTACTTTGGAGGGCTGGACTAAATGGCTTTCTAAGGTACCTCCCAGGAATGCCATAAGGCCATAAATTGAGGTGAAAAAAACAAAGCTCATAGAGCTTTGGGCCATATAACTAATACATGCAAGAGACAGAACTGAACCCAGTTCACTCCTGCCTGCAAACTCCTGAAGTCTTCCTTGCACGAAGGTCCAAAGCAAAATCTCAGCATAAGTTTGCATTTTCAAGATAGTCTCACTGAGTAGTAGTGTCAAATTCAAATAGAAATTAGGGACTACTACACCATGTATAAGGATTTCTGAAGACTACATACTGACTTGGTTTTAAAATATAATATTACCTACTTTGTTGTATTATTATTTAGTTAAATATTTCCCAATTGCATTTTAATTTGGTTCAGGTTGTACTCAAGAGTGCTGTGGGTTGCATGGAGTGATGTTTGACATCTCTGCCTTAGAAGAGCCTAGAACAGTGGCTAGTTGAGTATTTTCCCCTTCCAACACTATGTTTACAGCCAGAAGTGCAGTGGTGTTTAGTTTTTTTTTTCCTTAACTAAAAATTCCCTTTTTCCCAAGTGCCCTGGCCTTCTGACTACTTCATTCCCCAAGGATGCCTCTGAACTCTGGAATTTCAGATTTCATTTTCCTGTAAGGGGGTAGGAACTTCCTCCTACTCACTAATTGCCACCTGTTTCAAACAGAATCCAGTTTCCTTTTTATGGGATCAGTCATGTCCTAGTTTGGTTAAACATGTAGTCACTTCACCCTGATGATTCAGATGTCAAATACTGGCTTCTTCACTTCATAAAATGCCTGTCTCCATGACCCATGAAAGGGAGGGAAAAGTGGAATGGCTTCTGAACGATGCTGTGTATATATAGTTGGTGATATAAATATCCAGGGACAGGCAACTCATAATCTGTTCTGACCTGGGAGATGATTTGGTGATGTAATGTTACCCCACCCCAGACCCAAGGTCACCCCACCCCTCCAGCCTCCTATTTTTTTTAATTTATTTATTTTTTCCTTTGCAACAAACATTTATTTTATTTTTCCCAGTTACATGTAAGGACAGTTTTCAACATTCATTTTCATAAGATTTAGAGTTCCAAATTTTTCTCCTTCCCTCCCTTTCCTCCCCCCTCCACAAGACATAAACCAGGTTATATATTTACAATCCACAAGTGCTCTTTTTATCAGTTCTTTCTATGGGGGTGGATAGTATACTTCATCATTAGTCCCTTGGGATTGTCTTGGATGATTGTATTGTTGACAGTAGTTAAGTCATTCATAATTGCTCATCGAACAATACTGCTGTCACTATGTACAATGTCCTCCCAGTTCTGCTCACTTCACTATACATCAGTTCACATGAGCCTTTCCAGATTTTTCTGGGATCATCCTGTTTGTCATTTCCTATAGCACAATGCCATTCCACTACAATCATATACCACAGCTTCTTCAGTCATTCCTCAATTGATAGACATTCCCTTGGTTCCCAATTCTTAGCCACCACAAAGAGTTGCTATAAATATTTTTTGTATAATTTTCCCCCTTTTCTCTTTTTCATGATTACTATTGTTAACTGTTTCCCTCCATCCTATTCCCTTCCCCATGGTATTTACTCCAGCCTCCTAATTTAAAGTGATAGCTTTCCAGCTGAACCTTCTCTCTTTTCACAAACTGAGCACTAACATATCCATAATATACACATGCATGTGTGCATGCATGTACACACACACACACACACACACACATATACCACCTCTTCCTAGGAGTGACCTGGAGGAACTGATCATTATTAACTCCATTAAATCACAGATTCTTAGAATACAAGACAGTGAAATTGGAGCTCAGGATTTCCATGTTTAAAGTTGAAAGAGTTAATCCTACTTCTTGACATCTCCCTGGATTGTTAAAGTTTCAAGAGTTTCCAATGACCATAAGGCCATTTGTATTTATCTAGAGAATTTCAGGGGCCATGTAGATCAACTGATCCCTGAACAAAATTCTATGCAACACACATTCACCCAACCTTTGATGGAAGACCTCCAGTGGGGGGGGGCAGTCCTCACTACCTCCCAAAGCAGCCTCATTCTATTTTTGTATAACTCTAACTGTAAGCAAGTTATTCCTGATATCAAGCATAAGTTTAACTTTACTACATGCACCCAACACTCCTAAATCAACCCTTCATGGGCAAGCAAGAACATATGGTGGGGGCAGCTAGGTGGCACAGTGGATCGAGCACCAGCCCTGGATTCAGGAGGACCTGAGTTCAAATCCGGCCTCAGACACTTGATGCTTACTAGCTGTGTGACCCTGGGCAAGTCACTTAACCCCAACTGCCTCACCAAAAAAAAAAAAGAAGAACATATGGTGCCATGGGAAAAGCACATCATTTAATACCAGAGGACTGGAGTTGAAATCCCAACTCTGCCGTTTAGTGTCTTTGTGACCCTGAGTAAGTCACCAAACTCTCTTGGCCTCAGTATCTTTATCCATATAGTGAGGAGGGTGGCCTCTAAAGTTACTTCCAGCTTCAAATCCAATATCTGATAATCCCATAGTAAGTTTAACATAAGTCTTATATCAAACTCAAATAAGGTAACAGACCTAAAGCACTTTGCAAAACTTATTATATAGATGACATTATTATTGTTATTATTATTATTAATTTATTAACCTCCAGTCAACAGGTCTCCAATCTGGTAGTGATTTCATTCCTTGAGCCTTCTACTACACTTCTTAGTTCAGGAAAATATTCATTGCTCAATACAGGGATGTACTAGTAAATATTTAACAACCAGGCTGAAGGGGAGTGGAGGATGAGAGTAGGGATTTATGCACAGACATTTTAAGTTTAATCTTCATAATTAATACTTTATTAAAGTCTTTTCAGTCAACAAAACAATAAATCAAGTCCTGATTTGTAAAGACTGCTTATAGCTGAGGTGTAAATGCTCACACTGAAAATTTAACAATAGGCTCTCTGGAGTCTCTTCTAACTAGCTCCATCCTATGCCTGGTTTAACCCTTCTTCCATGCTGTAGCTCTTGGAGATTACTTGGGGAAAACTATCATGTCACCTGTGAATATCCTCAAATAAGGCTAATTTCACTATGCAAAGAGAAGGCTGAAGGCTATCTTCAGGTAAATGAAAGGTTATCAAAAGAACCACCTTTTCTCCATGCCCATAAAAAGCAGCCAATTAGTCAATCCATAAACATTTACTAAGCATCTACTGTGTGCAAGGCACTCTACTAAACCGTGAACAAAAGGAAAAGAAAAATAAAATAAAATAAAAGACAGATTAAAAGGGCGCCTGCCGGGGGCAGCTAGATGGCCAGTGGATAGAGCACCGGCCCTGGAGTCAGGAGGACCTGAGTTCAAACCCAGCCTCAGACATTTACTAGCTGTGTGACCCTTGGCAAGTCACTTAACCCCAATTGCCTCACTAAAAAAAAAAAAGAAAGAAAAAAAGAAAAAAAGTATAAAAAAAAAAAGAGGGCGCCTGCCTAGAAAGAGTCCTAGACTGGGAAGTCTGTTTTAGCTACCTTTCTGCCACTGATAGTGTATAAAGTTTTAGGATTAAGTTCAGAAAGGACATTAGAGATTATCTAGTCCAAACCCCCATTTTTAGTATATGTGTTGCTGAAGTGAGCACCAAGCACCCATTTTACAGTGAAGCAACTGAAACCAAGAGAGGAAAAGTGACTTACCCAAGGTCATATAGGTAAGAAGTTGTGGGACAAGGATTCAAACTAGGTCTGACAATTCCCTATCATGCTCGCTGTGTGATCTTACTCAAGTTGTTTATCATCTCTGGACTTCTACCTATAAAAGAAACATTTGGATTAAGTTCTCAGAGTATCCTTCTAGTTCTGAGGGTCTATAGAATGATACTCTGTATAGGGGGAAAGGAGGAGAATATTACACAAAAGGAGTCCTAAAAAGAAAAAGCATAAAACACAAGGTTATGTTTTTGAAGATGCCTGTGTGTTTTCTTCTTCCAGAGGTCTCTTCAAATAGGATAGATGTCATCAAAGCCCTAGGGCAGTTACTTGGGGCAATGGCTAGAGCACCAGGCACAAAAACAGAAAGACCTGAGTTCAACTCTATCCTGAAACATTTACTAGCTGTGTGACCCAGGGCAAGTCACTTAACCTCTATCTGTCTCAATTTCCTCATCTGTAAAATGAAGGTGATAATAGCACCTACCTCTTGGGGTTATTTTGAGGATTGAATGAGGTAATATTTGCAAAGAGCTTAGCACAGTGCCTGGCATATGGTAGGCAATTAATAAATGCTTATTCCCTTCCTTTTCCCCATCCATCTGAAATGATTTGGGCAGAGGCTTACTTACAGGCAGAGGACCAAACCAGCTATTGCCACAACTTCCCAACCCATCTATAACTTGAGGGTTCTGATTATAGAGGGGGAAAAAATCAGTTGCATCTGTGGTCACTTTTTCATAGGCTGTCACTGGCTTTTGTGATATGGAATGATAGAGTGGATCTTATTAACCATGTCAGAGTCTCAAAGAAGAAGGTCAAGTTAAAGCAGGAACTGGGACCATTCTGATGAATTTCCCTTCCTGGCTTCAAAGAATCCATATGCACGTGGCTCCTTCATGGATAGCAACACCAGTCCCTAAGGGAACAGACACACTGACTCCAAACCACCCTGCTATCTCTTAGCCCAGACAATTAGATTGTTGCCTCAACCAAAGATTTGTCTTCCTACCTATGGTACCATCTAAACATCCCATTTTTCTTAAGGCATCTGAAATCCCCTGATGTCAAATTCTGACTCTGGCTTTTGTGAACTGTGCATCCATAGGCAAGTCATATGAGTTCTCTGTACTACATATCCCTCATCTATAAAATGAGGGTAATAATATTAGCTCTCTAAAGTGCTGGATTGATATTTCAGGGCTGTGAGTCCTTATATCTACTTAGAACATTGTGGGTGGGGGGCAGCTAGGTGGCACAGTGGATAAAGCACTGGCCTTGGATTCAGGGAGACCTGAGTTCAAATACAGCCTCAGACACTTGATATTTAACTAGCTGTGTGACCCTGGGCAAGTCACTTAACCCTCATTGCCCTGCAAAAAAAAAATAAAAAGAACATTGTGGGAGTGAAAAAAGACCTGTTTTCATTCCTAGAGTCATGGGGAGAGGCGGGGGTTGGGACTACTCCCAACCCCCAAGATAACAGCATCAGGCTCAGGGAAAACAACCTGTCCAAGAAACTCCATTCAGAACAAAGTTAGCAGACGTGACTTTATACAGTCTTATAGAAAAGGGGACAGAGCAGACACCTTCCATTGAACTAAGGCTCTGACTGATGCCCATGATCTTTTTTGGTGTCAAGTACAAGATGCATGTTAAGCAACTGAGATGGAGCAGCAATAGCTGCAGGCACAGGCTGCCTGCCCCCTGACCTTCGGCTTCCCCTGAATATCATTCAATGCCTTACAAAGTCTCCCTCTCCAATTACTGTTTGACCTATAAGAGACCAGGGACTACATGATATCTCTCTGTCTCTCTCTGTCTCTCTGTCTCTCTCTGTCTCTCTGTCTCTGTCTTTCTCTGTCTCTCTGTCTCTCTCTGTCTCTCTGTCTCTGTCTCTGTCTCTCTGTCTCTCTCTCTCTGTCTCTCTCTCTCTCTGTCTCTCTCTCTGTCTCTCTCTCTCTGTCTCTCTCTCTCTCTGTCTCTCTCTCTCTCTGTCTCTCTCTCTCTTTCTGTGTCTCCTCTTTCTCCCTTCCTCCATACCTCTCCCTCTCCCTCCCTCTTATGGTGGTAATAGCTTCAGAAATGAAATTAAGTCAATGAGTCAGTAAGCTTTTAGTATGTGCCAGCTGTGTGCCAGACTTTGTGTTAAGCACCAGGAGATAGAAGGAAAGACAGTCCCTGTTCTCAAGGTACTCGCAGTTTAACAGAAGCAACATGCAAACAACCCTGTAAACTGAGATAGATACAGGTTATATGGGAGCCAATGTTAGATGGAAAGCACAAGCATTTAGGGGTATTTGAAATAACTTCTTGAAGAACACTTATATTTTTTTTCCAGAAACTTAGCTTTATTCTTCATCATCCTATTGGCAATTTTCCTAGAAGCTCTCTTATCTCTGCTTTTCCAACTACAGTAAGATAGTGAAAGCTAAATTTTTAAATAGTCAAAATGATTTTACAAGACCTCACAACAACCTTAGGAGGTAAGGGAAGCATTATTATTATTCCTTTTCACACATGGAAAAACTGAGATTCGGAGAGGTTAGGTGACTTGTTTGAGGTCATACAATGAATGTGTGGCAGAAAGCCCATATTTGAAAGGCACCTTGGAAAATCCCATAGGATGAGGTGCTTGGCCCTCACAGATTTCCAAAGCTTCCCTTCTGAAGGATTAAATATTCATAAGGATCACAGAAATTGAGTTGTAAGGAATCCAATGCCTGTGATCATCTAGTCTAGCAACCCTGTCCCCTCCCCACACTGTATAGGTGATGAAACAGACAGAGATTTCATGGCTTCCCCAAGGTCACACAGATAGAAAGGGCAGAACCAGAATCTGGACCAAAGTCTTCTGACTACAAATCTAGGAATTTTTGCACTGTCACACACTGCCTCACTACTGTCATTAATCCTGCCTCAGTCTTGGGAGAAGTTACAGCCCCTGATGAAAGGCACCTTTCTACAGAGAGCAAGAGGACTCCTTCCAAAATGTTTGATTGTGGACCCAGGATGGATCTGCTGCTATCTTGTTCTTTGAGTCCACCAAGAGGGTACCACCAAGCCTATAGCCAGAGTCAGCATGGAATAGTGAGAAAGGAGATGGACTGAAATTCACAAGAAACATAGTTTTAAATCCTATCTTTAGCATATGTGTGACCATGGACAAATTCCCTACCTCTCTGAACTTAGTTATCCTTATTTATAAAATAAGACTTATAGTACCTTTCTCACAAGTTAGGGATGGGGTGGGGTTCTAATGACATAATTTATGTGGACCACTTTGAAAACTTTAATCAACAATATGAATGCCACTTATCATTATATACCTATAGGCAAAATTAGATAGATCATAGATGGTGGGGAGAGCATGGGGGAGAGGGAAAGGGAAGGAGGAGAGAGGAGGGAGAAATAGGGGGAGGGAGAGAGGAGAAGTGAGAAGAAGAGAGGGAAGGGGAAGGGAAGGGAAGGGAAGGGGAGAGTGATATAAGCTCAAAAGACAATTTTTTAAAATTTAAAAACTAAGTTTAGGGGTAGCTAGGTGGCATAGTGGTTAAAGCACTGGCCCTGGAGTCAGGAGTACCTGAGTTCAAATCCAGCCTCAGACACTTAACACTTACTAGCTGTGTGACCCTGGGCAAGTCACTTAACCCCAATTGCCTCACTAAAAAAAAAAAAAAAAAAAACCTAAAAATTAAGTTTATCCCCCAACACCCATCTTGTTCTTGTCTAGAATTATGTCTCTTGATTTGGTGCCAGTTTTCCCTTCTCTTCCTATCATAGTGCATCATGCAAAAATGACGCTCTATTAGCACAGAAGAGATTTGAAGGACTAGGGCCATGAGAACTGGGTGAGAAACAGTAGGAGCTGAAACCATAAACATCTGCTCCCCATTCAAATCAAATGGCACCTCTCCCTTTCTCCCATCCTTTCCTTTTCCTTTTCCCCCTAGAATCCTCAGGGGTCAGAATCCTCTGCTCAACAAATTAGAAAGGTGGATGTGTTTTTCCCCTTTTGAAGCTGAAGTCTGTTTGGGGTTTGCATTTCCATTGCAAAACTCTTTTGAAATACTTATACCTGCTTTTCCTCTAAGATAAAGGACTAAAGTAAGCCTATTCCCCACTGGATCCTCTTTAATTATTTCCCTAAACAGAAAAAAGGCTATGTCATCGAAAGCATGAAACGCACCTAAAATAATATTCTTAAATAAAGACCAATGGAATCAAGGTGTGACATCTCCAAGAAGAGCCAAGTCACAAAAGAGTCAGTCGTGCTGGTGGCCAAGTTAAATAACTCATAATTTTGGATCCCAGAGTCCCTCTGGAGCCTTTGATTGTGGGCTTATGGAAGGCCTGGACAAGCAAGAGGGCCCCAGTTATGTCTTGTTTAACTTGGCCCTTTGCATGGCTAACCCTTTTGCATGTTGGCTCTCCCTGCACATCTCACACCTTTCCACAAATGACCTTTTCACTCTGTGCTTGGCTTTTCTGTTGTAGGTTAAGTGTCTGCTCGCATTCACGTCACTGGGCTCCTGGCCCGTTGAGGATGCTGTGGATGGTGCTCTCCCCGTGTGCTAGTGAGGCACAGCTGGTTGTTTGGTCATTCTCTCTGTACCGAGAACATGTGAAAAATCGTCTTTGCAGCTTTGCCAGGCAACTCTATGTGTTCTGCTGGGTGGGTATTTTTGCCCAGCCAGTGTTTTTGTTTAAACGGAGTCTCCTGTTTTCTGAGACAATAATATCCAATAGACTGATAAATAAAGTATTCATTACTGTGCATTGAGTGACAAGAACCATTATTAAAAGTTAATGGTGGGGGGGGGCAGTTAGGTGATGCAGTGGATAAAGCACCGGCCCTGGATTCAGGAGGCCCTGAGTTCAAACCTGGCCTCAGACACTTCCTAGTTGTGTGACCCTGGGCAAGTCACTTAACCCCCATTGCCCTGCCCCCCCAAAAAATAAGTTAATGGTGAGGCAGCTTTGCCAGTTAATAATAGTATTATGAAAGACAAATTTTGAAGTGATATTCATCCCAATTCCACATAGTCAGATGCGTGGAAGCATACATACTTTGAGCCAGGCACTATGTTAAACTCTGGAGATATGAGCCAGCAAGATTATACTTGTCCTCAAGGATCTTATATTCTAATGGAGATATACAAAAAGAGGAACAGGAAATGGGGTGGGGAGGGAAATAGGAACACGGCTAGGAATAAACAAGATTGGGTTCTGGGCAAGAAAAGGTAAAAATTCATCTGTTAGACACCAGGATGGATGGCGGGGAGGGGGGAAATTGGAATTTCTGATAATAGGGGAATGAAGATGGTAGCTGGAGGATGGGCAGAATGGTATGGAGATCATAGATTTTGAGGCAAGCTATCTAGTCCAACACCATCATTTTACAGATGGGGCTGGATCTGAACTCAGATCCTCCTTACTCCAACTTCCATCCACAACCTCCTATCCTTCAACTCTAGGCCATGCTCATGCACATAAAACCAATTAATTGCCTTTGTCACAACCTTTGGTGACTTGACCTAGTCCAGTTCTCCTATTTCCCGACTTTGGCATTATTTGCCTCCATAATCAAGAATGACCCTATGACAACATTTTTTATGATTCACCAGCTACTCATGTAGAATCCCTTCTCCTCTTCCTTTAGCTATTCTCAATCTATGAATCTTCATCTTTTGGTGATACTCACCATCTGATTTTGCTCCAGAACTACAGAGATTTTCTAGAGAAAGGTGCCAAAATCAAATCAATTTTACCCACTATAATTTTTAAGTTCTACTTTTTCTTATGAACCTGAGAAAGATTTTTCAAAAATGAATATTTCAATGTACAAAACATTCAATTTTTCAAAGTATTTGACGTACAAAAATTTTATATTTCAACATAGAATATACAAAATAGGAGAAAAGAGGGTTGGATAGGAAACTATGAACTTGTATTTCATGCAATTTGGTTTTGTGTATATGAAATTTAACATGATAGTAACAGAGCTGCCCTGCTTCTATGCATTCCCTTCTGAACTTCTTTCTTCTCTTTCCTGTATCTTTAAATATTTCATTGATGCTCATTTCTTTATTTACTATTTTTTTCACTGCATTATCATCACTTCTCACCAACCTCTCCCCCCTCCCCATACATTATCTTCCTAAATAGAAATCCTACCTGAGCAAGTACATAACCTCTCTGAGCCTCAATTTTCCCTTCTTTTTTTCTCTTTTTTCCTTTTTAAAAAATATTTTATGACTAATATTGTAATGTTTTACATAATAGTACACGTATAACCCAAATCTGATTGCTTACTGCCTCAGGGAGGAAGGAGGGAAGGGAGGGAAGGAGGGATAAAAATCGGGACCCAAAACCATAAATAAAAATGTTTATTTCTTTAAAAGTATTTTATTTGTAATTCTTTAAATAAAACAAGTATTTTTTTCAAATGAAGGTTGGACTAGATGTTCTCTAAGGTTTATTTGAACCCCGACTTTGCTACTTAATAACTATATGACTTTGGACAAGTCAACCAACTTTTCTATGCCTCAGTTTCTACATCTATAAAATAAGGAGGTTGAAATAAATTACCTCTAACCTCCCTTCCATCTCTAGGTCCATGATTCTATGACACTTTGAACATTTTTGCTTTAGACTGAGCTCATTCTACAAAGAAGAAAAACAGAAGGTGTTTATAGGAGATTCAGCCTAGAAAATTTATGTGTCCTAAAGTTTTAAGCTAAGGACTGCATCACCATTGGGACATCTAATTTTGAGTCTTTGCTGCCTCTTATCAGAGTGGAATAGGAAGGTCCTGGGATTGGAGTCCAAGTATTATATGAGGTCATTTGCTTAGGATCAGAGGATCACCTGAGGCTTTTGAGTTTATATTAAGTGGTTATTCAAAGCTTAACTTTAGCCTAGAAATCAAATTGGAAATGTTAGGGGATAGAACAAAGAAGAAGGAGGAGAGTTGAGCCAAGAAGGTTTCTGCTAGTACCTTCACATGGTCAGGATCTTGAATGGAAAATCACATGAGCTGTCAAGGTTTTCTCATAACACGACAATATTTCTTCTTCTGGCTGACAGTAGAAGGTGTTATAAGCAGAAACCTGTGAAAACAGCAAGCTAAGCAATGTTAGAAACATCACAATGCTGAGTAGATGAACACAGCACACTTAGACTGTCTATTTGATTCCACCCAAAAGAGCTGAATTGGAGGAAAAGAGAGGGTCAAAGAATAGCTAAATCAATAGTAAGTCACTTTTAGTAAATCTCACTGATACCCTTTGAGAATCTCACAGTCTTAATAATACTCAGGATACCCTTACAATGTATCTGTGGACTCTGGCATGATTAATTTCATCCTTGCTGATGGGGAGACTGACTTTTATCAGGATGAGGCAACCAGCCTGAGGCTACACAATGAGTCTGCAGAGATGCTGAGACTAGAACACAGCTGGTGTGAATTCTAAATCCTGCCTTCTGGCTACTCTATCAATAATAGTGATAATATTTTTGGGGTTTTGGTAGGGCAATGAGGGTTAAGTGACTTGCCCAGGGTCACACAGCTAGTGAGTGTCAAGTGTTTGAGGCCAGATTTGAACTCAGGTCCTCCTGAATCCAGGGCCAGTGCTCTATCCACTGTGCCACTGTTGTAAAAATTATTAGAATGTGGTAAAAATTATTTGTGGTAAAAATTATTGGAGTTTTAGCTGACTCGTTTGAGAGGGGCCACACCTGACCCACCCTGAAGTTACATATGCTACTGAGGTCAGAAGAATAACTCTCCATAGGCAGTTTTGGGTTTTTGTTTGTTTCTTTGTTTGTTTTTTGGTGAGGCAATTGGGGTTAAGTGACTTGCCCAGGGTCACACAGCTAGTAAGTGTTAAGTGTCTGAGGCTGGATTTGAACTCAGGTCCTCCTGATTCCAGGGCCGGTGCTCTATCCACTGCACCACCTAGCTGCCCCTCCATAGGCAGTTTTTGAAGGACCTCCCCTTTTGGGGGAGGAAGATTGAATGTTCCATGAGGGGAGGCATAGGCTCTTCTGGACTGTGAGTTCTCTCTCTCTGGCTTCTGCCCTTCCAGTAGCATGAGCAACTGTAGCCTTTCCAGGTTTTGGTGAGTGAACACAGAGAACCCTAAATTCCTTTGAATTAGCTTAATTGGAAACAATCTAGGGATTGCATAGGTTAAGTTTAGAGTTAAGGACAATTTATCTGTATTTCTTTTTCCTACTTCCTTATCTTTGATTTTTTATTAATTTCACCTTTGTCATTTAATTAATTCCCAAGTAATAAAATCTGATTCTTTTGTGAATTAAAGCTGTAAGGCTCCTTTCTTATTGGCCTGGGAGAAATATATAAATGGGCAGTTAAGAGGGGAGGGTGAACCTAAAGGTCCCTCATATTTCCAGGACCCCAATATTTTGGCGAGTCACCCAATTAATGTTCCATATATCAAATTTTGGCCCTCACCTCACCAAGCTGTCCTCTCAATAAAAATAATATTTAACAGGGGGCGGCTAGGTGGCGCAGTGGATAAAGCACCGGCCCTGGATTCAGGAGTTCCTGAGTTCAAATCCGGCCTCAGACACTTGACACTTACTAGCTGTGTGACCTTGGGCAAGTCACTTAACCCCCACTGCCCCGCAAAAAAAAAAAAAAAAAACACAACAAAACAAAACAAAATAATATTAAATATTTATATAACACATACTATGGGGCAGCTAGGTGGCACAGTGAATAGAGCACTGGCCCTAGAGTCAGAATCAAAATGACCCTTGGAAAGTCACTTAACCATGATTACCATACAGGAACATCTCCAGTTGTCCTGATCCATATCTTGCCACTGGACCCAGATAGCTCTGGAGGAAAGGGTGAGGCTGGTGACTTTGCACAGCCCTATCTCACTTAAATCCAATTCACTGCAAGTCATGACATCACCTCCCAATGTCATGGTTCTCTTTAAAAATGAAGGACAAAGGGGCAGTTAGGTGGCGCAGTGGAAAGAGCACTGGCTCTGGAGTCAGGAGGACCTAAGTTCAAATCTGGCCTCAGACACTTGACACTTACTAGTTGTGTGACCCTGGCCAAGTCACTTATCCCCAGTTGCCTCACCAAAATAAATAAATAAATAGATGAATAGATAAATAAATGTATGCATAAATAATTAAATAAATGAATGAATAGATAGGTAAATAAATGAAGGAAGGGACAAACAAAAATAGCATTTATTATGTGCCAGGCACTGTGCTAAGCACTTTACAATTTTATCTCATTAGATCATCAGGTAGGTGCTGTTATTATTCTTATTTTACAAATGGGGAAACTGAGGCAAACAGGGGTTAAGTGACTTGTTCATGGTAACACAGTCAGTGTCTAGGTCAGGGTTGAACTTAGATCTTCCTAATTCCAAGGCTAATGCTCTATTCATTGCCTCATTATTAGGAATTAAGATAAAAACACTCAGAAAGCAAGGCATGATCAGTCCATGGGCTTAAGAAGCATTTTCCTTTATGGAGGTAGGCATAAAGAGCTTTAAAAGGGGATTTTGCTTAGGATTAAGGGTGAAATGGAGCCATTTCCTCCAGTCTTGTAATTCTTCTAGAATCCAAGGGTCCCTCTCCCAAGTATGATGAGGACAAGGGGGAAAGACATGGGTCATTTTTTTTTTAGTGTTATTGTCCCTTTTACATTACATCACATTTATCCCTAAGAAAGCCCCCCTCTACTCCATTGTCTAGGAAGCCTTCACTTTCATAAAGATTTAGGAACTAAATTCCTACTGGTTTAACAAAATTTACCTATTATCAACTGTGCCTGAGAGCAGGCAGGCTATTTCGCATCCATACTCCTTCCACATCACACATTTCTTCAAGGAAAGGAAGAAAGTGAATTTCCACATCTTCTTCTCTTGGACCAATTGGACAAGTTGATTTAAGCTTAGTTATTTAAATTATACAACATTGAGGGATTTTTTTATTGTTTTCATTTGCATCATAGTAGTAAGGTAAATTGTTTTCATGTGCAGCTATGTAACACAAAGGATAGATGGGAGGAGTCAAGAAGACGTGAGTTTGAATCCAGCTGTGTGACCCTGGGCAAGTCACTTAACCCTGTTTGTCTCAGTTTCCTCATCTATAAAATGAGCTGGTGAAGGAAATGGCCAAACACTCCAGTATCTTTTTCTTTTTTTTTTTTTTTTTGTGGGGCAATGAGGGTTAAGTGACTTGCCCAGGGTCACACAGCTAGTAAGGGTCAAGTGTTTGAGATGGGATTTGAACTCAGGTCCTTCTGAATCCAGGGCCAGTGCTTTATCCACTGTGCCACCTAGCTGCCCCCCAGTATCTTTTTCAAGAAAACCCCAAAAGAGTTGGATACAACTGTAAAATAAATAATAACAAAATATGGTTTTCGTGGTTTTTACACTGGGAATGTTGAGAAGACACATAGAAGCAGAGGATATCCATTCATATGTCTTCATACTTTTATTTCCCCAAATTGCTATTCACCATTTTTTATATTTCATTACATTCATGTACCACATCTTTGGTCATTCTCCTATCTACACATCCATTTTTTGTTTCTAGTTCTTTGCTAGCACAAAATTTTCTGTTCTGAATATTTGATGTAGGTGGGATCTTTCCTTCAGCCTTTAACCTCCTTAGAATCTATATCAAGAAAAAGGATTGTAATTTCAAATTGTTTTCCAAAATGGTTAAGCCAGTCCACAGCTCCACCAAGAGCAAATAAGTAAAAGTTCTGGCTTCCTTGTGATCCAGCTCCCTTTTGACTCCCCCTGTCCAGTCATCCAGAATTATGGAAGAGGAATCAAATGTCTATTAGTGTGCTGTACCTCAAAAAGGCCTGCAGTGAAGTTAAAAACCAAAAATCATGAGCAGGAAGCATCTAAGAGGGAAACTGCATTAGGCTAGGTCATAAAAGATGAGTGTTATATGCAGTAAAATGAGCTAAGGAGGAAAACATGATGAATGTTTTCTCAGTTTAGCCCAGCAGGCCCTCATTCACCATACGGTCTGACAGTGGGAACCTAGAGAAACTATAGGGCTCCTGTGGCAGGATCCTACTCAGGAAATACAAGGAGGGAAATCTTTTGTAGTGGCCCACATCTGAAGGCAGGACCAATGCACATCACCCTCCTCCACCCTCTCCAACACCTTATGAATTTTTTTATTTTGTTTTTGTTTTTTTGAGGCAATTGAGGTTGAGTGACTTGCCCAGGGTCACACAGCTAGTAAGTGTTAAGTGTCTGAGGCTGAATTTGAACTCAGGTCCTCATTTCTCCAGGGCTGGTGCTCTATCCACAGTGCCACCTAGCTGCCCCGACCTTATGAATTTAAAGACATGGATTCTTCCAGATTTCTGCAAAATCCAAAAGAAACAGTTGATTTCAAAAAATCTTTCACAAAAAAGGATCTCAACTATGCAACAGAATAGATGGTACTTAAGAAAATAAGATATTTCTTTCTCATAACACACCATGTTCATTCCTACATGTCCTTGTGTTCTGCTCACCTGGAAAGCTTACCCCTCCCCCCCATTTCCACTTTGCCACTCTAAATCCTATCCTTCCTTCAGGGCCCAGCTTGAATACCACCACAAAATGAAAGTCTCTTCTAATATCCGAGTTGTCAATGTCTTCTTTCCTTTAGGGGTAGGAATTAAATTTTCTCATTTGGCCATCTGGGTGGAACCAGGAGCAGTGAGTGGAAGTTGCAAATAAGCTCATTTAAATAGATAGATAGGTAGATAGATAGATAGATAGATAGATAGATAGATAGATAGATAGATAGATAGATAGATAGATAGATAGATAGATAGATAAACAGATAGATAATGAATAAACAAATAAAATAGATAAATGAGTAAAGAAATGAATGAATAAAGAAATAAATGGGGGCAGCTAGGTGGCACAGTGGATAGAGCACTAGCCCTGGAGTCAGGAGGACCTGAGTTCAAATCCAGCCTCAGACACTTAACACTTACTAGCTGTGTGACCCTGGGCAAGTCACTTAACCCCCATTGCCCCACAAAAGAAAGAAAGAAAGAAATGAATGAATGAGTTTCATGTATGGGTCAGCATGGATGGCATTTCAGGTCCCTATCAAATCTCAAATTTTTGTGATTCTGAACTGCCTCTCCATTAAGCAATTATATGCCATCTTGTTCCATTGTGTTGTCTCCTCAAAAATAAAACCACATGGGGGCAGCTAGGTGGCACAGTAGATAAAGCACTGGCCCTGGATTCAGGAGGACCTGAGTTCAAATCCGGCCTCAGACACTTGACAATTACTAGCTGTGTGGCCCTGGGCAAATCACTTAACCCTCATTGCCCTGCCCTGCCCCCACAAAAAAAACCACATATTTATTAATGTTAGGCATGATGCTAGGTGCTGAGAATTGAAAGGGAAAAATAAAATAGCCTTTGTTGTCCAGAAGCTTCCATTCTACTAGGAGGACCTTCTCACTACGATTGTATAATTGGCTAAAGGACATGCCAATATACTTGATCGAGCAGGAAAATTAAATTTTCATCTCTAAGCAAATGCTCCTGGGACACATTTGGTCTCTCTTCTCAGAGAGACCTGGTTCATCTTCTCAGTCTCCTTTCTTGAATAAGAATGTCCAGAATGTACACAGAAGAGCAAATTCAAGATAATTTGAAGAGAAAAAGAGCTTCACAAAGGAAGTGGCATCTAAGTCAAGCCTTAAAGGAAGTCAAGGATTTTATGTGGCAGATGTGAAGTGGGAGTTCCAAAAAGAACTTATGATAAATGGGAGGAAAAAGATCATCTATATAATGCACATGAAGAAGTAAGATTAGTAGGGCCTCACCACAGTCTTACTATATTACAGATAATTGATTCAACAAAAGAAAAAAGCTTCTCACAAAGGTTACGTGTCATTTCCTGTCAACATATAATTAATTCCCTTTGGATCCTCTCCGTTTGAACACTAAAATGGTCTTCTCTGATGTTCCTCATGAGAAGGTAGAAATGTACTGGAGAAAACAAAGAAGGCAAAGGCAACTGAACACCAAGTGGTAGATAGCTCCATCAATTTTTGTGACCCTATTCTCTCTTTCTTGTTTCTCCTCCTTCCTCCTACCCTAGTGGTTTAATTTTCTGGATCATCATCTGTGTACTTACCCCTAACTATAGGTGTCCTACAAGGTTGTCTCTTAATCTCTCTTCGCTTTTCTCTCAGCACATTCTCTCTTAGTGATCTCATCAATTTCCATGAATCAATAAAATCTTTGAACTTGGAGTCACGGGACCTGAGTTCACATCCTGGTTCTTCCATTTATCTGAATCATTTTGGGCAAATCCTTGAACTTCTCTTGTCCTTGTTTTCTTCCTTTGTAAAATTAAGGGTTATGTACCCACCAAAGCACTAAAAGAGGAAATGAAATAATATATTACAAATTATGAATTAGTTCAAGATGCAACCCAAGGTGACATGCTGTAAAGCTGAACCCAATCATCAATGAAAATACATGGTTAGTAAATAAAAAGGAGGCATTTGAAAGATCCTACAAAGAAAGCCAAACCTGAGAAGATATTTTGTTTTTCAAACATCCCAGACAATGGAAATAAATGTTTTTAAAGGCAGCAGCGACTAGGTGGCACAATGGATAGAGTGCCAGCCCTGCAGATAGGAAGCCCCATTGTCCTGAATTCAAATCTGTCCTCAGACACTTACTAGCTGTGTGACCCTCACCAAATCATTTAACTCTGCCTCAGTTTCCTCATCTATAAAATGAGTTGGAGAAGGAAATGGCAAACTACTCCAGTATCTTTACCAAGAAAACCCCAAATGGGGTCACAAAATGTGACACTGGCTGTAAAAACTACTGAACAACAACAACAAAAATAAATAAGCAGAGCCAATAAAATAAATTATCCCAGGAAAAATGTAGGAAATAAGAAGAGAAAGAAAAGAAGTCTATGGAATTAACAACAACAAAACAACAGAAAGCATTAAGAGACGTTTTTGAGGGTTTTTTGTTTTTGTTTTTTTGCGGGACAATGAGGGTTAAGTGACTTGCCCAGGGTCACACAGCTAGTAAGTGTCAAGTGTCTGAGGCCAGATTTGAACTCAGGTACTCCTGAATCCAAGGTCATTGCTTTATCCACTGCACTACCTAGCTCCCCCCAAGAGAGTTCTTTCTGAAATTACATAAGGAGAAAAGGGGAAAAGCAGAAATCCAATAGAAGTGATGATGGAGAAATAGGCCCAATATACCATGGACTAAAATTCATGAAATCTCACCTACACTTGAGTTAGAGTTTTCTTTTCTTTTCTTTTCTTTTTGTAGGACTAAACTACTGATTGGCAAAGCTATAAAAGTTGAGATAGGGAAAGACGATAGAGAGGAATATGATATACCCTAATCAAGCCAAAAGTTAACAGTAAAGGGGAAATGATTTCTGTAGTCTCCCAGAATGAAAAGAGTACACACAAAGAAGTGAGAAAATAGATGCAAGGAAGGAAATTGGAGGAAATAAAAGTACAAATCTCATGTCAGTGATGGTAGAGGGTCCCATTAAGAACCCTCCCATGAGGGATATTCTGTGAGAGATGGAGATCTTACAATGGGTAAAATTATTAAGGATTTTATGCTTAGAGACATCATTTGTCCTTCCTCAGAAGAAAGGAAATCAAAGGTCTTGTAGGCAACAAACAACCAGAAGAGTGTGAAGGTATTGCACTGAAGAGGAGATTTCATGGCAAATGTGGATGAAATGATCATAGGAAGGCAAAGGGTAATAAAGAAATGCACAATCAGGGACATGGGATAATCCCTACCATTGGATAATACCTTTTTCCCTTTTTATACATGAGGGAAAAAATTAGGTAAATTGGATAAGGTAAAAAATTAGTCAGGGGGCAAGAGCTACAAGGCAATTACAATAGAAACTGTTTAGAAGAGGGAATTCAAAGCAGATATCTTAAAAGTTTTAATTCCATGAGGAATACATCAACTGAAGAAGGAATAAATATGTATAAAAACATGAATCAAAAAATAAAAACCTAGAAAGACAGAAAGGGGAGAGAAACAATGAAGAAAATGAAAGCAAAAAATCCTTTATAGAAAATGAAATAAAAAACTAACAAACAAACCAAATTAAAGGGGAGGAAAGGAAAAGGAATTGTATTTAAGCAAGAGAAAAAAGAAGGGAAGAATTAAATAACTAAATAAAAGGAAAGAACATGGGAAATTTGATTTCTAATTACAAGGTTCAAGTGAAACATAAAATGGTAAAAAAAAAAAAAAAGAAACAAGAAAGAAAAACTGTAAGAAATTTAATAAGGTTACAGTATTTCTAGATCTTTATGATAAAATAATATTTGTAATTCTCAATAACTTTATCATATAAGTAATTTAATGCAATTAGGAGTTTATGTAAAGAGCTTGTGGTCATAAGGTAATATTTAAGGTATGATAATATTTGTAAGTCTAAAAAAATGTAATATAAGAATAATTAGAAGGAGTATATGTAGACAGAGGGTGTGATTATAAGGTGATATTGATGATACAACACCTTAGAAAATAAAATAAAGGGCTAAAAAGTAATTGCATGGAAGAAGTAGGAAGGGAGAAACATACACACAAAGAGGCATAAAAATAATAAATAAATAATGAGTGGATAAGTAAATAAATGAGTGAATACATAAATGAATAGACAAACAAAAATTAAAGAAACAGATAAATAAATGGTCGAGCAAGTGATAAATAAATAAAGGAGTGAATGGATAGATGAATAAATAAATAAGTAAGTGAATGAATAAATACATGAGTGAATGAATGAATGATCTAATGGAGGGGAAGATAGGGGACATGGGCAAAGATTAAACCTTACTCTCATCAAAGTTGGCACAAAGAGGGAACAATAAATACACTCAGTTTGATATAGAAATCTATCTATAGGGAAGTTCAGATAGAGATGGTGATAATGAAGGAGGAGGAGGGGAGTGATACAGCAGAAGAGATATTAGGGAAGGTAGTAATCATAAGTAAGGCAGTTGTGGGAAAGAAGAGGGTGGGGGGGGTCAGAATGGGAAGGATGAGCAGATGAAAAATAACATGGAGAGATATGGATAGTCAACATAACTATAACGGTGAGCACATTTGAGGCAGAGTGATACATGCCGGGTAAATGTAGAGAGTTGGAGCAAGGAAAGCAGGGATATCAGTTATGATTTTAGACAGAACAGATGCAAAAATAGATCTAGTTGGGGGAGATGAGGAGGGAAACTATATTTTGCTGAAGGGTACCATGGACAATGAAGTCATATCAGTACTTAACATGTATACGCCAAGTGGTATAGCATCTGTGTTTTTGAAGAAGTTGAATGAGTTGAAAAATCTCTAGGACCAGATGGATTCACAAGTGAATTTCTACCAAACCTTTAAAGAACAATTAATCCCAATACTATATAAATTATTTGAAAAATAAGAGCTTCAAAAAAGCTTGGAAAGACATGTATGGAATGATATATTGGGAAGTGAGCAGAACCAAGAAAATACTCTACATAGAGACAGCAATATTGTTTGATGAAGAACTGTGAATGACTTGACTATTGATGGAACAGATTTGGGCATGCTATTTTTCACATTCTTTCATTAAGTGACAGATATGGTGATTTTTCCATGATCATATGTGTATAACCCATATTGGATTATTTACCACCTCGGGAAGGGGGAAGAGGAGGGGACAAGGGAGAAATAGAGATTGGAATAGAAAAATATAAATAAAAATGTTCAATCCAGAAAGGTGGGGGAAGGGTGTGCTGAGAAGGGTACAGCAGGTATATATGTATTTATATACATACACACACACATATATATGTTGGACATTTATGAATCATTTAGGGATTATTTATATAGTAATTATATTTAAACAAATGTGTCATATAAATTGATATTTATTTGCTATTTATAAAACAGTTATTGAGGAATTAAAATACTAAGTTATATGTATTAGAATATATCTAGGTATATCTAAATGTAATAATGTAGAAAATTTACATTATATATGTCATATATGTATCTGCGTATATGTATGTTTGATATATGTATAAAATATAATTTTATATCACAAATAAAATTATTTTTTTGAAAAAAAACAAAAGAACAAAAAGGAATCTATAAGTTAAGTAAAGCTGTAAAACTAAGAGAAAGCAGTTTCAAATGGGAAGGAGGCTTAAGGATGAGAGAGAGCCTGAAAGAACTGAATTGCCTAAAGGAAATTAAGTTAAAATAGCCAAAGAGATAAAGTACTATCTTTACAAAGGAAGAGGAGCCAAAATAAAAAAAAATAATGGAGTGAAATGGAGAGGAAAAATATGTGTAAACTTAAATGTGAATGGATTAAACAATCCAATAAAACAAAAATTGATAGATTGGATAAGAAAACAACACCCCACGTTCTGTTCTTTGTAAGGAACAAACCAAAAAAAAAAAAAGATGACATACACAATAAAAAGGACTTAAAGTTATTATGCCTCAGGTAAATACAAAGAAGGAAGAATTTTAATCATCTCATCAGACAGAGCAACAAAAAATAATAATTCACAACACAAGAAAAAAAACAAGGAAAATGCATTATACTAAAAGGAATAATAGACAACAAACCAGTATCATATGAAATTTACATACTCCCTAAGATCCTTGAGTTCATCTTTTCTTATAGCACAGTAATATTTCATCATAATCATATACCACAACTTGTTCAGACATTTCCCAATTGATGGGCATCCCTGCAATTTCCAGTTCTTTGACACCACAAAATGATTTGCTACAAACATTTTAGAACATGTGCCTTTTCCTTTTTTCCTAAATCCTCTTTGGAGATAGACCAAGTAGTGGTATTGATGAGTCAAAGGGTATAGGTAGTTTCATAACTCTTTGGCATAATTCCAGATTGTTGTCTAAAATGGTTCAATCAGTTCCCAATTCTACCAACAATGAAATAGTGTCCTGATTTTTCCACAGCCCCTCCAATATTTTTCATTCTTCCCTTTAATCATTTTAGCCTATCTGGTAAAAATGGTATCTCAAAGTTGTTTAAATTTGCATTTCTCTAATCATTAATGATTTAGAGCATTTTTTCATATGACTATAAATTGTTTTGATTTTTTTCATGGGAAAACTACCTGTTCATATCCTTTGACCATTTATTAGTTGGAGAATGACTCATATTCTTATAGCTTTGACAAAGTTATTTATGTATTTTAGATATATTTTTAGCTGATAAACTGTCTATAAATTTTTTCTCAATTTTCTACTTTCCTTCTGATATTGGCTACATTTGTTTTATTTGTACAAAACCTTTTTTTAATTTAATATAGTCAAAATGATTGACTTTATACCTAACTTTGCTCTCTATTTTTTGTTCATTCATAAATTGTTCACCCATCCATCCATCTTCTAATTTTCTTGCAATCTCTCTTTATACCTAGGTCATGTATCCATTTTGACCTTATCTTGGTAAATGGTATAAGATATTAGTCTATGCCCAGTTTCTGCCATACTGATTTCCCCATTGTCCCAACAGTTTTTATGAAATAATGAATTCTTATCCCAAAATCTTGTCTTCACACTTGTCAAATAAAAGGTTATTATGTTTACTTGCTGCTGTTAATTGTATATCTACTCTGTTCCATTGATCTTCCTTTCTATTTCCTAGCCAGTACCAGATATAGCTTAAAATCTTTTATTATACTATATTTGGGAAATACTTTTTATTCTAAAAATTAAAATAAAATTTTAAAATGTATATACTCCCAATGCCTTAGCAAATGAATAAATAAAGGAAATGATAATTAAATTATAAGAAATATATACAGCAATATAATAGTGTCAGTAGATTTTAATGTCCCTTTGTCCATTTTGAACAAATCAAATAGAAAAACAAAAATGGAAAATACAGAATTGAACTTGCCAGCTCTTTTAAAATATTAATAAAATTAATAAACCTTAGCCAATCCTATTTGAAAGAAGAGAGGACAAAATCAAATTTAAAAAAATAAACAAATGAGGCAAAAATCACAACAAAAACAGAAGAAAATATCAGATCATACTATGCACAATTATATGTTATTAAAACCAAGAAAACAAAAGAAATAGAATGCCTTCAAAAATATAAAATAAAATACTCAAGCTAACAGAAGACAAATAGCCGTCTCATATAATCCATTGGGGGGGGGGGAGGGCAGTGATGAACTAGATGTAATGGAACTACCAAAGGGGGAAAAAATGGACCTAATGATTCACAAGATATTTCTATCAAACCTTTAAAGAACATTTAGTGTCAATACAACAAATTATTCTCAAAAATGGGGGAACAAATGCACTCTACCATATTCCATTTATTAGACAAATGTAGTCTTAAACTAGGAAAGGATAAAGCACAAAAGTAAAACTACTATAGACCAATATCATTAATGAATATATCAAGCAATATCAAGCAATTTAAATAAAATCTTGCCTGACTACAGCAATTCACTCAAGTAAAGAGGAGCTAAAATTACCTCTATTTGCTGATGACCTGATAATTTACACAGAAAATCCTATAGAATCAGCAAAAAGAATAATTCACCTATCTAATGTCATTGGTCCCCTTTGAGAAAGGACAAATGACAACATATTGCATATATTTTTGCACTTTTCAATAATATTAATGACTTTTTATTATTCTTTTTCTCTTATTTTTTCAGAAGATATTATTTGTTATATGGGTCGGCTTCCTGGAATCAGGAGAGATACTTAAGAAAAACTTTGGTGATAAAAAAGATATTAATAAAAATTTACTTTAAAAAAGGGCCAAGAAACAAATATAAAACTTCCCCAAAGAAAGGGGAGGGGATGTTATCAAACAAAAACATCTCCTTATTCTCTAAGTAGTGAACAAATTGATGTGCAGGTACCACAAAGTGGGAGGGATAGCTCACATCATGATTCAAAAAGATCTTGAACAATAGGGTTAGAACATTGGACAAACTAATGAGCTAAATTTTATTAGGGATATTTGTGAAGTCTTACTCGGGTTGAACAGATCAACTGTATATGTTCAAGATAGTGGGGGCAGGATGCCATCAATAGACAGATGGGTATGTGTGTATACATATATATATATATATATATATATATATATATATATATATATACATACACACACACACACACACACATATATATTATATATACACATATATACGTGTGTGTGTGCTTCTGTTGATAGGATGTAAACTCCTTTGTTTTTTATCAGGACACTAGTGGAACTGGTGAGGATTGAGTTAACTCATATTTCCACAACACCAACCAGGGCTGTTGTGAGAAAATAAGCTATAGAGGATGGTGAGTTAATTTAATCTCCAGGCAGAATGATTTGAGACCCAGCTGTGGACCATTTGACCAATATAGAATATAAAAATAGTTTTATGACTTTAGTAGAAGAGCTGCTGAGACTACAAGGGACCTCCTTGTTGACTGATTTTTTTTAAACTCCCTAGTTGGCAGTTTTTATCTGCTTTCACTTTTGGGGAGTGTTTTTTATCCCCTTGTAGATTACCTTTGACCTAGAAGGTGTTAGATGTTTTGTGATTGTTTATTTGAGTCCTCAGGCTCTAAGTGATCCATTAAACCAGACTTGGAACCATGACTGGGACCTCCTTGCAGGCAGAGATGTTTGCTTTTTTTTTCTCCCTGTATTTTATTTTATCTTTCTTTGTATCCTTAATGTTTTCCTTTATTTTTATTTTTATCTATTTTATTTTTCCCCAATTACATGTTAAAATAATTTTTAGCATTTATTTTTTTTTAGTTTTGAGTTCCAAATTCTATCCATTCCTCCCTCCCCTTCCCTAAGATGGTAAGCAATCAGATAAAGATTATACATGTAAAACATTTCTGTATTAGTCATTTTGTACAAGACTCAAACAAAAAGAAGTGATCTTGTTTGAGACCTTTGCTTTTGTTTCTGAATCCTCAGTGCTTGGGATCTAAATATTTGTTGATTGAATATTCTCTTCATCTGAAAAAATGTGGGGAGCTTAGTTTATTTGCAAGCTCAGTATGAGTCAGCAGTTTGAGGTGACAGCTACAGAAGCTAATAAGATCCTGGGCTTCATTAAGAAGGGTGAAGCAAGTCTATCCCCTATGTGTAGAATGGGGGGTGTTGTTAAGTGGCTCAAAGGGAGGAAGAATTAACATCTTTAGCTTCTTCTCCGCCCCCTCATCTTTTTTAAAGGAGATTTTCATTCCTGCCAGGAAAGAAAGCAGGAGTTTGAGGCCAGAGGCCACCACTTTGATCTTCTTAAAGAGAGAGAGGTACTGGGCTAGAATTATATCTATCAGTTCCCTTGAATATTATTAGTCTAGAGCATGTAGTTTTCAAGTTCAAGCTAAACTTCTGATAACTATTCATTAATGGGGAAAGGAGGATCCCAAGACCTATATGCAAGGCTTGATTTCTTCCTAACAAATACCAGTTTCACATAGCCAAGAAACCCATTTATTCAAGTCAATAGCAAAATAGAAATCCAAAAAAAAATTTTACAAAGGAGAATGTGTGTGTATTATATATTATGTTATATATAAATATGTATGTATATATTCATATGTATATGTATTTCTATATGTGTGTGTATATGTATGTATGTATAAGGAAAGTTCTCTAAGATCTCTAGTATAGCGAGGGTATGTATGAATCGAGTTTTACATATTGGCTTCTTCCCAGTCTTTTTTCCTTCAATAATCTGAAATGGGCTTGACATCCATATTCTCTCTTGAAGCTGGAATTTAAAAGATCCCAAAGCAACTCAAGAAAGTAAAGAAACTTATTAGCCTCAAATCTCTCTTCTCTGCTGCTCTTGTCAACTCTACTCAACCTTCATGCAGGCACAGGGTATTTATGGTCACCAGTGAGAAGAAAGTCCCTATTTCAATGGGCTCTGGGGCTCAAGTTGAAGAGGACTGAATTCAAGGAACAAATAGGTGAAAATCCCTTTGTCTTCTTCACTGATAAGACCATATTTATAGGATCATATGCGATTCTGTGTGCCTCAGTTTAAGAAGGATATTGAGATGTTGGAAACTATCCAGAGAAACATAAACACAATGGTGAAAGGCCCCTGAGTACATCATACCTTATGAAGTTACCATATGAAGTTCAAATGTATGTTTAGCCTAGAGAAGAAAAAATTCATGGAAAATAGCTGTCTTTGGATACTGGAAAGACTGTCATGTGGAATGAGGACTGAATTTGTTCTAATTATCCTCAGAAGGGGCAGCTATGTGGCGCATTTGAACTCAGGTCCTCCTGAATCCAGGGCCAGTGCTCTATCCACTGTGCCACCTAGCTGCCCCAGAGCTGTTTCTTTAGACTTAAACTATGTCTCTCATCTTTATTAGACAGCATTGCTCATAATATTTCATTTTTAAGGTTTTTATAGATAAGTTCATATTCTAATATAATATTGCTTTTGTCAGCCATGTCTCTCTGTTGAGCAAGTAAGTCAAATATTTTCTGACTAAGGTGATGCCTGAGCTTTTTTGCTCTCCTTGTTATGGAAATTAATTTATTTTAGTTTAACTTCTGGATGAAATTATTATAGTCTATATCAATGTCATTTCTGTTTTCCATTTCCCATTTTTTCAATACCTTCTTTAAATAGTTCAAGTTTAAATCTTAAATGTGTAAACATATTTTTTCTCATTACAATTCTTTCTTCTTGCTTATTATAAATTCTGGTCTTTGCTTTGATTTATTAAAACTCATCTGTAACTATACAAAGACAGCTGACTGAGGAATAACTTCCATGGCTATAAGAAGTCTTTCCCTATCTGTTAAAAGATAGCCATCTTCGGGGGCAGCTCTGTGGCGCAGTGGTTAAAGCTCCGGCCCTGGATTCAGGAGGACCTGAGTTCAAATCTGACCTCAGACACTTGACACTTACTAGCTGTGTGACCCTGGGCAAGTCACTTAACCCCCATTGCCTAAAAAAAAAAAATAGCCATTTTCATTCCTTGTGATAGTTTTGATGGTTTTGGATGGTCATGGTATTCACCAGTGCCTACTAATTCTTTGTTTTCTTAAGAAAGTGTACATAGTATAGAGGAATGAGACTTCTATATATTCTACATTTATTACTTTTTTTTATTTCTTTGTCATGAATCAACATTTCTCCCATATTTCTACCCATCCTCACCTTTCCTCACTTCTGCACTGAAGTCATTAAGTGTTGCAAGGTATGTTGACTTGATTGGGGCAGGGGGAGTGTTTATCAAGGTCTTCATAGAATTTAACTGTTTGCCTTGACTTCCTCATCTGTAGAATACAGATGATAATAGCGCCTCTCTCTCAGAGCACTTGTGATGATCAAGTTTTTGTAAAGCATTTCATAAACCTTATAGTGCCATTCTTCTTCTTCTTCTTCAATAGTTATTGGAATTAGGAATTTAAGGTTCAAACTCACACTTTAATGGATACTGGATTTCTTCAGGCTTCTGCTGCTCATATACATCTAATGAATTATTGTCAAGGGTACTGATAGAATCATAAAATAAATAAAATTGTAAGGGGTGTGATAGTAGTGATATTATTGGGATAATTTGATGAACTGAGTACTAATGGTCATGTATTCATTCATTCCTAGCTTTCCTAATTAATTTTTTGTTGACTAGGAATTCTCTTCTCTTGCCTTAGATAGCCCTCTTTCAGAGATTACATATCCCTCTTGTCATAAGTTTCACATAGTTTCATGTTTCTCCTTATGTTGCATTCCACAAGAGGGTCCTGGCTGTCATTAGGAAACTTCTTATATTTTTCCATTTAGCCTTTCTCTGAAATATAAAAAACTACTCTCCTCCAGAGAGCCTCTGCCCCTCTTGTAGAATTCCCACTCAAGAATGGTGTTGTGAGGATTCCCAACTCAATTATTACCCATAAAATGTCCAGTAATCCAGTAATCTCCAGTTATCAAGAATTTGAGGTGTAGGGTGATACATGACCATTTGGCCTGCTAATTCAGGACCTGAAGTTTTTGTGTATCCTTCCAATAAACTTACAATTGCAAATCTCTCATGTAAGTCTTTTTCCTATGCCCTATGACTTGAACCCAAGTTCTGATCACTTAGTATGTCAGACTAACACAATGAACAAGTTCATTTGGAAAAATTATCTGGAAAGCTGTTTCAACTCCTATGTTGGATTGCTAGAAGTATAACTACATTTTCTGTCTTGCCCCCTTCAAGGGATAGGAACTAGAATGTGGTTCCTTTATCATAGGGTACTCCCAGGTAAGGAAACTCCCTCTACCAATTTATGTCAGCACCTCTTCTGCAACTTAGAGTCTCAGAGAGTTGCATAGAACACTAGAAGTTAAGTGACTTGCCCAGGGTCACACAGCTAGTGAGGTGAGACTTGAACTCAGCTCTTTCTCAATATTGGAAAGTAGCTTTCCAGAGCCCACATAAGTTTTTTAAATTGGATAAGAAGGCTAAATCATTGTATAGTATAAACATGGGCTATAAAGTCAGCTATGAATTCCATCTCAACTGACCTTTAAGAAATTAGTTGTTGGAGTTATCCCCTTGTTAAGAAAAAAAATAATACAGCATCCCACTGGTTACTGTTGCCTCTCTCCCCTCTCCAAAACCTTTTCTTTTACCCTTTGTTGCTAAAGCAAGATCTTCTATACACCTGACCACAGGACAGTGTCAGCATGAATAATTGCCTGACTTGACATCCTTGTCACATATCCCAGAAGATTTTGGCAAAGATGTCTTTCTAGGGGAGGAATTGGTGTTCTCAAATCAACAGACACACAAGAAACAATTGCAAAGATTTATTTAGCGGCATTTTGTGCTTGGCACTTAGAAACAGAATTCCGTGCATAGGGCAAATTTTTATACACCTTTTTCTTCATACATATTTTACATACCATTTTATTGCCCCTTTTTAATATTCATAATATTGAATTCCCCACTAGGCACATAAATACATTTATCTACAACACCTCAAAACCAAAATCTTAATAATATCTGTATTATGTTATTTGGGATAATTGCAGTTCCACACCATTTAAATTCTTAGTTTATACCAAGCTGCAATTTTTTTAAATTGTTAAAGGCTGTGGGGAGGGAAAAGGAGGGGTAGAGGGAAGGAATTAAAGAAACTTCAAAATGCAACCATCTATTTGTTTAAAACGGTGCTCTAAGGGAAGAGGCAAGAAGAGTTTCTTTGAAATTCTGCACTCTGAATTTCTGTGAAACTTTACAAATTTTATAGGGCCACTCTGGCATGCAAGGCACTAAATCCGGGTCAACTGCCTTTGTTCACTTGTAGCTGACCAGGTTTCTCTTCATTGCCCCTGATTTCAACAAGATCAGGTTGAATTATCAAACTCTTTTCCCACACTCCCATTCCCATTCTCTATCCCCTTCCCATACTAAGTAAGATGCATGTTTTGGGGAGTCAAATTTCCTCAAATTGGTATACTTCTGGATTCTAAAAGAATACCACTGCCAGGACTTAGCACTGCTAAGATGTAGCCCTTCTCCCATCTCCCTTCCCATCTGGCATGCTGGCCAAGAGTGTTTGCAAATATAGTGGGAATTGGAGTGTCCCAAAGAATTGGAGTGTCCCAAAGAGGTCTCTTCCTCAGTAAAATCATGTTTTTTGCATCTTGTTGGGAGGGAAAAAAGCAGTTTCCTCAGTGAATTAAATTCTCACCACTTCACACTTCCTCATTCTCTTTCTCTTTTTCACTTCTTTCTTTCTTCCTTTCTTTCTTCCTCTTTCTTTCTTTCTTCCTTCCTTCCTTCCTTCCTTCCTTTCTTTCTTTCTTTCCTTCTTTCTTTCTTTCTTTCTTTCTTTCTTTCTTTCTTTCTTTCTTTCTTCCTCTCTTTCTTTCTTCCTCATTCTTTCTTTCTTCTTCTCTTTCCATTCCTTTCACTCTCTTCTATCACATCAATGGCATCAGTGAATTTTCAGGACGATAACCTATCACCTGGAAGGGCCCATAGTCAGGAGAGCACCTTCCTTCAAGAAGGAAAGTCCGATTGTGGCTCGGATGTCCATCTACCCCTTATCAATGGGGAATGGTTTCAGGAGATCTGGTTCACTCCAGAAACAGGTGGGGTCCTGGGGGGTAGGGGTCAAGGATAACCTTCCCAAACCATGTAGCTTTGTAGAAAGACCACTCCTTGGTGAAGTACCCTTTCTGGGCCTCCCTTCATAAAGAGCTCACCCTAGTTGAGAGTGAGTGTTAAGTGTGTATGTGTGTGTATGTGTGTTTGTATGTTTATTTATATATATGTATATACGTATGTATAGGTATGTATGTATATATATATATATATGCACGTTTCATTGGCTGCTACACTCTAGCCTCTCTCTTATATTAATATAAAATGATTGTCCCATCTTTCCAAAGGCCACTTAGGGTTAGAGGTTAGACACTGAATAACAAGACTAAGTCTTTGGATATTGTGAGCACGGGCCAGGAAGTCAGATGTAAATTCCATCTCGAGTGTCCTAAGAGAGCTTGGGAGCATCTCTTTGCTGTTGGGGTTATTCCCACTTAACCCCCTTCAGAAGGAAAAAAATATATATGCAGTTCCACTGTTCATTAAAAGGCTTTGAGCTCCTGACAGTGAGGATGCCTTCATGGAAACAGTGGAGGGTCTTTGGTGATGAGAGGCCAGGTCCCCCATTAAACCATATGCACGGACATCTGGGAGGAGGAAGACCCTGGGACGGACCCATACTGCCGGCTGTCACAGGTATTGGCTGTCTGCTGATTGGCTGAAGAGGGGCTGATCATATGCATGCCGTGTTCCATCCCCGTGGGCAGATACTGCCTCTCACCAAAGGCTCCGTTGGAGGGGGATGAACAGAGTAAAGTGCTTTGGGAGGTGGTCAGTTTCTCTGGGCTCGCAGCTAGCCTGGGGGAGGTGGGGAAGTTGTAACCATAGAGGTTGTAAGGGTTGTGAAGGGAGAAGGCATTGTAAGAGCTCTGCTGCATGTGGCTACCACCAAACACATGAGGAGAAGAGGAGCTGGAGGCTGGGTTGCCTGCCTGCATGACATATTGAAACTGGGAGGCAGGGAAAGAGCCCAGCTGGCTGCCGTAGGCTTCCATCTTGCTATTGCTGGGCAATGAGGGAGGAGTTGGTATTCCTGAGATCAGGGATGGAGTCCTCTGAGGCATGAAGGTTTCTGAGGACTGGCTGGCTGAGGCCGTACCACTCTGCAAGCGGTTGTAGCTGCTGTCACTCAGGCCTGGGTAGCTCTGCAAAGCAGCCATATTGCTCCTGGCACAGGGTGGATAGTCGGAGAGGTTCAGGTTGCACAGCTGGCTCTCCCGGCAGCCCACGTTGAAAGTGTTGGGAGCCAGGTGAAAGGTAGGAGGAGAACAGGATGGAGACAAGAGATGAGAAGAAGCAGAAGGTGATGGGGTTCCAGTGCTGGAAGTGGTGGGGGAGGTGCCCGTGCTGCCCCCTGAAAGACAGAGTCGAATACAAACATTATTTCAATGAAATCCTTTGTTATAAGCCAAGAAGACTTACCATATGAACAACCATTCCCATTTCTAGTGTTTTACTCATGACAACCTGGAGGAAGGAACATAAGTTCTGCCTTCAGCACATTAGGAAACTGCAGTTCAGAGTCGAAAAGACCAGTCTTCACCTATAGGATCATAACTCTAGAGTTGGAGAGGCTCCCTATCTTCCTTTGCTATGTTGTCTTCTCCCATTAGATTGTAAGCTCCTTGAGGGCAGAGGTTTCCTTTTCCTTATTTTTGGGAAAAGCAGAATCAAATGTCCTCTCCAAGTAACATTTTAAGATGACCTGGCCCAGTTTGCCTCTCCTTAGGCAGCCCAGTACTCTCCTCTCCACCCACATCTCCCTTCAGAGGCTCACCATGCTGACGATGGACTTAATGTGGACATCCAATCAGCTTTGATCCTACTGCTGTTCCCTAATGCTGTGTGTACCATCACACCATTCTGGAAAGCAATTTGGGAGTATACCAGAAAAGTTACTAAACCTTGCAGATCCTCTGATCCAAGCATGCTACTCCTGGGCATAGATCCCAAGGAAATTAAAGAGAGAGTGATATTTTTTTTGTGGGGCAATGAGGGTTAAGTGACTTGCCCAGGGTCACACAGCTAGTAAGTATCAAGTGTCTGAGGCTGGATTTGAATTCAGGTACTCCTGAATCCAGAGCCAGTGCTTTATGCATGGCGCCACCTAGCTGCCCTGATATATTTCTAAAAATAGCCATTGCAGCACTTTTTGTAGGAGCAAAGAAGTGTAAGTAAAGTGGGTGCTCTTCAATTGGAGAATGGCTGAACAAATTGGGGTAAATAAATGTAATGGGATATCATTGCATTGTAAGAAATGACAAATGAGAAAGGATAGGTAATCGACTTTCAATTTCACTGGTATCGGGAACCCCCAGATGAGGAAACTCCTCCAAATGTCAAGTAATCAAAGGTGTCAGTATTATAGAGTGTGTGGAGGAAAGTAAAGTGCAAAAAAGATAAAAAGCTAAGAAGAGCTTTAAATGCCTTTCACATAGAGCACTCCCTACAGCAAATTCCCTTGCCCAAGACTGCTGACCTTCAGGGCAGGGTTTGGACTTTCCCAGAGTTGCCAAGACATATCTTTCCCAGAGGGAGAATCTTGGAACCCTTTGGGGTCAACTTTAACTTCTGCTGGGATTCTCAGAATCAGAATTCCTATAGGACAGGGGAGAGGGAAAGGGGCAAATAAGAAATAGAATGGAACTAGAATTAGTGATGGAGAAAATGGACAGGGAAGCATTGAAAAAATGTTTAATAAGTTTTGAGGAACCAAAAAAATTGAATTAGATCAGGGGCAGCTAGGTGGCGCAGTGGATAAAGCACCGGCCCTGGATTCAGGAGGACCTGAGTTCAAATCTAGCCTCAGACACCAGCTGTGTGACCCTGGGCAAGTCACTTAACTCTCATTGCCCCACACCAAAAAAAAAAAAAAAAAAAAAAACCCAAACATTGAATTAGATCAAATTGAAAATCAAATACCCAAAGGTACTCCAAAAAGTATAGACCTAGTTGCCAAACAACAATTCAAAATCCATCTAATGATCTGGAAAATACTCCCCAATAGGACTGTGTGAGCTACTTGAGAGGATGGACCATCTTTTAACTTTCTATGTATTCCCAGATTAGCTCATTGCCTGGCACATAGTAGGCATTTATTAAATGTTAGTTGACTCACTGTGGTACCTGAATAAAGCAAAAATTTGGTTTTTGTTTATAGTTTTTGTTATTGTTGTGTCAGATTTAGAGTTTCAGGGTTGGACTAGAGATATTTGAGGTTAACCAGATTAACCCTTTTGTTTTATAGTTAAGGAAACTAGAGGTCAAAAAGCTCAAGTGACTTGTCCAAGGTAATAGCTCATTCCTTGAAAAGGTAGAATAAGAATATAAGGCTCCTGATTCCCAGACTATTGTTCTTTCCACTACACCAATCTAACACAAAACTACTATATTCTTTTGAAAAAAAAAATTCCCAATACAGGCTTCTAAGCAGTAACTTCTAGACAGGGCAGACTTCAACTATAGGTCAAGTGGGTCTTCACCAACACCATTATGGTGCAATTTCAGAGACCCCTGGAAAAGCCCTACCTCCGTTTGTTTGTTTTTTTACTTCCCATTTGCTAGTTTCCATTTATCATTTCAGAATAAAGCTTTCATTTACATCATGTCTGAAAAGGTTCAAAATGTAAATGACCCTCAGGGAAATCACATATTTGTTGAAATTCACACTAAGATAGAAATGACTGATACCAAGTCATTTCCTAAGAGCAAATTTTGACTTTGAGTAGTAGAATGGGAGAGAAACCACTTGGGCACCTGAGATTGAGGGGAAAGCGGCTCAGAAAGGGGTCTGCCTCACTATGTCACTTTCACGGTTTTGGCTAGGTCAGCCCTGCTTGCAGAATCTTATATGAAATCCAGTGAAATCCTTCCCAGCCTGTATTGGGCACAGGCCCCTTTTGAAAGGCTTTTTCTCTATTTCCCATATATTCTCACGAAAAGGAAGCTATGCTGAATTCTGTGAGCTTAGGTCAAGTAAGTGATGTGACACGAAATGGAGAAATCTGACTCCGGCTGTAGAGAGATTTGTGTTTTACAAGGATATTTATCTAGTCTCCTCTCTTTGTGAGAATTGTCCTGCTCTCCATGCGCTGGTGTTTACACAGTCCCAGAGGGGACCACCTGTTCAGCATGCTGTACTGTCCTGTTACAAATATGCTTCATCATACTCAGGCCTTAGGCCTACAGCAGGAAGTGTGATGTGCAACAGAGAATTTTTTACAACTTTGAAATGTTTTTTTGGATGGCTCACAGTGGAGGGAATGGTACTGATTTAAAATCCTAGTCAGTTACTACACTAAAAAAAAAAATGTGGGGCGGTGGGGTTGGGATATTAACAAGTTACAGTGTTCTCTGCAGACCAGATGAGAAGCCCACGTTAAGAGGGTTTTTAAATCGTTTTTAAATAGCACTGACTTGAAACACTTCTTTGTGGCCCCTGGAGCTGTAAGAGAAGGTGAGAAATGCTGGAAATGGATTAGCAGAAGTTGTATATGGGAGAAACTGTCCAGGAAATGGTCAAGTTCCTTTCATACATTTCACTTTTTATCATGCATTTTTCAAATGCCCGGAGGAGACATTAGTTATTCCTTTCTGTTCATACTGAGGGCTGGGTTTATCAGATCTTAATTTTTCAGAGAAAGAATCCAAGGTAACAAGAAATCAATATCAAATTAAATTCTCAAAACACATCAACTCTAAAGTAAAATTAGAATGGTAGATTAGCCAAAAGGATGCTTTTAAAAACAAAAACACTTAAACAGGAGAAAGGTAGTGTGTTATAGTGGATAAAGGTTGACCTTGTGGTCAGAAAGGCCTGGATCTAATTTCTACTACTGACAAAGTGACAGTGTGACCCTGGCCAAACTATAGAACCTCTTAGTGCTTCTGGTCAATTGTTAAGACTATAAGTTGATGAGAGATGCTGACATATTGGGAATAATAACAATTATATAGTGCTTTATAATTATTATCTCATTTGATACTCAGAACAACTCTGAAGGTAGACTGTATTGTTATCTCCATTTTACAGATGAGGAAACCAAGGTAAACAGAGGATAAGGGATCTGCTCAGGGTCACAAAGTTAGTAAGTGTCTGAGGCTAGATTTGAACTCAGGTCTTCTTGATTTCAGGTCCAGTGCTCTATCCACTGAACCACACAGCTACCTCATAATGATAGACAGAGTTCATCACTGGAAGCTCCTTACTCCAAAACTCAAATAGAAAAGGGGAACCTTTACTATACACATAAGGATCCCTGTGGGCCATATGTTGACTTAGTTTTTAAATTGTAATATTATTTAAGTTTTATTGTATTTTTATCTATTTATTAATTATTTCCCAATTACATTTTAATCTGGCTTAGCAGCATTTGAGTGTGTTGGACAACTCTACTCTATATCAAGGAATCTGCAGGTTGAGTTTTATGAAAAAGTGGGGGATGGGGGCAGGGAACGATTCATTCTCTCTTTTTAACCTTTGACACCTTTGACCTATGGGTTGCCCTGCAAGGGTAAAAGCTGAAGGTCTCTCATTGAGGGTAACTTAAACCAGCATGAGCAGAAAATCTTGCCTGAGCTCAGTGTGAAAGGAGATGGGTCCAATGCTCAGAGGGACTGGTCTCTAGCTCTACTCTCCATGTTCCCCCACCCCCCCGCTCTCCTGTCTGAATTCTTCCCCAATTTCACTAGGGCGTCTTACTTCCCTAACTCCCTCAATCTGCCCACAAGAGCGGCAGAAAGTAATCCTTGGAGCAGGTTTACTACTTTTACACAGCAGAAAATAGTTATTAGGGATTGAATGATTTGGAGTGAGGTACCCAAGATCCAAACAGGATCACAGCCCCGGGGTTGGCAGGGACCTCAGCATGTTAGCTCCTAATAGACAAGATCCCATAATGATTAGATACATTGGTGTCTATAGAGAAAGGCATCTCAGTCGCTCTGGGCATTCCCCAAACATCCATGAATACTCTGTCCAATGTAACAGTGGGTAGATGCCAGGGAAATGTTACATGCTGAAGGAGCATTGCTTATAACCTATGCTCTACTGGGCATGAACTCGCTAAGTCATCATCAATATCATAGCAACTGACACGATAACAATGAGAGGTAATGCTCATATAGTATTTTGTTTTTGTTTTTGTTTGGTTTTTTTTAGTGAGGCAATTGGGGTTAAGTGACTTGCCCAGGGTCACACAGCTAGTAAGTGTTGTGTCTGAGGCCGGATTTGAACTCAGGTACTCCTGACTGCAGGGCCGGTGCTCTATCCACTGCACCACTTAGCTGCCCCCGCTCATATAGTATATAACAAATATTCATCCTTTTTTCCTCACAACAGCCTAGGAGGTGGGGGCTATTATTATTCCCATTTCACAGATGAGGAAACTGAGGTTTAGAGGATATGAGTTACTTGCCCAAAGTCACACAGCTAGTGAGTATCAGGCAGGATTTGAACACAGGTCTTCCTGACTCCACATTCCATGCTCTAGCCATTGTACCACCTAGCTGCCTATAGTTCTTTTAGTTTTACGTAGCTTGTTTTATCATTTATTCCTCATACCAACTCTGTGAGGGAAATGATTCAGATGTTAATTGCTCTAGAATTTCACATTTGCTTCATGAGAAATATAGCATTTCTTGGTTGGGTAGCATAGGATTATGCTTATTAATATTTTTGGAATTGGTTTCTACCTCCAGCACTGCATGGGCACAATAGGCACTTGATAACTTAGAGTATAATACTATTTCAGAGTCGGGACTCCAAAACCCATCTAGAGAGTTGCTCAGAGGGGATATTTGGAAGGACCCAGGCAAGTCCCTGCCTTTTCTCTGCCATCTTGGCTCCTTATTTTAAATGAGGACAATGAGTCTGGATAAGGGTGATGTGGTTTGCCCAGAAAAGATACCTAGTAAGTGTCTGAGGCAAAATTGGCAAAATTCAAACCCAAGTCATCCTGACACCAAATCTATTGCACTACCCACCGGGTCACATCACCCCACCCTATATTCCCCAAACCTAAAGAAACTATGAAACTACTCTGGATTCCTGCCCCCTGAAGAATTGCTGTGGCTCTAGAATGGATTCATAGAAACCTTATGAATCCACTCTCTCCCCAGGCCAGTCCTAATGAAGGCTCTCAGGCCAGTTTCCTCATTTGTAAAAGGAAATAGATAGACACAGTGATCTCTAAGGTGCCTTCAGGATTGTGTATGATTCTAAGCACAGTACAGGAATAATAGGCCCCTTGGTTCCTTTTTTCTTTTTTTTTGTGGGGCATTGGGGATTAAGTGACTTGCCCAGGGTCACACAGCTAGTAAGTGTCAAGTGTCTGAAGTCGGATTTGAACTCAGGTCCTCCTGAATCCAGGGCCAGTGCTTTATCCACTGTGCCACCTAGCTATCCCAGCACCTTGGTTTCTAATGTCTTCTTACCCTTCTTTCTCTTCTCCTTCCCCTGAGATTCTGATTTACTTTGGAAAGGGGGCAAGACAGAGAGAAAAATCAGGATATCCTGAAAATTCCACTCCCAGTAGATTAGAATCCCCAGGAACCCCAAACCAACTCCTTGCCCCCTTCTGAGTTTCCCTTAATCTTATTTCAGCAGCATGCTGAAGTGAGATGAACACTAAAATTCATATATGGTATTAACTTGCTCATATATTCAGGGCTAACAGCCAAAATAATCAAAAGGAGTACATTTATAATAGTGATCTTGTAAGAAGACAGTAATCCAGAATAATACAAGCGTCCCATGAAGACAAGCTAAATGTGTCTGTGAAAATCCTAAATGCCAAACCTGCTGACTTTTGCATCTTTAAATTGATCACTTCCAGATTGCATTATGGACGTTTTCACATGAAGTTTCCCCTTTGTTTCTTTTCTTTTTTTAAATTTTCAGATTGAAAAACAGCAAGGAAAAAACTCCATCTGGTCTGGTAGGGAATAAATTTCCATGTAATTACTTGATTCCATGAGCCAGATACTCCTCTTGTATAACTTGATGGCATCTGTCCCTGAGGAGTGCTGACTCACTGGATGTCCTTGGGAAGTCCTTCTTGGGGGTTTATTTAAACAGGTAAAAGGTAAAATGTACTCTATGTTCTAAAGACTTATTGATTCATTCATTCATTCATTCATTCATTCATTCATTCATTCATTCATTCATTCTCTAAAGGTCAACTTGAAACAACTCTTTAGGAGGATCAGTTGAATGAAGTGGGGATGTTTATAAAAGAAAACTTAAGGAGAACAGTATCAATGTCTTCAAGTATTTAAAAGGCTCCCATGAGAAAAAGAAATTAAATTTGATTTGATTGGGCCCAGAAGACAGGACCAGGAGAAATTGTCAGAATGTGCGGAAAGGAAGAGTTCAAGAAAGCTTCCTGACAATTAGAGTTATCTAAAAGTGGAATGTGTTCCTCCGGAGAGAGTGAGTTCTCCATCAGTGGAGAAGATGGACGACCCTGTGTGAATGATGTTTTTGATGAAATTCCTGCTCAGATTGCATTGGACAAGATGGGGTTTGGAGTTCCTTCCAACTCTGAGATAATATTATTCCCTGAGTCATTAAGTGCCTATTGTTCTCATGCAGTGATGGAGGCAGAATCCAATTCCAAACATATTAATAAGCATAATCCTATGCTACCCAACTGAGAAATCCTATATTTCTCATAAAGTAAATGTGAAATTCTATACAGCTGATGGGAATTGTGTAGTTTCATGCTTTGAAAAATTAACTATAAAAACTCTCTTTCCCATTAAATTCCAGTATTTAAATGTTTCAAGCTCCTTTTCTTTAAAAAAAACTTGAATTTATGAAAGCAATACTTAATTACATGTAGATTGGGTATATTATAAATGGTCTCTCCTCCTGCCTATCTACACTGTCTACAAACCTTCCCCCTGCTGCCACACAGCTGGTCCTTCTCTACCCACTGCATTTCTCTATAGTTTTGTTCACCTCATTTTTTTTTTTTGCAGGGCAATGGGGATTAAGCGACTTGCCCAGGGTCACACAGCTAGCAAGTGTCAAGTGTCTGAGGCTGGATTTGAACTCAGATACTCCTGAATCCAGGGCCGGAGCTTTTATCCACTGTGCCACCTAGCTGCCCCCTTGTTCACCTCATTTTTCAATTCCTATCTGCTACCTCATAAAATCACAGATTTCTCTAAAATGGGTTTTATTTCCTCCATTGTCATGCTCTAATATTTGCTGTTATCTGACTGAGAAGAGGGAAGAGGAAAGAAAGGAAGTAAATTGTAGCAATATTCCTGAGACTCTCTCCAACTCTTTGACCAATAGCAGCCAAGATAACCACTATTGCCACTACCCTACATATATACAAGATCCTTCATGATAAATATTTGTCAATCAAGAAAACAGCAGTTTATAGAAAATCATGACATAAAAATAAATAATAAAAGGTTATAATTTAGTTTTTTGACAACTGTGTGAGAAGGCATTGAGATATTACAGGCATGGATTACAGATATTACAGAAGGCATAGATATTACAAAGCTTCTGGGCAAACTAAATCAATGCAGCTAGAATCAAAAGAAAGGAGAGGAGGGAATCCTTTAAATAAGGATGATAAAAGTCTGACATCTAAAAGTCTGTAGGGAATTGCTATAAGCTTAATTCATTTTTAAGATAACTTGTCAAAGGACATGATCAATTTTTTTTAATTCTTTTTTTTTTTTTGGTAAGACAATTGGGGTTGTGACTTTCCCAGGGTCACACAGCTAGTAAGTGTCAAGTGTCTGAGACTGGATTTGAACTTAGGTCCTCCTCCAGGGCCAGTGCTCTATCCATTGCGCCACCTAGATGCCCCAATTTTTTTTTCAAAAGAAAAGAAAATGCAACTATCAGCAACCATCTTAGAGATTTATTCAAATGAGGGCAGCTAGGTGGTACAGTGGATAAAGCACTGGCCCTGGATTCAGGAGGACCTGAGTTCAAAACCAGGCTCAAACACTTGACACTTATTAGCTGTGTGACCCTGGGCAAGTCATTTAACCCTCATTACCCCACCCCCACCCCCAAAAAAGATTTGTTCAAATAATCAGATAAATAAAGATGAAAACAACTGAGATATCACTTCATACCCATCAAAATATCAAATTGCCAAAGATGGAAAAATTCAGTGATGGAACTGTAGGAAAAGAGAGCACTGTTGGCAGAGCATTGAATTGGTCCCAACAATTCTAGCAAACAATTTGAAATTATGCAAGAAAATTTACTAAGCTGTACATATCCTGTGACCCAACAATCCCACTACTGGGTTTTATGCTTTGAGGAAGTTAATTACAGCAAGAAAAGACCCATATTCATGAAACAGCATTATTTTAATAATAAAAATCTGGAAACAAAATATGTTTTCAATGATTGGGAAATGGATGAACAAATTGTGACATATGAATGTAATGGAATAATGGGAATGCCAGATATGAGGATTTCAGGGAAACATGAAAATGTATGAAAAGATGCAGGGAATATAGCAAAAAGAACTCTCCACAATGACTACAACAATGTAAATAAATTAAAAACCAAGCTGCAAAGACAATAGACAATGTAGGTCCCAAATTATTAAGTATTAAAGCATATACTACTTCTGTTAACAACTAGTAAACTATAAAAGGGGAAATGGTATGCTATCAATCGAAATTACTCTATAATGTGGTTTTGCTTAACTGTTTGTGGGAAGTTTGAGTACTTGTTGGGTAGTATCTATTGTATTAAAACAAATGTATCCATAAAAAGTTTTTTAAAGAAAATGTTGTCTATCAAACAATATTACTATTATCTCCAGACTTCTCTACTTCCTTCTCCATTTCCTCCAATTTCCCTACCCTTCCTACCCAGGAGAAATCTCCACCACAAGGTTCTACTGTCTGAAATGGTGACCCCCCCCCCAATCCAGATTCCCATTTCAGGAGGGGACCTGGCCATGCTTATTTCATTCCTGATGAGGTGACAAAGAAGTCCAGAGAGTGGGTTGAGCCAGGAATCGAAATTACTCTATAATGTGGTTTTGCTTAACTGTTTGTGGGAAGTTTGAGTACTTGTTGGGTAGTATCTATTGTATTAAAACAAATGTATCCATAAAAAGTTTTTTAAAGAAAATGTTGTCTATCAAACAATATTACTATTATTTAGGATGAGGAGTTCACAACCTGTCAAGGTTAGTCATTGCACTTGTGATAGACCAATTAAAGTTTTTTCCTATGTTGAGTGAAAATCCAGCTCCTCATAATTTCTGCCCATTGGTCTAAGTTCTGAACTCTGAAGGTACATGGAATGTATCTAATCCTTTTTTTCCAAATAATTGTCCTTCCTATATATAAAGACGGCTCTCTTCTATGCCCAGATCTGCCTTTTCCAGGCTAAATAGCTCTAGTTTCTTTCAGAAGACAGACATACTACTGTCACCAAAATTCTTGGGGCTGTTGAGTCTTAACATCTAGGCTGACTCCTGTCACCAGTGTCAGATGATCAAAGATCCTAAGAATTTTTGACCATCAATTGTTAATGGGACTGAGACTGAAAGTCAAAGTGATCCTGAGGCTTCCCTGAGGCTCTGTACCAGCTAAATGATTCAATAGAGTCTTGGCGTTTTCCTTAACCCATGCTCTTGGCATACATATTCCACAATTTCAAGCTCTTTCTAGGTTCCCTTGGTAATAAGTACTTCTGTCCATTCCTGCTTCCATGAGGGCAATTAACCCTGTCTTAACCAAGAAAGTTGAATCTACTCCCTTCAACATGAGTCTGTGTCTATACTATGGGACCATCTGGAATAAAAACAAAAAACAAAATCCTTATTTTCTCCCTTAGGGCATTTCCAAATGTTCAGATAATTGGTGCCAGCTAAGCAAAACATCTGGATAGATGAATATTTCCATGTTTATCCAAATGTCCAGTATTGTATAGACACAGCTTAATAAATATTTTCTTTCCTCTACTAAGAAGACATTGTTAAGCAACCAATCTGCCATTGGTGCTTCCAGTAGAAAACCACTCCTCATCTCTGCTTCTAGAGAGACACAAAACAATTCCATACAGAAGAGCAGAGGCTCTTTCCTCTCTTTTATGAGTGACATTGCCCAGAGTTACTGGAACCCTCAGGCTTTAGGGAGTAGGGATGACATTGTTGCTGATTTTACGTCCTTTGTTAAAGTCAAGGAACTAAGCCACAGAGTTTTTAATCATGAGAATCTGGATCAAGTTCAGTCCGAAGTTCAAAAATATATTCCAATTAAACTATTTAATAGATTCTTGGCTTTTCCTATTGTCCCATCCCATTACCATGTGTATCCAATAATCCCAGGTTCTTTTTTGTTCCCCTGTTAATAAGTGGATTTCAGTGATGACATCATGCTCTAAGAGTTTAGCTTCTTTCAAACCAATATGTTTTCTACATGTCTGTAATAAACCTGAATATTCATAGATTTGAGTGAGTCATTCAAATTTACTATGAGCATGAAGACTACACAGGGGAAATGGAAAGGTGGATGGTGAAGGTAACCAGGTTGCAGCATATGACCAGTAAAAATTTATACTCAGAAAGTAGGAAAAAATATTACCAAGGACACTTACTAATGAAAAAAGGAGATGAATCTTTCAAGCTAAAATGGACAGCCCAGGTACTACATGAGTATGCTCTAGCTGCTAAGCGAAATAGAGGAAGACTTCAGACACACTGAGTAAATTCTCTGTAAGCAATTTACAGGAAGAAATGGATGAGAATCACGCTGGTTGAGAACATGCAAAGGCTTTGAAAGAATGCCTATACCAAGAAGGTCATAAATTTAAGTTTCTCATTTGGTTATGTATCATCAATGCCCCATTAGCTCATGGATTGAAGAATTCCATCCCCATTAGTAATTTTATGCTAATTTACATAGTGGTGAACGAATGCAAAGGCTTGAGGAAGGCAACACTTGGAGGGGAGGTAAAAGTAGAAATAACTAAACCCAGCAAGTCATTGAGTATTGTTTCCTGAGGCTAAGATATTGCTGCCTTGCCTTGTTGGCAATATACCTGCTAAAACTCCTAATGCAGACTGCTACTTGTACTCTAACATGGAAAATCACCCTGTAGAACAAGAGAAAATAAGTTTATAGCCATGTTCCAAAAGCTTATAGAAGTAAGCAGGTTACTAAAAAAAACTGGTTTCTAGAAAAAATCCAGTCCTACAAATGGGGACGACCAGAAGGCAGACGTAAAAGTGGGCAGCCAGAGCAAGGTTTGCTGACTGGATTTGGCTGCCTCAATTACTGTCATCAAAGATCATAGTGGAGAGGAAACCTTGATGATTTGGTCAAATGGCACTACTTTGATCACTGACAGTAGTCAAATGGTGGGATGAGATGGGATTTTCCATACCCAAACAAATCTACTTCCTCCACCCCTGCCAACTCCTTACATTTCTCTCCCTTATCCGGTTTTTGTTTAGAAAAGATTGTCAGGTTTCTGTATTTTTCAAAAGTGTTAATTCTGAGAAGGGGTCATTAGGCTTCAATAGACTGCCACAACACACACACACACACACACACACACACACACACACAAAAGGTTAAGAACTGTGGTTAGCAAGGGTGTGCTGGTAAATATTTAACAATGGGCTTTTCAGACCAAAAAAAAAAAAACACCACTGTCCACACTTTTAAGTTCATTCTGTATTATTGACATTTTCTCTATCACTTTAACTCTACTTAATCAACAAAACAAAAAATCAAGCAATGATTTGCAGCCTTGGCTGATTTCTGAGGTGCAAATGCTCACACTGAAGATTTAAAAATTGGGTTTTCTAAGCCTGTTTGAGCTTGCTCCAGCATACTTTTGATAGTTGGTAAACTTTCAGGAGTGCTATCCCATAGATCTCATAGCAACTTTCACTTTGACATAATGGGGTGGGGGTGAGTTGTTGGGATACCAGAGAATGGTGACACTGGCCGCTGACAAGAATTAAGGAATATTTTGCATACAGGTTCTAGTTTACCAATTCTGATCTATAATCTAGATCAGGCCTTCTTCTTCTTCTTCTTCTTCTTCTTCTTCTTCTTCTTCTTCGTCTTTGTCTTCGTCTTTAATACTTCCATCTGTATTCAGATACCATCAGTTCCTTCTCTGTAGATGGACTGCATTTTTCATAAGTCCTTCAGAGTTGTCTTGGATCATTGCATTGCTGAAAGTAACTAAGTCATTCATAGCAGATCATCTTACAATATTGCTTACAATATTGTACACTGTATACAATTTTTGTATACGATATACAATATTGTATACAATTTTTGTATACAGTACATTTCACTTTACATCAGCTCATGTAAGTTTTTCCAGGTTTTTTCTGATAGCATCCTAGAATAGGGCTTCTTAAAGTTTTTTCACTTACAACCCCTTTTCACGTGAGAAATTTTTATGCAACTCTGAGCACATAGGTATATAAAATAGGTTATACTAACCTTTTAGTGTTGCCAAATTTTTCTCAACCCCCACATACAATTATTCCACCCACAGTTTAAGAAGTTTTTCTCTAGACCTGAGGTAGTGAGCACCCAGTGTACAGCCCATACCCCTGGCCTGAAACACTCCTGAGCCTAAACCAGATTAAATCATAACTGGGAAATATTTAATAAAATAAATTAAAATACAATAACACATAGATTCTTATTCAGTCATTTTTCCATCTTGTCCCACTCTTTGTTATGCCATTTGGAGTTTTCTTAGCAGAGATACTGGAGTGGTTTGCCATGTCTTTTTACAGATAAGGAAACAGATAAATGGAGTTAAGTGACTTGGCCAAGGTCACATAGCCAGTAAGTGTCTGAGGCCAGATTTGAACTCAGGAAGATGAGTTTTTCCTGGCTCCAGGAACCACTGAGCAGTTCCAATATACAAATAATATTACATTTTAAAACTAAGTCAAGGGGGCAGCTAGATGGCGCAGTGGATAAAGCACCGGCCCTGGATTCAGGAGTACCTGAGTTCAAATCCGGCCTCAGACACTTGACACTTACTAGCTGTGTGACCCTGGGCAAGTCACTTAACCCCCATTGCCCTGCAAAAAAAACCAAAAAACTAAGTCAAGGGGCAGCTAGGTGGTGCAGTGGATAAAGCACCAGCCCTAGATTCAGGAGGACCTGAGTTAAATCCGATTTCAAACACTTGACACTTACTAGCTGTGTGACCCTGGGCAAGTCACTTAACCCCAATTGCCCCACAAAAAAACAAACAAACAAAAAAAACAAAAAACTAAGTCAATATGAAGTTCCCAGAGATCCTTATGTACAGGGATACCCACTTCTTTTTGAGTTTCAAACCATGGATCTAGACTACAGAAGATAGGAGTTGGAAAAAGAAGGGCAAAAACAGCTTGTCTGAAAGGAAAAGAGTGAGCATATAGGCTAACTGCATCTGAGATTTCACTTGAAATATATGTAGGTTATTTTCAGGCGGTTCTTTTGGAAGTGTTCCATGTCTTTCCTTGAGAACAATCTTGTTCCAAATAAAACATAAGGTAACAAGCAAGGGAGGTAGGGAGTCTCAGCAGGCTAAAACAGTAGACCTGGGGTGGAAAGTCAATATTTAGATCCCTCTCATCACTGGGGGACCTTAAGCAAATGATTGCACCCATCTCTCTATGCCCTAGGACCCTTGTCTATAAAAAGACAACCATATTGATAGTGGAGATAACACTGTAAGGAAATCTATAAATCCCTAGTGTTCTGTTAAATGCTTAAGAGGAAAAATGAAGTAACCAACTTTTCTCACTGGGGGCATTGAGGTAACTTCTGTAGATCAGAGTAAGTGCTACCTAAGAGAATAAGATCTGAGGGGTTGCTCCCATCCCCCATTCAGCCAAGTGATGACGCTCCAGTTATTTATGTGGTTTCCAGGTTCTCTTCATTTCATAGCCGTCAGCACAATCCCATGACTCAGCTGGAGGCCAGATGTCCCAACTCAAATTCTGTGCCTTGTCCCTTCCCTGCCCCCACCCTGTCCCCAGCTAGTGACCATTATCCAGTGGCTTACCTTGCTGTTTCTGCATGGTGGTGAAATCCTCAAAGGTGAGTGTGCGCACAGGTGGTCTCCAGAAAGCATATGTTTCCATAATGGCCTCCAGTCCAGTCCTATGGAATGAGAAGAAAATCAGGTGAAGAAGACATAAATAAGGCCAAGAAATGCATTGGGTTCGACAGAAAGGACAGGCCTAACTTCTCTCACCTGGCAAACTGCGGTGCATGCCTCACCGCTGAGAGATCACCTCTGCCAGAGTAAATTAACCTAGAAAAGCATGATGTACTGATGCCGTCAACTCACAGAAACAAACCAAAAAAAAAAGAATTCGCCCAGTTTAAGACCATCTATAAACCAATCCAAGACCCTGATGCTATTTCATTCTGAACTTCTACCATGTAGTATCACCCTGCAGGTAATATCACCAGCTAGATAAGAAAGACATTGATGTATTAAACATCCTTGGTCTTACTTCTAAATCTTCCTATGACATTGAGGGTAATGTTGAATAACTACCTAATCTCCCCTTGCCCTCCCTTTGAGATCCAAAAACAGTAAGAGCTTTCTTCTCCCTAATTTAATGGCTAACAATTGTATTTGACTGTTCCAGTGGGCAAGGTAGTGATCTTTAGAACATCAGTGACTTAAAAGACTTAACACATGAACAAATACAGATGATAGGGATTTCAGGCACAAGAGCCCTGGAAATGGTAGCACACCTCTTGCACACACACACACCTCCAGATGACTGGTTCTACTTACAGCCCAGACCTCATAGCCAACATTTGGGGAAGCAACTCCTATGGAGAAGGGGCCGGCCTTCTCCAACAACTGCCACCCACAGAGCAGGTGAGCCAGGCTAGTAAAGATGGCACCCTGTGTGTTAGATAGGATGTGGTATGTGCCAGGCCAGTCAAATGACCCACCACCACTTTGACCACCATCTCTCCTCACACCCTAATGGAAACAGCCCAAGACTCTGAACCCAAGAACCTTGGGAATAGCCATGCCTCCAGCCCACTGCCTTCAGTCATCATCCTCAGAAGAAAGACCTGTGGAGATCCAGCTGGGCAACTGCTCCTATGACTGCTACAGGCACAGCTTCTGAAGTCCTCAGTGGCAAAGGCCATTTCCCACCAAATTTTTCATAATCATAAATAGAAAAAAAGGCATCACCATCAGCTTTGCCACAATACCATTGGACTTTTCTATCTGACTTGACAATAAAATCTTCCATATGGGTTGCCTCTTCCATTCATCAGTCATTCAGTAGATAGACATTTAGTAAGTGCCTATTATGTGCCAGATACTGTGCTAAGCACTGGAAATACAAAGAAAGCTTTAAAAAACAGCCCTCAAGACAACATATAAACAACTTACACAGAATGGAAACAGGATATAGGATAAGTGGGAAAAGCAATAGAATTAAGAGGTACCAGGAAAGTTCCTGAGAATAGGGACTATTTTTTTCCATTTGTATCTCCAGTGCTTTGCATATACTAAGTGCTTCATAACTGCTTTAATCATTCATTCATTCATACAGAATACAAAAAAACTGTCAGTAATGAAAGAGGGCCAGTCAAGGGATGATAAATGCCTTAGGGCATGATCAATAGATTTTTCTCTTTCAGCTAGAAGAGATGACCTGAATCCAATGCCTTCTGAATGTACCAGGAATCAAATAGGCGATCAATCACCAAGCAGTTATTAAGTACCTACTGTGGTGATAGATACTGCACTAAGCACCGAGGGGACAAAGACAAGTGAAATAGTTGTCACCCTTGAGTTTACAGGTTATGGGAAAGGCAATATGTACATAGATACATATAATAATAGCTAGAATCTCTGTAAAGTGCTTTGAAGTTTGCAAAATTAAGATATATACAAAATAGATACAAGTGGATATGGTTGAGCAATAACAGCTGGGGAGATTAGGAAAGACCTTATGTAGCTGGCCATACTTGAGTTGAGTCTTGGAGGAGACAAGGCATTCTAGGGGAAGAACAGTGTCAGCACAAGAGTCAGTCAGTGGAAGAGCAGAGATGGGAAATGTTTCCAGATCCAAATACAGCTCTTCCTAATATTTTTCCAAACCACTAGGATCAAGGACTCAGCCTGGAAGCCATATGAGTAGTCTTTGGGATCAGAGTCTTGTGCCTCTCTGACTATAAGAAGAGTCAGAACAACCATAGAGCAGTTCTTATTAGACAATTTGCTTCTGGATCTGGCTGAAATGAGAATCTTTCCAATTTGGAGGAGAGGGGATGGACATGCTCACTTACCCTCATCCAATTATCCCCCCAAAATACATATGAAAGATGCATTAATTCAGATGTAACTAGATTTTCTAACAGGCAATCTCCTGCTGAGCTTTCCTCTCTTCAAAAGAAGATTTGGGTTCAGGGATGCAAGTTAAATCTGGAACAAAGTTTTTGGTTGTTGAGCCTTCTCTGATTCTTAGGGACTTTTCTTTCTAAACTCTGCTATCTTCCCAATACCTAGCATAAAGTAGGCATTTGATGGGCAGCTGGGTGGTGCAATAGAGCATGCATCGGACCTGAAATCAGGAAGACTTATCTTGGAGAATTCAAATCCAGCCTCAGATGCTTACTGTGTGACTCTGGGCAAATCACTTAACCCTGTGTTCCTCAGTTTCCTCATCTGTAAAATGAGTTGGAGAAGGAAATGCCAAACCACTCCAGTATCTTTACCAAGAAAACCCCAAATGGGGTCACAAAGAGTTGGACATGACTGAAAAACAACTGAACAACAACAAAAGTCATTCCATATCTGTTTGAGTTTAATTGTATACGTCTCTATCTGTTTATATGCCATGATGAAAGTTTGTGTTTTTGCCTTTTTCATATCCTCAGTGTTCAGCACATTGCCTGGTAAATTGTACATACTTAATAAATATTTGTTGATTGACCACCTGACCTAAAGGAGGACATACAAAAGACAGCCCTATACTATAGACTTGTCGAGAAGTGACTGTGATGTCCTTTCTTGAAACTAGCAAGCTTTCTCTTCCTTTTGGAGGTGTGATCTGCACTGTTTGATCTCATAGCACTGACATCTTCTCCATGTGGTTCATTTCCAGATATCCTGGTGTAACAGAAAGAGTTTTGCGCTTGGAGGTCAGCAGAGTCCTGTTTAAATCTGAACTCTGATCCTAATTCTTGTGAATATCAACAAGTCACTTCAACTCTCTCTAAGCCACAGTTTCTTCATCAATAAAATGGGGGTAAAAGTATCTATACCTACTTCACAAAGTCTCGCCAAAAACCAAATGATCCTCTAATCATTCGATTTATGTAAAACATTCTGTAAAAATGTAATGGGCATAGGGCAGCTAGGCAGCACAGTGGATAAAGCACTCGCCCTGGATTCAGGAGGACCTGAGTTCAAATCCAGCCTCAGACACTTGACACTTACTAGCTGTGTGACCCTGGGCAAGTCACTTAACCCTCATTGCCCCACAAAAGAAAATGTAATGGGCAGGGTAGCTATTGTTATTATTCCAGTTACATTCAGCTCTGAGCACCGAGAGAGCAAAGCTAGAGGTGTGTTATGAGTGTGAATCACTCATAGAAAAGGCTTCTTTTCCCCTTCCTTGGATTTCTAACATGTTAGTTGGTTTTTGTTTGTTTGTTTGTTAGAAAGGATTTTCTTTGCACAGCTACCTTCCTTTATCAGCTAACTTTCTAATGTCATCCCTGGCATCTCAGAGGCTTTAAGTACACAAGGACAGGCAAATCCAACCTGTATTTTAAGAAAATGTTCTGAGTGGAGGGTATTTCCTAGTGTTTATTAGCTGTTAATCTGTTAAAAGTCAAAACAGAAGACCTCTTCATATGGTCAACTCATATTAATGCTGAATACACCATGTACAATGACTTGGCGGAGAAAGAGAAAGAGCTCATAAGCAACTCGTAAGGAAAAAGGAAAAGAAAGTTAAGCCTAGTCCGGGGGAATAGAAAGGCATAGAAGGCTTAGATCTGGTCCTCCAGAACCTAATTTTGGATTTCTTACTGACCACCATAACAATAGCTTGTGAATTTGTTTGGCTTGAATATCCATATTTGTAGCAAGAGGTTTGTTTGTTTTTTAATTGAATTGAATTTTAATTGAATTTATTTTTTAATTTAATTGAAAAAATAAGATGAAATTAACAACAACAACAAAAAAAAAAACCCTAACACACCAATGATGATGGTAAGCTGTGATACCTAGAATACTTGTTTGCTCCAAGGTATCACAAAACTAGAGTAGATCTCTTTATAAATTCATAATACAGGTAGGAAAGACTATAAGAAGATAGGTTTCACATTGACAAAAACAGAGCAGCAGCATGACAGGATGGATAGAAAGCTGGTCTCACAGTCAAGAATAATTGAGTTAAAGGGGTGCAGCTAGGTGGTACAGTGGATAAAGCACCAGCCCTGGATTCAGGAGAACCTGAGTTCAAGTCCAGATTCAGACACTTGTCATGTACTAGCTGTGTGACCCTGGGCAAGTCACTTAACCCTCATTGCCCTGAAAAACAAAAGAATAACTGGGTTCAAGCCCCACCTCTGACACATTCTGGCTGTGTGACCCCTAGCAAGTTAATTAGTCAGTGTACCAGACAACTCCCTAAGGCTCTAAGTTACAGAGGAAGTATTGGGGAGGGAATTCTTTAATGGGTACTCTCTAAATTGATAAAATTACAGATTGACTCAACAATGATCTCTAAAATATGGAAAATGACCTGTGTTATCTTAGGCAAATCACGATCTCTGGGGTCCTCAGTTTCCTCATCTTTAAAATGAGGGGATTTGACTAGTTCAAAGCTCCTTAAACTGTGGGTTCAGACCCCATATGAGGTTGTGTAACTGAATGTCGGGGTTGCAAAAAATCTGGCAACAGTAAAAGGTTATGTATACCTATTTTATATACCTATATACTCAGGGTCGTATAAAAATTTCTCAGGCAAAAAGGGGTCATGTGTGGAAAAAGTTTCAGAAGCCCAAGACTAGATGGTCTTTGAAGTTCCTTAGAGTTCTAAATACCTGCATCTAAAGATAATGAATTTGAATTCCATCCAACAGTAGGCAAGACATTTCTGGTAAATGTTCTAACAAATATTTTTTAGATAGCTAATTCTGAAGAGGAAAATGATCATTTAGCCCAGACTCAAAATGTAGCCAAACGATGAAATTGGCAATCACAGTTTGGAATTAGAAAGGGAACTTGGAGATTCTGTTGTCTGATCTCCCACACATTGTAGGAATCTCTTCAGCAGCACTTTTTACCTACGGCCATCCAGCCACTGTTTGCTGTGCCATTGGACAGCTCTTCTTGTTAGAAAACACTCATTGCCGTTAAGCCAAAACTTCCCTTTTTATTCTTCCTCCTTATTCAAAGCAACATGGCGTAGGAAAAAGACAGATGGGCTTGAGCTCATATAGTGGCAATGACATAACTTGGAAAGTCATCTCACTCTTTTTGAGTCTCAATTTCCTTAACGATAAAAGAGAAATTATAACACTTAGATTTCCTGGGGGCAGCTAGGTGGCGCAGTGGATAAAGCACTGGCCCTGGATTCAGGTGGACCTGAGTTCAAATCCAGCCTCAGACACTTGACACTAGCTGTGTGACCCTGGGCAAGTCACTTAACCCCCATTGCCCCACCAAAAACAAACAAACAAAAACACTTAGATTTCCTAACTCACCAGCCATTATAGGGAAAATCTTTTGTAAACCTTAAAGTGCGATATAACATAAGCTATAATTTTTATTTTGTTATGAACCACTGATATCATTTTTGCCTTCTAGAATAAACTTAGAATAGGTCTACCCCAGCTCCCTTTATGTGACAGTTCTTCGGATATTTGAAGACTTCTATCATGTATGCTCCAATAGCTCCTTATACTAAGTGGCTTTCAGATGTTTCATCATTCTGACTTCCCTCTAGTTTTTCAATGTTTCTTTAAAAATGTGCCACTCAAAACTGTATGCAATATTCCAGATGTAGTCTGACCCAAGGAGAATATAGTTGGATCTTGAGCTCTGATGGCAATAATAGTTTAATATTCTCTGAAAAATAAAGCTCACTCTTTTACAGATTAAGATAAGTAACTAATCCAATTATGAGGTGATGAAGAATATGAGAAGTGGAATGCATTGACCTTAAAGGCATTTGTTAAGTGCCTACTATATGCTAGGCACTATGCCAAGTGCTAGGGGGAAAAAAAGGCAAGAAAACTCCCCAGCATCAAAGAGCTTACAATCTTCACTCTGCTTTTCTAAATAGTAAGATAGCAAATGGACTCTTTTGTTTTGTTTGTGGGTCAATGAGGGTTAAGTGACTTGCCCAGGGTCACACAGCTAGCTATTATCAAGTGTTTGGGTCCAGATCTGAACTCAGGTCCTTCTGAATCCAGGGCCGGTGCTTTATCCACTACACCACCTAGCTGCCCTAGCAAGTGGTCTCTTTACTGGCTAGAAGGGATTGATTGGGTTTAGCTTCTTAGTAAGAATATTGGGAGCTCTCCCAAGTAGTACCCTAGATGGGGTCAAATTACAACAATTGAATGATTGACTTGTAGAATATTATACCCTCTTCTTACTGAATGTTTGTTGTTGGTCAAGTGTGAGAGAAAACTAAATAAAATATTAAAAATATGTACATATACTAAATAAATGTTAAAATGCTAAATAAATAATAAAATACTCAATAAATAATAAAAGAAAAATACTAAAAATAGCTACTTAGCACCTGGGAAATGAACATTACCACTGCCTATCCCATCTCTGCTTACCATAAAAATTATGACACCATTCTCACTGCCATTTGGGAAAGTAGAAAGAGTAATATACCCCCCAAAACCCTGAAGGATATTCCTAGTACACTTCTTTAGTATGTCTTCATCAAAAGAAATGTACTTAAGATATAAGAATGTAACACTAGAAATGCCAGACTTGATCATAGCCATAGTTTTCCAACTCAGTAATCTGTCTCTGACAGTAACACCATAGGGCATTTGTGAGAGAGCATGATTGTCCAAAGACTTTAGAGATGTACTTGATCCTGTCTCTAGCTTTAATCTGTTTATGAATCTATCATTCATGAACTTCCCCAAATCCTTTTTGAACTTGTCTATATATTCATATTGTGCCATATCTTTAAGTTATAAGTGCCATGTCTGTTTATTCCCCAGTGGACTTTCTGTTTATCCTAAAACTACCTCTTACTGAATTGAGACAGACTACCCTAGTTTTACCATGCCAAGATCCACAGACCTCGTTTGTGTTTACCTCATTCACATCACTCATGTTTTCATAAACTTCAAATATGTACTCTCCCCAGTCTTTGCTATTCCTGACTGGATGGGAACCAGGACAGAATCAAGAGAGCAGGGAACTAAAAAAAGAACCCACAGACTTTTACTAGGGATCTGGGCATTGTTTCTCCATCTGAATCCCTCTTCTTTGATTCAGGGGTACATTTCAGATCTCTTTCCATGTTTGCTCTTTCCATGGAGATGCCTACCCTCAACAAAGCCTGAACCCCAAGTGTGCAGCATCCATTCTAATCTTTGCTCTGTCTAGCCTTGATTTTTCTCTTAGAAATCATTGCCACCTCTGCCTTAAACACACTCAGGTACTTTGAATGGCTCTTCCAGGGCTTGACCTGTGTTCTGGATTTTTGACTAGCTCCTCAATACACCTACTCTTAGCTCTATAAAGTTTTAGTGCAGAATCCTATGTAAAGTGATTCCATTGTCTAAAAAGTGAAAGGGGGTGGGAGGAGAAACCCTTTAAGCTGTCCCAGGTATCTGTGTGCCACTAACACTTTCCACATGCTGAATTGTTCTGCGCCTGCTGAATGCTATCAATGTGGCTTCTACTCAGGGAAGACAGTCAAATTGGCAAGTGTCCCCCTTCTCCCTCTCTCCCTTTTACTTTCCCCTCCTTGAGCCAGTGATAGAAAACATCAGTCTAAATCCAAGGGCTTTCTTAAGCCCTTCTGCTGTAATCACCACTTGTTCGATGCTTAGTACTCCAAAGCTCTTCACTCTGGATTCTCCAAACTATTCCTGGCTAAGCAAGTAGAAACTTCTTAACATGTGGGGATGGAGGGAGAGAAAATAAAGAGAGACAGGGGGCCCCTCATTTGCAAGCTGGTAATGCCTCAGAATCAACTATTTTGGGAAAATAGCCAGCCTGTAGGGGATTGCCTTCCAACAGACTCATTCCAAAAGAATGGCGGGGGTATCCCTTTGGTGTTCAATAAATGTTCAATAACTAGAACAATATTCATAATCCCACCAGGCATCATATTAACTTGCAACTTCTGCTTTCAATTTGGCTCAGGAATGGGGATTGCCTTAATTTTTTTTTATTCTATTTACTTTCTCTATCCTCTTTACCATTCAAATACCTGATTTCATTACTCTACATTGGTCCTTTTCTTTCCTCCACAGCCAATTTCCTGGTGCCATGGGTGATATAGGGAGCATGAGCCAGGGAGAGACAAGGTCATTTTTCATTCCACAAGAAGAGAGGTCAAATGGGAGATAACTTGAGAAAGCCCTCAACCCTCAGCCCCTCCTTCTCTTTCACTGGATCAGGGTTTGGCTTCTTCATCGAGACTGCTGAAGCTGTCTTGTCATCTTGGGGATAGTCTAAAGAACCACAAACTGACACAGGCCCACAACCTAGCTAAGAAGAATGATGGCATAATGCTTTCCACATGGCCTCAGAGGCAGCTCTGGAGATGACTTTTATGGGACAGAACTGCTGGTGTCCAATAGACCAATGAAGTCAAGAGTTCAAGTTGTTCCTAGCCCAAAGAAAAGGAACTTCGATGGACCAATTTCTGACACTTGTAATATAAGAAAGTACTCTTGCTTCCTTACCAATCCTCTGGCTCTGGATTAAATGTTAAGGAAACAATATATTACCTAGGTCTGATCCTCAAATTCTCTCCTCAGAGAACAAAAAACATGTCCCTCAAGCCACAGTGGGCCTCATTATCACAGGCTCCAATATGTTAGCCATTACAAAGACATCACCCTGTTAGATGACACCATCACTGGTCAAGAGCCATAGATAACAAAATGATTGCCAACTTTTTCTGGCAATACAACATGACCAAGAGGACAATGGTGGAAAAAAAGCTCATGACAGGGTAGGGAGAACAAATAACAAGACAAAAAAATGTTTAACATACTCTAAAAGACCATAAGCCAGGAGAAATGATAAATGATTATAAATTAAGTGGATAGGAGATATTTGACTGGATGTTGCTAGGAGTCTGTTTAGGTCTGGTTACCTAGTACTGTATCTATAACCATGATTGAGAAGGAAAGCAAGGAGAGCATTGATTAAATCCACAGGTTGGCCCAAGTGGCAGGTCCTATCCATGCCAGTCACAACAGAAAAATCATGCAAAATCCAAGGAGGCTGGAATAGTTGCCAGGAAAGAATAGAAGGAGGTTCGACATGGAAAAACAGAACGAATGCCTCCTGGGAGAATAAATGAAAATATAGATACTCGCTGGGAGGGAGACACTTGGAAAAGCACAGTGGTTGAAAGAGAGTTTATGATTGGCCAACTGGATCTCAGCTTGCAAAGTGAGTCAACCAGCATGTGAGCAATGGATTTAGAGAGGGAATGTGACCTAGTGTTAGGCAAACTGGTCCCCATGTTGGAGATTTAAGTTCTTTTCTGGGTTTTGTCACTGAATATTTATGCAAATTGGGAAATTTCCTTGGCCTCGGTGTTACCTGTTTTATCATCTGTAAAATGGGAAAAATATTACTTAAACTTATGAATCTCTGAAGATTTTTAGTGAATTTTAATGACTGAGTTAAACAGTTTCCAAATGCAGTCCTTTCACCTCCACAATGTGCCTGACAAACCTCCCCTCTTCTCCTCTCACTTTGTAAGTTCCCAGTTCAGATCCCATCACCTCTCACCTACAGAACTGTAATAGCCTTGTAACTGGATGTCCTACCAATAATCCTTCCCATTTACAATCCATTCTTCACACAAATAAACTTCCTAATGCACTTGTCATTCCTAAACTAGAGATATTTCCATACCTCCCTATTGCCATCCAAACCTAACATTAAGCCTTCAACCAAGCCTTCAACAATGCAACTCCAACTTACCTTTCTAGACCCATTTCATGGAATTCTTTTTCACACACTCCACATTCTAACTAACCTTCCCTGCTTCCCTTCCCCAGTAACATTCTGTCCACTCCCATCTCCCATCTCTACATGTGTAAAGATGTTTTAAATACTGCCCTCCTCAACTCTACCTACTGAAATCCTTGTTGTAGAATCTTTTCAGTCATGTCTGACTCTTCATGACCCCATTTGGGGGTTTTCTTGGCAAAGATCCTGGAGTAGTTTGCTATTTCCTTCTCTAGTTCATTTTACAGATAAGGAACTAAGGCAAAAAGGGTTAAGATTTGCCCAGAGTTACACAGATATTAAGTGTCTAAGGCTGGATTTGATCTCATGAAGATGAGTCTTCCTGATTCCAAACCCAGTGCTCTACCCACTGTGCTATCTAGCTGCCCAGCTCAGGTACCACCTCCTCCATAAAACCATCCCCAATGGTCCCCAGCTAAAAGTTTTGCTTCATTCCCCAAATGTCTCCTTGGCCCCTAGTCACATTCTACCTCATATTTTACTTTTTAACTATATATTTATTTTCCCCTTTTCTCAATCAATTATAAGCTCCATGAGGTCAGGGACCCTATAATTATTTTCATCTTTCTATCCCCAGCCACTTACATGATGCCCTTGATGAGTGAATGCTGGTTGTTTGTTAAAATGGTTGTTTAATATCTTATAAGGTCCCTAAGCAACTTGGATAAAAGATACTACAGGAAAATAAAAGGTCATTAAAATAAAAGTTGATATCATTGTTTTTACTCGCCTCAAAGGGATATAGATAGCTGATAAAGAAGGGAAAGAGTTGGGGTGCTTATAATGGAGAGTTCCATTCAAGTTTTTTAACTGAAACTGAACCTGAAGCAAATGTTCCTTTTCCAGGATAACAATGAGCATTTATATAATGCTTTAAGATTTGCAAAGCACTGACCATATGTTATCTCACTGGATCCTTACAATAACCCTGATAGGATAGGCTGTTATGATGTCATCTCAAAAGGTGCCAACCCTGGGTCTGCTATTAATCCCTAGCTCATCACTTCTACTTTTTCCATATGATAACAGCCCCCACCCCCTAGAGTTCCCAGTTCCTCGGATCTTTCATAACTTTCTTCCTTGCTGCATAATCCTTTGTCCCTGGAGGAAATAGCAGTCAAATGACAAGGGCATCCTGCTATGGGCCTAAGGGAGACAATACACCACTTACACAAGGCAGGCTTTATTAGGGCTTCTACTTGGCGTGATTCAAGGGAAGTCATGGAGCCCCATCGTCCAAAAATATCTCCCATATCCATAACACTAGTTATGGTTCCTATAATTGCACCCTTCTAGAGTCATTTCTTTGGATTATCAGTGACAGTAAAAGCACTCATCTCCTAGGAAGGAAGATGATTCAAAAAGGGAGATGAGAGCACAGAAAGCAGATGAGAAAAAGGCAAACTCCGAGGAGTGGGTCCTATTCTTTATATCATCTATGTGGTGCTTTAAGGTTTACAAAGTGCTTAACAAATATGACTTAATTTTATCCTCACACCATCCCTGGCAGCTAGGTGTTTTTATTAGTTCCATTTTACAGATGAAGAAACTGAGACAGCCAGAGATTAGGAAACACTTTCCTTAAGTCACAAAGCGAGTAAGTGCCTCATGTCGTTCTTTCTTTTTTTTCCTTTTTTTTTCCTTTTTTTTTTTTTTTTGGTGGGGCAATGAAAGTTAAGTGACTTGCCCAGGGCCACACGGCTAGTAAGTCTCAAGTGTCCGAGGCCAGATTTGAACCCAGGTCCTCCTGAATCCAGGGCCAGTGCTTTATTCACCGTACCACCTAGCTGCCCCGTCTCATGTCTTTCTAACTTCAGGTCCAGCATTCTATCCACCTAGCTACCTTTTGATGAAAAAGCAACAGCTACCTCAATTCCCTGTAAGTAGACAAAGTCATCTGAGAACACCCCAGATGCACTACTCAAACTCTGAATAAGTCAAGGAACTTCTCTGGCCCTTGGTGGATCTGGTCCTTGTGACGGAGATCTGCCCTCACTAACCTACATCCCTGGTGACACAGCATCCCCCTGTATCTCTTCAGTCGTTGGAGTACAGAGGGTGAGGAGTTTTAGGTCTGTTTGCATAAAGTAAAAAGATCTTGGTAGCAAGCTTCTCATTCAATTATACCAGTGACACTGATTCTGGAAATGCCAGCACCTCTTTTTATTTTGAGACCTGACAGCAATGGTTTGGGGTGTATTTGGGGACTTGGGGGAGGGATACCCATGGTGGAGGAGCCTGTGCCTTGCAGGACAGGGACTGGTTTTCCCTCCAGATGCAGGGGAAGCTAGAGTGAGGGCAGCCTAGATGGAGGAAAAGCTGAGTTTGAGGAGGTAGATACAAGGGGAAGACCCAGGACCTTCATGTACTCCCTAGTGCTTCTAAGATAAATTCGCACAAATCCCCAATTTTCAGACAGTTCATAAATTTCACCCTCTTCTGTTGGATCCTGCATTTATTTGGAGATGTTTCCTGGATGCTGATGGAAAACATCCTGACCTAGATGAAGCTGGTAGTAAAATCCTGGCAGAAGTAACTAAAACCCTTACCAGGGCAGGCACTTTCTCATCTGACAAGGGTTCAAAGGGCATTCAGGTGCCTTTTCTTGCCTTTGATTTCTCCTGGCCATGATCTTCAATATCAGGGCAGTACCTGGTTGGGTTCCCCCTTCAGTGAATCCATACTCATAGCTCATAGTCCTGCTCATAGTAGGTTTTTCCTTTAGGCCACTGGAACTTGAAACTGAGTGTTGGTTTCCATTGTCAGTACATACCTTCCAGCTATGGAACAGGTTTGACAGACTAGCTTTCCCAAGTCCAGGCTTTTTACCTCCCATGAGTCACCCTACAAAGGGCATCATTCCTCCCCTTGTCAATAGCTTACCAACAACACCTTCCATGTCTACCTGTGAAAACCAGAAATGAAGCTTTGGTGGGACCATCTTGCCTTCATCGTGAATTCAGGCAAAGGGGTAAGTTACAGTAGAGTCCCTTTCCTACCCTAACTTCTAGGTGGAGGAAGTTGAATAGAAGTTTCATCCCATTGCAAAGCAGCTCTTAGTGAGCCACCCCTCTTCTTCTGCCTTTGCTCACATCACACCCTTCCTTTCTAAAGTTTGCAGATGCAAGAGAATATGGAATGTCCTCCTTTTCCTATGAGCCAAGAAGCACAGAGAGATCCCCATCATTCACAGCTAGGTCTGCTGTTTCAAAGGCTTTATGTCCCAAACTACTGAGGAATGCAACCAATTTCAAATGATAATCAATTTCAGATTCAGTTTGAAATTGCCATCCTAGTCTTTCAAACTAAGATGATTTTGTAGCTTTCTAAATCACTCCACCTACCTTACTCTTCCTCACCTCTCTTTTCTTCCCCTCACCTATCTTCTATGTCCCGTCCCCTATCTTCCTTTTACTTTATTGTTTCTCTTCCCTCTTCTTTTTACTCCTTCCCTGCCCCCTCATTTTGACCCCCCCCTTTTCTTTCTCTCATCCTCTTCCTCCTCCATGTGCCTGAAAAGACCTCCCCTTTCTATCCCTCTGTGGCCCCAGCCCCTTGCTAAGAGCACTGGGATCGAATGGACAGCATCTGGAGATCATTCAATGCCTCCCCAACTCAGCAACTCTGCTTCCTGTTTCACGCCTGCCTCAGCTGGAAGCCCAGCCCAATCAAATGATTGGAGAAAGTAACTCAGTAACCTCAACTGAAGCAAGAAAAGAGTATATACCTCACCACCCTATTCTGGCTTAGATTAATGTTCTTTCTCTCCTCCTTGTATATCTGTGTGTCTGTCTATGTCACTGTTATCCCTCTTAGATTGTGAACTCTCACAGAATATGGACTGTGACTATATCATTGTCCCAACATGGTACCTAGCAGCAGGCCACATGCAACTAGGCATTCATTGGATGCTCTGAGGAGATGATGCTGGTGATATTGACAATGGCCGTATTTCGATTTGTCAAAAGATGATGGTAAGTGGGCAGCTAGGTGGTGCAGTGGATAGAGCACGAGCCCTGGAGTCAGGAGGACCTGAGTTCAAATCCTGCTTCAGACACTTGACACTTACTAGCTGTGTGGCCTTGGGCAAGTCACTTAACCCTCATTGCCCAACTCCCTCCCCCCCCCCCAAAAAAAATGATGGTAGGAATTGCCAAATTATGTGGCAATGCTTACAGCATAGTTATTAGGGCATTTCAAGCTCCCAATTAACACTGTAACATTAATTACTATTAAGGATCTAAGCTGTCTGGGAGCTATTAACTTATGACAGTTTAGAGAGGAGTAATATACAAGTCCACTTTTAGGTTTGAAGGAAAGTGTTTTGGGGTGCTCGTATTCCTACTTGTTCTCATGTCAAGGAGCTAAAACTACTTATTGCTTGCAGATGAATAGGCAACATATCAGTGGTTGGGTTGTCCATAAGTTGTGATGTGTTGGGTTTTTTTTCATTTCAGAATTTGATTGAGTTCTTCCCTGATGAATCGGGGGAGATGTATGTATATTTCTCACCTTGGAGGAAAATGAGGCCTCCTTGAATTAATCCACTCATGCTTTTCTCCTAGGATTAAAAGCTGAGAATCATCAATTTGTAAGCTATTGTTGTATCAGAAAGTTATAAGGGTTTTATATTCCTTTTTTCCAGTGAGAGAGGAGAAAAATAGAGAGGAATGAAAGCAAATGCTTGTTAATTGAAAAAAAATTTCTTAAAAGGAGAACTGTGAATTATTATTCTGTCCTTTACTAGCTTATACAGGGCACTTCACTTTGTTTTCCATATCTGCAAGATGGGGACAAATATGTTCAAACTACTTATTCCACTGTGATGTTGTAAGGAATGTGCATTGGAAATCCCTCTTATACAGGGCACTTCACTTTGTTTTCCATATCTGCAAGATGGGGACAAATATGTTCAAACTACTTATTCCACTGTGATGTTGTAAGGAATGTGCATTGGAAATCCCTCTATCAATACTCAGGTCTTCCTGACTCCAAACCCAGCATTCCATCCGCTGCACTCCATAGCACTAGTGGGCACTTACAAAGTACTCACTCTATGTAAGACTGTGCTAAAACCTTGGAGATTAAAAAAAAATCATAAAAATTGAATGGGGGAGATAAATATAAGTCAGAACACACAGGAAAAATTAAACAGCAGAAACTTGGAAGGAGAATATTCAGGGCCTAGGGAATAGCAAGTGCAAAGGCAGAGGGAACCAGCTGGGGCCAAAGTACATAGAAGGAAGCTGTAAGGTCACACAAAAGGAGTAGCAAGTTGGCTGGTAGGATTTGGGCCATAGAACCCATGAATGGGAGAAGGGTTCAAAAGGAAGGAATAGGTCAGATTGTAGAGAGCTTTGAATGATGAACAAAGGACATGGTATTTGATCCTGGAGGTAATAGGGAGCCACTGTGGTTCATTGCACAAGAAGGTGACATGGTCAGAAATACACTTTAGGAAAATCGCTTTGGCAGCTGAGGAGAAGATGGATTGCAGAGGGAAGAAGCTTGAAGCAGGGAAACCACTTAGAAGTCCATTACAATAATCCAGATAAGAGGGAGATAATGAGGACCTGAGTAAAAGGAGGACATATTCAAGAGATATTATAGGGTAGCCATTCTCAAAGGCGGTCCCTCAGCCCCTGGTGGTCTCTGAGACCCTTGCAGGGAATCCACAAAGTCAAAACTATTTTTTTACAATAATACTTAGATATTTTGATTTCTAATAAGGTAGATATCTCTAGGTAGAGCCCATATAAACAAAAGTTCTTTGGGTTCCTCTAGTTTTGAGAATATAAAGAGGTCCTGAGACCAAAAGGATTGAGAATTGCTGTGGTAGAGAAAGAAATCACAAGGTTTGGCAAGAAATGGGGGTAGGGTGGGAAGGAAGGAGGAATTGGAGAAAGGAGTCACGGATGACACCAAGGTTTTGAAACTGGGTGATGGGAAGGATGGTCCGTCCTTGACAGGAATTGGGAAATTCAGAAGAGGGGAGGGTTTGGCAGGGGAAGATGATGAATTCCGTTTTAGGCGTGTTGAGTTTAAAAGGCCTGCAGGACATCCAGTTTAAAATGTCCAGCAAACAATTGCTCGACAGAGAGACGAGGGCTGGAAAAAAATAGATCTGGGAACCATTTGTAAAGAAATGATGATTTGTGCCAATGGGAGCTGATGAGATCACCAAGTGAGAAAATCTAGAGGACTGAGGACAGAGCCTCTAGGGACACCTACAGTTGTAAGTACATAGTAAACTTGTCATTTGACTGATCTGGTCTAACTCATGTACTTGAAGACCTTCAATGAGAAGGAAAACACCACCTCCAGAAATTATTCAGAAGTTTCAGATAACTCTAATTGGTAGGAAGGGACAACTAGATGGTCCTCTTCCTGAGTTCAAATCTGGTCTCAGACACTTACTAGCTGTGTGTGACCCTGGGAAAGGCACTTAATCCTGATTTCTTCAGTTAAATGGCAAACCACTCCAGTATCTTTGCCAAGAACCCCCCCCCAAAAAAAAGAGGCAAATAGAATCAGACATGAGTAAAAAATGACTAAACAACAATTTTTAGGAAGTGTTTGTTCTGATGCTAAGATTGCAAGGTCAACCAGCCAAAGTAGACTTATTGAAACTCCTGGGAAATGTGTCCATAGAATAAATAGTTGATATTTACATGGTGCTTTGAGATATACAATGAATCAATAAACATTTTTAAGAACCTACTGGGGCAGCTAGGTGGCGCAATGGATAGAGCACCAGTCCTGGAGTCAGGAGGACCTGAGTTCAAATCTGACCTCAGACACTTAACACTTACTAGCTGTGTGACCCTAGGCAAGTCACTTAACCCCAATTGCCTCACTAAAAAAAAAGAAAAAAGAAAAAAAAAGAAACTACTATGTGTCAGCTCTTTGTGTGTTATCTTATTTCATCTACGTGATGCCCCATGAGGTAGATACAATGGGTATTTTTATTTTAAAATTTTACAGATGAGAAAAGATGAGCCCAAGGTTGGTTAGTATCAAAGGAAGAATTCAGACCCAGGTTTCACCAGACCCCAAGTCTATGCTATCTATGCCTCTCTCTTCTGGTCCTCTAGGCCCACCACCAAGTACATGGACACATACACTAACAAGACATAAATTTGTGTCTCAAATCTGGACTCAGACACTTGACATTTACTAGCTGTGTGACCCTGGGGAAGTCACTTAACCCCCATTGCCCTGCAAGAAGAAGAAGAAGAAGAAGAAGACAGCGACGAAGACTTAAGCATTACACAGCTGGTTGGGGGCATTTCTGCAGAGAGTAATAAATGGAAACTTTCTTCCTTTCTTTCTCCCCTGAACCAGGCCCTGGCTGGGGCTTGGTTCTTCCCCTTTTGAGGCCTTCTGGGTTGTGCTGGGATGGATACTGCTTGACAAACCTGAACATGTTTTGGTTTGGGGTTTGGCAAATTCTGGGTCTCTAAAGTATTTCACAAATGTTTTGTGTTCAGTAAAACCAAAAGACATTGGCCAAGCACCTTCCCCCCTAATTTTTAAGCCCATATGTTTTAAGAGAAATTTAGTCCGTATGTTTCTGGTACATTTATATGTAACTCATCAACTATTCTTTTGTATAAAGTGCTTAATATTGAAGATGCCTTGAGAGGTTCTTAAAAAAAATTTTTTAAAGACTTTCTGTTAATATCAAGAGACTATTTACTAGATAGGGCACAGGGCACAAACTGGTCACTATGACATGGGTATCCTGGGGAATGGCCCTTTCTCCACCCCTGACACAGAGAGTTTGGGTTTTTTTAAGTTTCTATTATTCTATTATTACAAAATCAGGAAAGTATAGTAAAGACATAGCCTCTAAGCAGTGTGATATAAATGGTAGAGTCAGCCTCAGAGCCAAAAAGATCTATGTTCAAATCCTGCCTCGGACATATGTTGACTATTTGACCCAGGACAAAGCACTTAAATTCTCACTGACTTATACAGCTCACAGAAGGCAGAAAGCAATTGTAATGTTTAGAGCAGAACCTTAAAGAAAAATAAAAGACAGACACAATCCAGGCCATGTGGTTCAAAAAGAGCTGTACCTTATAGTTTCTTAGACTTATTTTGGGCAGGGGGGTGGGGAGTGGGGGAAAGGAGAAATTATATATTGCAGGAGGTGGTTAGGGAAAGGGTAAATGAGTTTAAGATCAGGGGCTGAAAATGGTACATGAAATGGTACTGTGTGGTCTTCAGAGGTCAAGGCCCAGGGCCCTGGAGACATGTTGAATGACACCATCACCTAGTTCCTTTTAGATGGAGGCCTCAGGCAAGAACACCACTAAGTTGCTTTTGGATGTGTTTTGGCCTACTGGGGTTCTGGGAGGAGAGGCAGAACTTTTCCACTGCTTACAATGGGGCATATGTGTGTGCAAAGCTCCTAACACCTCTACCAGAGACTCAGGAGAGGAGGAACTGATGGTAATTGTGCAACCCTAGTTCTGCGACAGCTAAAAAACAAAGCTGAAACAACCAGGAGGATCCAAGTAGGGATCGTTGGAAGCCAGAATTACTGCTTGGTACAAGGATTCTAAATATATCTCTTGATCTAAGGTGGCTCCAAACCCAACCTTGGAAATACAAATGGACTCAAATATAAATTGACAGGTAGACGGGGGGGGTAGGGGGGGCGAGGCAGTGACTCACTTTACAGATCATATAGTAGAATTATGGGCTTCAGAGACCTTCTCTTTCAGGGATTCTTCACCTTTTTTATATGGTGGACCCTTTGGTAGGGTTGTGAAACCCATGGGCCCTTTCTGAGAATAATGTCTTTAAAATGTATAAAATAAAATACATGAGACATGAACCAGTCCTAGAAATATAGTTGTCAAACATTTTTTAAAGTTCACTGACCCCAGGTTAAGAACCTGAGTTAAAGAGAAAGTGCCAACATGCATTGCTAAATGAAGTTTTCCCATCCACGAGCTCCCTATGCCAGTGCAATCACAAATTCAGTCCCCTAGTTCTGTGCACTTGTTTTCCTCATCTGCAGAATGAAATGAATACTATCTTCTTTCCATCTATCTTATAAAGGGAGCTATAAAAATTAGTGTAATTCCCAAGCCCTTTGTATTTTCTAAGGAGAAAGTCATGTGGGTATTAGAATTACAAACAGGAGCTGTGTCTCAAAGAGGTTATTTTCAGCTGGGTACTCAGAGTAGTGGACGCTTGAGTGGTTTCTAACTTTAGAAATTCATTCTTGCCCAGTCATTGACACTGTTGACTATCTGGGAGTATCCTATGACTTTGGACTCATTTTACCTGCAGTCTTCCCCAATAAGTAAAGTTTGCCTAGCTCTCTTTCCTTGTCTGGGACAATTTCTAGTAATACCCTCAAGTAGGTCAAGAGAGGGTGTTAAGAATTCAGAAAGAGTGTTAGCCCAGCATTCTATATTTGTAAGGAAATATAGAAAACCTAGAGAATGTCCCAGAAGTGCTTTTAAAGGGCTTAAGTTAATGGAAAATTATTCCTTTGAAGAAAGATTAAGAATTATAAGGGGGTGGGTTTCAGAAAAACCTGGGAAGATTTGTATGAACTTATGCAAAGTGAAGTGAGCAGTAACAAAGCTATTACAAAGATAAACAGATCAGAGTGATGAGCAACCACACATAACTCCAGAGAAGTCCCAATGAAACACACTATTCACCTTCTGACAGAGGTCATGGACTCAGTGCAAATTGAGATTTTTATTTTGATATGGCTAATATAGGAATATTTGTAGCAGGGTGTTTTTTGTTTGTTTTCTTTTTCAATGGGGGTCTGGAAGAGGTGAGAGGAAAAGAAAGAAGCTTTTCATTGATTAAAAAAGATATGAAATTTAATTGTAAAAAAAGAGCTATGATTGTTTAGGCTGAAGAAAAGGTGGCTAAGGGGTACGTTAAGGAGGGCATCATGGATTCTTTGCTCAGTGCTGTGAGAAGAGCTACATTCCACCAAAGTCAACTAAAGGAGACATAAAAGGCAGCTGAGCTCACATCCACAACTCCTCTAAATAGGACTAAAATATTCATCAGACTGAATCCTAATGGAAAAGTACAGATAAAGTCATAGTAAATCCTTTTTCCCACCTAAGTCAGCATAGAAAAATGAAGAGGTCTGTAGACACTGGGGGCAGGGTTGGGGCAGGAACATATGGCTGGCCACCAGTACAGTGCCCCAGGTAGAGGCTGTGTACCAAAGTCAACTACACATCACAGTATATTAACCAGAAAAAAATGACTAGAAATGGGTATCAAAACTTTCATATTCAATAAGGAGTCTAATCCCATCCAACATATCAAAGATTGTCACAATGGCCATTCTCTAGTATAGAAAGATAGAAATATGGAAACCCTTGTAAGCACATGAAGATCTTTAAATCGAAGAAGAGGAAATTTAAGGGATATGAAAAGCTTTCTTCAAATATTCAATAATTTATTTTAAGTATTCACTGGGCTATTTTACGGAACAGGGAATAAACTTGTTATGCTTTGTCCCAAAAGACAAAACTTGAAGCAACAGGAAGAATGTGAAGAAAGATAGATTTCAGCCCAGGATAAGGGAAAACTTCCTAATAATTAATACTATCCAAGAGTGGAATGGGTTATGAGTTCCCCATCACTGAAGATCTTTGAGCAAAAGCTGGATAAACACCTCTCAGGGAAACTGGAGAGATGTGTCCTCAAGTGTGGGTTGGATTAGCTAATCTCTGATGAACCCTTGCGTAAAACAAGTAAACATACTACTGCCACGCCCCCATTAGTCATTTACATAAATATGGATTTTTATATGCCAAGTTTGCTTAAATAAAGGTACATGTAAAGGTACATGGCTTCCCTACTTCATGAAGTTGTGTGTGTTTTTTTAAAGGAATCAAATCAAATCCTTTATGAAAGCACACCATATTGTGTATTTGTACAGGTTTCATTTTGTTTACCCTGGAAATCTTGAGCTCTTCCATAAATTGCAAAGCATGGAATGTTCTTCATTGTGTAAAATATAGTTGCGAATTATTGTATGTAATCAAAAAGAAAAAGAAAGAAAGAAATCAGGATCGCCACCAGCTAAAAAAAAAAGCATGGCACTCTGGGGGCATTTAGTGTGGGGGCAATCCGCCCTGCATACTCCAAAAGCCATTTGAAACTTCACTTCTAATATTCCCTAGGGAAATATTACATTATTAAACCCAAAATCTATAATGATAGCCCTAAGTCAATCAGAAAATTTATAATTATATTCAAAATATTGTTCTATAGCAAAGCAATATGTGGCATATTTCTTTTTTGGTTTTTTTTGTCTTTTTTTTTTGCAGGGCAATAGGGTTTAAGTGACTTGCCCAGGGTCACACAGCTAGTAAGTGTCAAGTGTCTGAGGCCAGATTTGAACTCAGGTACTCCTGAATCCAGGGCCGGTGTTTTATCCACTGCGCCACCTAGCCGCCCCCCGCATATTTCTTTTTAAAAATGGCTGTGGCTGAAATTATTTTTTAATTATTTGACTCTTAAAGATAAAGCTTCAGTTATCTGGAAAAACCACTTATCCAGAACTGCTCATTCCTTTATAGTGCTAGATGATAGGATCAAAGAATGAGAGTTACATGGGACCTTACAGGTCATTTGGTAGCACCTCTTCATTTTACAATCAAGGAAACTGAGGGTAAAAGAGGTTATATTCTACTAATTATAATCACCACTGAGCAAAAAAAATATTAAATTAAAATTCACTATTTTACTAATAGTTGATCACTACCTAATTAGTTCTGCAAGACTAAATCACTCAGATTAAGTATCTCCTCACCTAGAGTGAAGTAGAGGATTTACGACTGATGCCTGATTATCTGGAATATTTAGGTTACATTAATAAAGAAATCTAGCTCCCCAGTTTCAGATTTAGTAGTCACTGCTTCAGATTTCAAATTTTTTTCTTTTAGGAGGTTTTCTGACATGAACATTTCAACATACGAAGAAAAACAGAAAAGAGGATTGTCTGCAAAACTATGAATTTCTATTACATATAGTTTTTAAAGTATATATTCCATTTAATACAATCATTCCAAACCTGCTCTGTTCCTCTGTATCTCCTTCTGAACTTCTCTCTCTCTTCTGTATATTTTTTTAAATGTGCGATTGATGCTATTTTCTTTCTTTTCTTCTTTTTCTGTCACCAATCTTACACCTCATCCCCTTCCCCCACCCCAAGCTTCAACTTTGCACCTTATTTTTCCTTTATTGGTATGATGTATCTGTTCTTTCCAAAACAGTTGGCCACTGACAAAGCCAAAGTCAGAAGCAGCAGGTGAGAGTGAAGTCATGGTAGACAGAGATTTCAAGGAGCTCTCTTTCCCAATTTTCCTTACCTGTTTCTCCCAGAATCCCTGAAGCCCTTAGCAAAGGGGTTTCGATCAATTTTTAATCTGGTGATCTAGAGAGACCATAAAATAAAAAGTAAATTAGTCATTTTACTTTATTTTTTTTGTTGTTGTTTTGGGGGGGTGAGGGTTGTTTTGTTTTTGTTTTTTATCTGCAGGGCAATGAGGGTTAAGTGACTTGTCCAGGGCCACACAGCTAGTAAGTGTCAAGTGTCTGAGGCTGGAATTGAACTCTGGTCCTCCTGAATCCAGGGCTGGTGCTTTATCCACTGAGCCACCTAGCTGCCCCCTCAAATTAATAATTTTAATGTAGATTTCTTTTCTAATTATTTCTATTAGAAAATCAACCTGAGTTTCATAGTCACCATTCATTTTCTTATCAGGTTTTGTTCCAAGATAAAAGATAAAAAATGATCATAAGACACCTGAAAACTAACCAAGAGACCATCTACACAAGTGTAGAATGAAACCTGATTGAATCTTGAACAGGAGCTCCCCAACCCATGGACCCATGGGGCTGTGATCTGCTACTACCATTAGAATCAGAGAACCCACTCTGAAATCCTGTGTCTGTCACTTAGAAGCTGTGTGACTTTAAGCAAGTCACTTAAGCTCTCTGTGCCTCCTCCTCCACCTCATAAGGCAGTCTTCATAATCTAAGGCAAACCAGACCCAATCAGATCCAAGAGGCACTTGCTTACTCAGGAGTGGGAAGTCCATTAGTCCAATTTCCCATGAAGGGCAGAAGCTCCTTCTGTGTTATCCTAGCTGCAGTCACAGTCTCATGAATTTCTCTAGTGCCAAATTGTCAAAGCTTGACCAATAAATCCCATATGAATTCCAATGTTTCCATTTTCGTGGCCACAAGAGGCATTCTGATACTTATGTGTCTGGACCAGATGTTAATGACTCATTAGAGGCAAACTCTTCAGGACCTGAGGGTTGGGGTGGGGAGTCAAGGAAAAGAGGGGGAGGCACCCTGAATTTACTGTAATTCTAGAAATGAGCGAATAGCATCACTTAAGACTTTTTTTTCAATATTCTGCAAATTGTAGGACTTATCACTAAGACAGCTCATGTTGTTTCCTGTGTTGCAAATCCCCAAAGCTCTCCTCATCTCCTCTTCCAACCCACTTCCCCACAGTGGAATTTCCCAAAGACACATTCTTTAAAAGTCTTTAAAAGGCAATGCGAGATCCTGACAAGCAGACTCTGACATGAAAGAACCGTGCTTGCTTTAAGGTGGCTTTTTTCTTTCCCGAAACACTCCTTGCTCCAATATCACATGCTAATAACACAGCACTAATAATGTAGTGAAAGAAAGCAATTCTGTCCTCTGTTTTATGGAGCAGATCAGGAGCCTCAAAGTTTGGTTTTCTAAATCCCACTGTCTGCCACATGAAGACTGCAGTGAATTTAAAGAATGTCATTGCTTTTCTGTTCTTAACTTAAAATCAGCTCTTTCCTCCTCCATAATCCTCAGTAGTAAACTACACACCATATTTTCTTTTCAAGTTGAGGTTATAATCGTTCATTCTCCCTTTCAAGTTGGCTTATGCCGTCAAACCCATTTATGAGAGGGCCTTCTGATATATGATTGGGCTGCTATACTGCTAAGGTTCTCTGAGCCTCCAAGGACATTGTATATCACGGCTTCTGGAGATCCATCTAAGAGCTACCAACCCTCTAGTCACTTGCTCACAGCCCCAAGGGTGTTGGCATGCGTGGTTGAAAGGCCAGCAACCATCAAATGATGCAATAACTGGATTCTCCTGCTTGTCCCAAGGCCTTCATCTGCAAAATCAAAGAACTTGGTGAACAGTTGGCCAATGCCCTTCACTGCCACTGAGTTTGCAAATTGCATTTTACTCAAGTTTGAATTTACATCTACAACTTCCCATCGGCAACTCATGGAAGAGCAGACTGGGATTCTCGAAGACAAGGTTAAATCCTACTTCAGATATTTTTGAGCTGTGTGAACTTGGACAAGTCACTTAACTTCTATACATCAGTCTCCTCATTTGTAAAATCAAGATGATAATAGCACCTTCACAGGACAGTTGAGACAACCAAAGAAAAATATATGTATTTGTCTATATGTATGTATATGTATATGTATGTGTATTTTTTTTGCAAATTTTGCAAGCCTTAAAGCACCTAATCATAGAAATAGGACTAACAATAATAGCAATAGCTAGTCTTTATATATCACTTCAAGGTTTGCAACATGATTTATATATTATCTCATTTGAAAAATTAAATTTTAGTCATAGCAATATGGATTTTATTCATGTAAATATGAGTTTTATTCCTATAGTTTTATTAATATAAATATGAGTTTTATTCATATAAATATGATTTTCCCCCAAGTTCCCTGGTCCATCAGCAATGGAGATCGTTAATACATTTCCAAATTTAGCCCCAGTATCTATGATCAATGTATGCAGGGATGCAAAAATCATTGGTTCCTTGTCTGTCAGGGCCATCACAGCCTCAGGGAAAAATGGAACCAACCAAGTCTTTAAGTCCCACTGAACTCTGCCATAAATGTTGAGGCAATAGAATGATCTGGCATATCTTTTCTACCAGAACCTGGACCCATGATGGACTTCTAATCACCCAGAGTGATCTCAAAGAAGTTTTGTTCAAGCTTCAACCCATGGAAATGGGGGCCTATAGAAACATCCTCTTGAATTTCCGTTGTGTGAGCCTACCTAGTGTAAGCTGAGCTACCCTGTGATGCTGGTGTGGCTCCTATTCATTTTAAACCTTTGACTGAATTAGAAGCCTAAGTAAGACTTCTTAGGAACAAGACTTGAATCTCACAGCATGGTACAAATGTTATCAGCCACATCTAAGTAGGAAATGGAACTCAGAAATATCCAAGTAGGATTTTCAGAGCACCAAAACTCAGAGACTCCTTCCTCAATCAAAAGTCTCTTGGTTTTCTTTCTCTTTTTTCTTATGGCTAGTAATGCTTTTGAAGGTTTCTTTTGGGGGATAAAAATGGCTCCACTCAGGAAGAAAGTAATTTTACATTGATGTGTTTGAAAAGTTGGAATAAAATTGTCTGGATCACTTAGGATACAAATGAGCCTCAAAAATCCTTTTGGATTTGCATATGAGCAATTTAGGCTGAAGTTTCAAATTTACATTGGACCAGTTTTCATTGAAAAATAGAACTGTTACATGCAGAGATCAAAGCTATGTCTTTTGAAATCAAGTTTCCTGCTCACCAGAGAAGTCAAGGTTTACCTGTGTGGTGTGTGTATGTGTGTGTGGCGGGGGGGGGGGGGGGGGGGGGGGGGGGGGGGGGGGGCGATAGAGTGCTTATCCTGGGATCATGAAGACCAGAGCTCAAACACAGCCTCAGACACTTACTAGCTGTGTGACCCTGGGCAAGCCACTTAATCATTCTTTGCCTCAGTTTTCCCATCTCTAAAATGGAGATAATAATAGCATCTACCTCCCAGGGTTCTTGTGAGGATAAAATGATGTCATATTTGTAAAGATCTTTTTGAACTTTAAAGGGCTACATAAATGCTAGCTATTTAAGGTCCCTTCTGTCTCTAACAATCAAAGATACAGTCTTTGCAATGGAAACTTTCACCTTATTCAGTTATTCAGGGTGGAGATATTGGCTTCATCCCCCTCTAAGGAACAAGAGCAGAATATGAAGTCACCTCCACTACCTCCTCTACAATTTTACTCTCCACAATGAAATTCTGGGCAAGGCCTAAGACTTCCTCTCTGCCTGCCTAGGCTCTGCCAAATTGGCCCTCTGTGAGCAAATAACAGTAATACTAAAGCCTCTCTGACTGCTTAGGTCAGTGAAGCTGAATAGGGGGAGGAGGTAAGTTTAGATGTTGGGGCTAGGGTGGAGTGTATGGGGTTGTAGGTAGTGAAGAGACAGAACTGAAAAACATTCCACTGAAATAAAAAGTGCTTCCTTCCCCCTCTTCTAGTCAAATGATGTAAGGTAGTGATAGAACGCTAGGCCCTTGACTCTGAGGTGTGGCCTAGTGAAAACTGTACAGGGCTGGGACTCTATGAGAATAAGAACAAATAACTGACTCAGTCAGTATTTCTTTGCTGTCGACTGCTTCTGTCTGATAGCATTCAATCATTCTCAACCCTCTGCAGTGGTTCAGAGAAAATGAAAGAAGAGAGGTGAGAGAGGAAGATGCTACAATTTTGTCTCTGCCTTGCTACCTGTTTCCCTCTCCCAAACAGAACATTAGGGATTTCTTCTCTCCTACCATTTACCCCTAACCCCAAAATCTTTTTAAAAGAAGGAAAGTGCTGTCATTTAATAATATCTTTTCCACTCAAAAATGCAGAAAAATCTTTGCACAGAAAAGTTTGAAATGAATTAGACAACTTAACTTATAGGACTATGAGCCTTGCTAATAGCTAAAATGGTAGCCTAAACAGAAGGTCATTTATAGTGCTTCAGGCCTTGTCGCAAAGGCTAAATAGGGTTAAGGGAGTAAAAGTACAAAGATCGAAGTTTTTAAAAGGCTTTCAGGGGACAAACCAGGAATGATTATGAGGCAAGGAGGAGAGGGGGAAGAAGAAAAGGAGGAGGAGCAGGAGGAGAAAAGAACAAGAACAAGGAGAATGAGAACAAGAAGTAGAACAGGAAGAAGAACGAGAATAACAACAAGAAGTAGAACAGGAAGAAGAACAAGAATAACAACAAGAAGTAGAACAGGAAGAAGAAGAAGGAGGAGGAGGAGGAGGAGAAAGAGAATAAGGAGGAGGAGGAGGAGGAGAAGGAGAAGGAGAAGGAGAAGGAGGAGGAGAAGGAGGAGAAGGAAGGAGAAAAGGAGGAGAAGAAGGGGAAGGGGAAGGGAGAAGGAGGAGGAGGAAAGAAGAAAGAGAAGAAGAAGAAAGAAGAAAAAGAAGAACAAGCAGTTTTTAAAAAGGGACTTTAGGGCACTATATTAAGCTATAGCTAAACAGACAAATTAAGAAAGGAGATGTGTGATATGGTTCATTTTTCATTTTGTCTTTCTATCAATATGACCTAGTACAATGCTTTGTCTATTTTGGAGGAGGGGAAAGGTGGTGGTTTAGATCAGTGAATTCACTGATTTAGTGAAATGGCCCTGCGGTATGTGCCCTCTACCAATGGGGATTTACAAGTGTTATTCAACTTTATAGTGTTAGAGAGTCACTTAAGATATGGAAGGTTAAGGAAGTTGGCCAGGGCTACATAGTCAATAGATGTCAGAGGTGGGTATTAAACCTGGCTCTTCTTAACTCAGAGGCTGGCATCTATCCACTATAATGCACTTGCTACCTCTTGTTTATATACAGTAGTTGAGCAATGGAGGGAAAAGATAAGAGCAATTTCTTTTAGATTAGTCTGGTTATTACACTAGGTTATAGGATGAATTGGAGGAAACAGGGACTCAAGGAAAGAAAAAAAAGTTCCCATATAAGACATTTCTGTCTTCCTGAAATATGTAATAGAGTTGAGGATCCAAGACACCAATAAATCATGGGCAAAATTGCATTGCATGAGATAGACCTGTAACACATGTAGGATCAGAAATTCAAAATCTCAGTGAAGTTTTAATAATAACTTAAACTTTGAGTAATAAAGTGTAAAATTTCACTAAGACATTAAAGACACATGAAAAGAGATCAAGATTTCACAGAGTTTCAGAATTGAAAAGTTGGAAGGAACCTCAGTAGCCATTTTGTCCAAACCATACCTGAAAAAGTATCTCCCCTGCAAAATACCCAAACATTTCCAATAAGAGTATGACTGACTACATCTCAAAGCAACCCTTTCCACTTTGGAATAATTCTAATCATTAGAAAAGTTTCTCCTCTTGTTCTGAGGTTAAATTTACCTCTCTGCAATGTCTACCCATTGCTCTATAAACAGGTAGCTCATCTAATACCCTTTGAAGGTGATAAGAAAGCAACCAATCAGAAATGAGCAATTCTTTGCCTTAAAGAAGAAAATGACCACCTCTGATTCTAGTTCTGAAATTCTGAAAATAGATAAACTATATAGATGAAAGCTGTTCAGGAACTCCTCAACTCTTTTCAAATTTACTGAATATATACACGTAGGAACAAAGGGGATCATGCATATAAAATAATTAAAAACCATAAGGCACTTCACCCTCTTTCTCAATTTACCTTTTTAGACATAGCATGATACAGTATTGGTGCTTTATAGTAGAAGCTTCCTTCTGAGAAATGAAAAGTGTCTTACAGAACCCTTTTGCAGCAACAACCTGGCTCAACATTCAACTAAATAATTTTCTAATTACATTTGACCTTTTCTAATGATGCAATCATACTGAAAGTCCATTTGGCAAATCTCACTCATTGAAATAGACACTTCTAAACCAGGCTAGGAGCAAGGGATGAACATTACATGCTTCTTCATTTAAATGTCCCAAATTGAACTCATCCTCTGCCCCTTCCTTCAATGGTCCCACCATCCTCCACTTTATCAAGATTTCAGACCTTGGAATCTTCTTTAATATTTTAAATCATGTATGGGTAATTACCCATAAAATCCTATTGGTTCTTCCTTTAAAATTTCTGTCATGTCACCTGTTCTCTACATTCCTACTGCAACACCCCCACCCCAACCCAGTGTTCTATACTTGAAAGGATTCAATAGCCTCATAGCTTCTTTCCTTTCCCTCAGTGCCTCCTTCCTCCAATTCATCCTATAATCTAGAGTGTTACCAGACTGATCTAAAAATATTTGCTCTTTGGCCTCAGACACTTGAAGGCCTCAGACACTTGACACTTACTAGTTGTGTGACCCTGGGCAAGTCACTTAACCCTCAATGCCCTGCAAAAAAAAAATACTCTTATCTTTTCCCTCCATCGCTCAGAATTTGACAGATCCTCCCATTGCCCAAAAAAGAAAACCAAAACTCCACAGACTTAAGTCCTTTTTCTTGCTTGTCAAGATCCAAAATTTTTACTCTCTGTTTGACTTAAGCAAAGTGTTAGTGGGAAAGGAAACTTCACTGAACTTATCCAGAGGTAAGAAGAATCTCCCACTACCTTAACTCTCTGCAATATCAAGTCACCCATAAAAAGGGCTCAAGTGAGCTCTGGACACAGAGTTACAAAGCACATGATAGTAAACTCTACTGCCAACAGCACTGCTTATTTACTGAGTAATTCAAGTCAATAAAACTTATTTGAATCAATAAAATTCTGTCCTGCAATTGAAAATAAGAAAACTGCTCAGAAAATCAAGGTATTTTGAGAATCTGGGGTGGGGAGTTACTTAATAGGGTAAAATGCTTAGACAAGTTGTGTCAAAGGGCATCATGACCAATAATAACCATGTACTGCATGCCCACTGTTCACATGGAACTTTCCTGAACAATGGAGATTACATGGATTACAAAACATCAAAGAGAACTATAACTGATGGAGAAAAAAGGCAACACACTTCAAATGCATACAGATGGGGGAGGCATGATTGGGATGTGAATGTTGAAGGAAGACAAATATTCTTGGTCATGACTCACTAAGACTGAAAGGATTCAGGGATAAGATAAGTAGTAAGCTGAAAGGAAGGTGTTTGGTGGAGACAGACAATGTTATAAATGAGAAGGATGAGTGCATTACACTTTGAGAAAAGGAAAGGAAAAGGAAAACTCAAAGGTAAGTAGCTTTGTCTGGCTGAAACAAGAGAACAGAGAGATACAGACATAGGCACATTAAGAGTTGATATCAACTCAAGAAGGCTGGTCTTAGTAATGGAAGACCTTGAAGGCTATGTTCAAAATGTGGTGGGTTTTTTTAATCTGATTCAAATCTGGATTGCATTAAATGATTCCATGTGTAATAATATCAAAATTAGTATTCTGTGTTTATTTAAAGCTTTGTCTCATGTATGACTTTTTTTCTTTCAGTGGCATGTCCACAGACATAGTTTTCTACCAAATGCATAGATAAAACAAGATAAAATCACTCCTGATCCAAATCAACTTTGAAGGACTGATGAAAAATGCAATCCATCTACAGAGAAAAAACTGATGGTATCTGAATACAGATTGAAGCATAATTTTTTGTTAGTCCCTTTTTCTAAAGATTTTTGTCTGTTTTCTTTCACAACCTAACTAATGTTGAAATGTTTTACATGACTACAAATGTATAACTTATATTGAATTGCTTGAGTTCTTAAGGGGGGATGGGGAGGGAGGAAGAATTTAGAACACAAAGTTTTAAAAATCAATGTTAAAATTTGTTTTTACATGTCATTTGGGAAAATTAAATTCTAAATAAATAAATTTTAAAATAAAAAAAGATAGAATCACTTTGAGTCCCAAGCAAGACCACTTACCTGCTGATTCTGATAGGCTGTGACTGTGGTGAATACAGTCTCTGGGAAGTTGAAAGTTTTCACGCCATCCCCCACAGGGACAGGCTTAGTTGGAGAGAGGTCACTACTGAAGTCTTTTCTGATCACATGGACTCGGGGCTGGTACTTGTGCATAGAGTGCAGGATAATCTGGAAAGGGAAGGAGAAGCATTGCCCAGGGTAGATAGCTTTCCAGGCCCTGCCATTAATGTATAGACCATGTCCTCAAGTCCTAGTCTAGAGCTTGACCATCAGTCACTTTGACTGGACAGGAGGCAGGGAAATTTGGGGCCAGTGATGTTGTGGAAGGTAAGTGGTATTACACAGGACAATAGGATATCACTGTTCCATTCAGGGAATCCACAGGGATTACGACATACTCTCTGTAATTAAACACAAATGTTTAATGACACTGTTGTGGTCCCAACTGACTGTGATATCACTCCAAGAGAATGCTTTACATCCTCTATCTTGTGAACTTATTACCACCCCCAGTTCCAATTACCCAATGCTCTTGTGCGTAATTTCACACTGTATTAATCTATACTAGTTTATGTCACTGTTGAGTGTTCTCATGTCCTTTTAGTGCATTTCTTTTCTGTCTTCCTCAATAGATTCTCATTTTTTTAGGTCATAGACCATCATTTTAAATGAATGATCCAGAGCATCTCTCCATCAGAACTAGGTGGGAGCATAATGATGTTTTGGACTATCAAAGTATCTTTTGTATTGTTGACTTTTCCCCAGTTATACAGGGAAAATTCAAGGTAGGTCCCTCCCTGATAGTTTTATCAACTCCAGCAGAGCTTCCAAAAATGCTGGTGGTTCAATCAAGCTGACTGCCCTGAGATCATGCTGCTATTGACTTGAGCAGTTAACTTTTACTGAAACTGAATTTTTAAAAATTGTATGTCCTGTCTTCCTACCTAGACTGTAAGTTCTCCAAAAGCAGGGAAAAGAAATCATATTTCTTTGTACTATTCCACAGCACCTAGCAGGTATTATATATTCTGGTTAACTTGTTTTGATTTGTAACACAAGAGAATAAAAAAGAGAAATGATATTTCATGCCACTGTTAGGACAGTGAAGGTAAGATATATGTTTGTTCTGGCTAAGACCCTGAAAGCAAGGATGTGACTGTTAAGCAGAATAGGACAAATTTTATCAAAGCCTTCAAGTGGGACAGCTGTACAGCAACAAGAGAGATGAGAAGTTAGAGGTCTCCTTGACTCACATGTCCTTGGTCATCCAATTCATTGTTGGTCAGTTTGAGTTTGTCAAAACTGACCACCTGCCTCATCCATGTGTCTCCAGAGGCCAGTGAATCAGGATGGATATAAACTCTTGGGGGAACAGGGGAGTCAGCATTGCCGGCCACCATCCACTTGGAGCTGTGATACACATATCTGAGAGAGAAAGGAAGAGAGGGAAGATTCAAAAGGAGAAAGTGGAAACCATTTGGGGTAGAAGAGGGGGAATGGAAATGGGTGGAAAGAAAGGAAAGGAAGTCAGAAAAATGTGAAAGGGGTGAGGAGAGAATGGAGCAAGGAAAGGGTTAAGGAAAGAGGAGACAGTGAGACAGAGAGAAAGAAAAATAGAAACAAAAACATGAGGAGGGAGAGAGAGGGACAGGGAAGGAAGGAAGGAAGGAAGGAAGGAAGGAAGGAAGGAAGGAAGGAAGGAAGGAAGGAAGGAAGGAAGGAAGGAAGGAAGGAAGGAAGGAAGGAAGGAAAAGGAGAATCCAGGTATTGGGGGAAATGAAAAAGAGAGAAAAAATTTAAGGCATATTTGAGGTGGAGAGGGACTTGAGGTTACTGAACAAAGCTATAGCTCCTCAGGAGGAAAACAGTCTTAATGTTCCCTTCCCTTTCCCTCCCCCTCCCCTTGCCAAGCATGTAGACATATCCACACACAGACACACAGACACAGGCATGCATGCACACACGTGCACGCACACACATCCTGAGCCCATATGTGTAACTATGGGCTAAAGTACTTTACTGCAACCTTTCACCTTTCAAATGCAAACCAGATAATCCCTTGGCCACTTGTTCAGGATCTGGTTGCTTATTAAAAACATCTTCTTCCTTATTCTCTTATAAAACTCAGCCATGTGCAAAGAACCACCAAGCCCCCAACTCATTAACCATTTCCTTGCTCTGAGTCTGGATTTTTGAGACACTCATAGAAAAAAAAAGGAAGGAATTCAATAGCCCAGAAATTCTATATAAGTTCTGTGTCTTGTCATCAGGTATATTCTAAGAAATTCCATCAAATGAGGCTTCCCTTTATGTTTCAATATCTTCTGCATCCTTTCAAATCAAGTCTATTCAGGAATGTTCCATTCTTAGTATTGAAGAGCATCTGACTCCTGGGCCTTCCTTGCAACATACAGATGAGTGGAAGTTTTCTCTATTCCTGCTTCAATTCCATTTTGCCTGCTTCTAGAGAAGGGCAGGAAGCTACAAATACAGTCCTGCTTGCAACCTAGATTAGATAATTGGAAAACCCATTTTCCAGAAGGCCGTTGAGGTAGTGACTTCTCCATCCCTAGAAATCTTTGGGTAAGGGATGAATGACCACTTGCTGGGAATATTAATACCTTCAGCCTTGTCTCATAAGTCTTATTACAAAGTCTTGCCCACTCATATTAAACGATCCTGGTAGTCTTGATTGACTGAAGAAATAGATCCTAACTATAGCTCTTCCTGTTTCTCTCTTTTAGATTTAGGTTATCCAGCTCCTTTTGTGCCCTTGACCAGCTTTGCAAGCTTCCTCTAATGCTGATCATGTGTGCTGGTTTGACCATACCAATCCTGTTCCATCCATTTCTATCTACTACCCACCCACCCAGATCTGCCAAAAAAGCATACTTGGCTTGATAGCTGATCATTTCAGAACTGGATCATTTTAAATCTGAGTAGAAGCAAGGTCAGTTGCAGAGGATTGGGAGGGACTGGGAAGCCAGTCAGTTCATATCCTCCCTCAGGAAGGGCTGCAAATCAATAACGCAATGCAACAGATTTTAAGTCTTTTGTTAATTACTCCTAGGAAAGGCTATTAACTAACCTACTTTACCCTCTAATACATTCAGGATTTGTGACTCCATTGGCATAGGCAGCCCACCTTCAACACTAATCACAGCTCTCGTGATGCAATTCCCTTCTTCATAACTCATAAAAACAAACATTTCTTGCCCTCTTTTATGCTTCTTTTTCATCCAAGGTCCTCCTACTGCAAACAAAAATTTTTTGCCTCTAACTTGGGGAGATAAGAAATAGCCAAATCCCTTTGCTCCTTGGAACAAACCCTCCGAATTGTTATTTGGAATTCATTTGTTATTCACTAGGCATTGGATAATGCTATTTATTGGTATTGGTTAATGGTATTTATTGGGTCAGCCCTTATCCTTCTCTTATTTTAAATAAATTTATCTTTGTCTCATTAGCCTTTTGATTAAGCTCCACTCACTCATATTATACTATCCTGGTACAAGTCCAGTTATCAGAGGCTCAAGAAAAATATTAGTTCACTTCATAATTTCCTGGCTACTAGTAAAGATTTGGAATATGGCATATTTCTTCCTCTTTGATACAGAGCCATAGCCAGGAATTCTGGCATGAGGGGGATATTTGTTTGATGCAAATACTTTCTCTGCAAGAGTGCAAGGAATGGGGAAATAGGCTACTGCTGGGGAGACCAGCATGTACTTCTACCACTATTAATTTCAAGTATCTTGGGTGATATAGGGTCCCCCAGGGTCAAAAGCACAATAAAGACCATCCATGTAGGTACAGCGAGCCCCAAAAGTTAAGAGTAGGCCCTAGAAGAGCAATGTGATAGTGATGGTGGAGGATTGTAAGGCACAGAGAATCTTTTTTTTTTCACAGAAAATCTTAATGAGGAGAAAGGAGCCCCCACCATGGCAGCACCCTGGAAGAAAGCCCTAGTCACTTGGTACTAGTTTCAGTTGTGCCTTGCCAAGGGAGTGTGTATCATCCAGAGCTTATATGATCATGTTTTTATATATTATCTGATTTTACAGATACTTTTTGAATGTCCTCCCTAGTATATAATTTCTATACAGCAAACTGTGAGAATGTTCTGTTGAACTGTCTCAAGGGCTCACAGACCATCTATGACAATGCCCACCATTCCACAGCATGGAGCTCTCATTACCTGTATCTTTTGTTATCCACGGGCACAATGTCCATTGCTATGTAATACTGCTGGTGAGGGTCCAGGCCTGTAATTTTCACTCTCATAGCTGGGAACATCCGCCTACGGAAAGCAAGAAAGAACGCAGAGGAATAAGATCATGAGCAAGCAGCCTGAGATAACAACAATAAAAATACTGGTAATAATCATAGCATGAATTACAATTATTTAGCCCTTTGAGGCTTGGAGAATGCTGGTAAACAAGCAACTGATTTGAAATTATAGAATCAAGGGATCTATTAATATTTATGATACCCCCAACAAGTAGTCATCCATCCTTTATTCAAAGACCTCCAGGGATGGGGAACTCACTACCTCCTGAAGCAGTCCATTCCATTTTTTGACTGCTCGGTGTCAGAACTTTTTTTCTTTACATGGAGTTAAAATCTGCCCACTTGCAACTTCTACCTATTGCTCCTTGTTCTCACATAAGGGGTCAAGAAGAACAAATCTAATCCCTGATCCACTTGAGAGCCCACCAAACACTTGAAGCCCATGGGAACATCAGAAAAAATATTTCCCCATCCCTTTACTTCTCTAAGTAAAACATCTCAAGCTCCTCCACTAGTCTTCATCTAGCATAGTTTCCAATCTGTTCACCCTCTTGATCACCTTTTTCTGGATACGTTTTAGCTTTGTATATAGGTTCCAATACCTTCAGCCTTGTTTCATAAGTCTTATGACTAAGCCCTATCCACTCACATTAAACTATCCTGCTAGTCTTGATGTAACTCCAATTAGCAGAGGCAAAAGTAAAATACTGGGTTACATTATTACTAAACCCCTTTTTGTTCCTGTCCTGGCCACTGATAAGGATTTGGAATATTTTATATTTCTTCCCTTTGATACAGAGCCATAGCTAGGAATTCTGGTACCTGGGACAGATGAAATCAATGTCCTTCTTAAAATGCAATACTCCAAGCTTGAGCAGTTTCTCTTTCCCACTATTTCCAGGTGGATAGCAAGGCCATTATTCTAGCACTTAGCCTAAAGAATCTGGTTGGGCTTTAGTTTGTACTATTTGAATCATCATCATTACCTTGGATTACCATATTCAGTAAACATGAAAAAGCGAGACATTCATTTACTGTCCCTTACTAGCATCCTTGCAAGGTTCACTAGAGAACAGAATTAACAATCGTTTTCAAACAGAGCTGCCTACAAAATTCTATATAGCCTATATAGCTAATAAGCTATCCCTCTCATGAGTCACACATCATATTATATGATGTGATGCTATCTTTTCTAAAATACATATTCAGTTCATTATTCCTCTTCTTTTCTATTTTGTTAATGTATGTTTTTAAAGATATTTTCCCTGACAACTGCCTTAGCTGCATCCCAAAAATATTGGTAATTTTTTTCATCATTATCACTTTCTTTCAACTAATTATTTATTATTTCCATTATTTGTTCTTTGATCTATTCACTGTTTAGGATTTCATTCTCAAGTCTTTGTTTGGGGCCAGTGTTGTTGATCTTTTTATGGGTGTTAGTTTCATCTTGACCACTAGATTATAAACCCATTGGAGGTAGAATGGTATCTTTGTATCCGATAGAATATCTTGAGCACTGAATTGGTGAAATAAAGTGGAAAAAGAACTGCACTTAGATCAAATACTACCTTGCCATTTATAACCTGTGTGATCATGGGCAAATCACTTAACCCCATGAGCCTTAATTTTCTCAACTGAAAAATGGGGATGATGATATTTATCCTACCTGCTTCGTGGGATGATTTTGAGGAAAGCATTTTGTGAACTAGAGCACACTATATACGTGTGAAATATTGTTGTGGTCATTGCTGTTGCTGCTGCTATTTTTGTTGTAGCATTTGGTAGCTGTTCAACAGTCATGCTGAATCTGCTGGAAGTAAGTCTTCTTCTAAATGGTCCCTTGAGGAAGGAGAGGAAGTAGAGAAGGCACTAACATCCCTTTCCCTTAACCAAAGTGCTACCAAAGTATAGGAAGAAGCATAAAACTGTCAGAAAACATTTCTTGCTGGTGACCTTTGGAGTCTGTCAACGTGTGTGTCAGGGGAAGAGCAAAGCTGAAGCGGAATCAATGGGGAGTGAATTCAAGCAGCCCTTGCCTTTGCCACAGTGACTTGTTAAACTTGACAGACGGAGAAGGGTCAGGATGTGGCACTTTACAACTCCTCCCATCAGTGGAGAGAGGTGGGGGAGGGAGCAGCCCCTGAGGAGGATTAAGTTTCAGAGATCCCAGAATCAAGCACACCATTCTTCAGAGGACCACAAGAAGCAAGAAAAACACTGAGCTTTTATTGTACAGAACATATTCAGGAGCCAGGCATGAAAGGGATGAATGAGTTCTGTGGGAGTGTTTATGTTCCCATGAAAGGGCATTAGGTCTGGAGTCGGGGATCTGAACTTAAATGTCTATTCTTTCACTTACTGTGTGGCTATTTCCCACTTAGTTTCCTCATCTGTAAAATGGGATACTAATATTTGAAGTTCCTATCTCACCGGGAGGTTGTGAAAACCAAGTGCATTCTAAGAATTAAAGGTACTATATAAATGTCAACTATGTTTACACCACTTACTGGCTGTGTGACCTTGAGCAAATAACTTAACCTCAGTGTCCCCATCTGTAAGATGATAATGATAATTGACCCTACCTCTCTCAGTGTTGTAAAGTGTTTTGTAAACATTGAAGCTTTATATAAATATTATCTATCTATCCATCCATTATTGTTGTTGTTGTTATTGGCCATAGTTTATGATAGCTGGACTTGAAATTGGGAGTTATCACTTATTTAGCACATAGTAAGTGCTTACTGCATGCAGGTTCAGGTTCTTTCTCTCTCTCTCTCTGAACCATACTGACTGTGAAAGCCTGGAAAAATTATTTCACCTCTAAGTGCTTCCAGGTAACTCTCTAAGATTATAAATGTCCATACAAACCACTACTAGTCAGGGGAGTTTCCTCACTAGAGGTTCCCTTATATGAAAAAGAGCACAGGTCTGAACAAAAAGTAATTTTTTAAAAATTAAATTCGGCTCCCTATAGCCTGTTTTCATGTTCATGGATATGGACTGAACACCTGAACAGCCATTTTGTAGTTGTGTGCCATTGGTCACAAGTAGTATGAACATCTCAATACAAAACTACTATCCTGTCAGTACTTACAAGATCTTTGACTACACATAATAGAAATTAGTGGTTCGCTTATCTCTTTTCCTATTTACTTTGTATATGGCTATGTTAATTTTGGTTGTGTGTGTATGCCCACCAAGCTGACAATTTTAAAAATTAAAATTTTCATTCAAAAAAAAGATCCTTACTATCAGTATGCGCATTCCCTCCAGCAATGCAGACTGCAACCCCTCCACATTTTAGCTAGTGGCTTTTCAAATTGCTCTGGCCAAAATAATTCACCATTTCATAGCCAATCCTCTACTGATGAGATTCGCTGAATTTAGCTAGAGTGGTCTCCAGACAACACATACAGACTGTTGCTGGCCCCACCTTTGAAATCCTTCCAGGTTTATAGGACTAGTCAGAGCTGAGCTTTGCTGGCATAACCTTTCAGAATGCACAGTTACCACCCCACCATAATAAGGCACCAGAGGAGGACTCTATGGAAGAAACCAAGTGGTATCACTAGAGAAATAACTCTGAGTATAAATTAATGGGTTCATCCTATTTAGAAGATAGCACAAGAGTTACCACCTTAGTTTTGTACATATCTGTAATTATCTATTTGTGCGTTGTGTCTGCCGTGATAATGATACTTTCTTGAGGGCAGAGATTAACTTTTGTCTTTGTATCCCTTGCACTTGGCACAGAGTATTTAAGAAATGTTTGTTGGGGCAGCTAGGTGGCACAGTGGAAAGAGCACCGGCCCTGGATTCAGGAGGACCTGAGTTCAAATCTGACCTCAGACACTTAACACTTACTAGCTGTGTGACCCTGGGCAAGTCACTTAACCCCAATTGCCTCACCAAAAAAAAAAATGTTTGTTGATCAATCAATCAATTGATTGATTGACTGAGATAGCTTTTATGGCTATCTACAAGAATACAATATGTCCATTCCTTCCTGCTCAGTCACTTACTGTCTGTATGACACTAGACAAGTCACCTCACTCCCCTGGGCTTCATTTTCTCATCTGTAAAATGATGGGGTTGGGTTACATGGCCTAAAGTTCCTATCTACTTTCTATCTATGACCCAATGATCTATAATTCAAAACACTTCCTTTTTTCCTGATCTCTAGGAATATGTATAAAACACAGAGATATTCATGTTCCGTTGTTTTCAACTCTTTGTGATCCCATTTGGGGTTTTCTTGGCAGATAATGGAGTGGTTTACAACTTCCTGTGCCAGGTCATTTTACAGATGAAGAGATTGAGGCAAACAGAGTCAATTGACTTGCTCAGGGTCACACAGCTAGTATGTGTCTGAGGTTGGATTTGAACTCAAATCTTCCTGACTCTAGACCTGGCACTCTATCCACTGCATCACCTAGCTGCCCTTATATGTATAAATCTATACACAGGGTGAGTATGTTTTTTATTTATTTAAAAATGTCCCATCCAAAGAAAATTTGGTTTTGGTACATCACGACTACTAATCAGTGTCTTCAAATTCACTATAGATTACCAAATTAAGAATAACTGGTTTAAAAAAGATAATGTTGTATATTGGAAAGAGGGCAGAATTGGACTTCAGAAGATCTAAATTCTGGTTTCACACCTGGCACTTAATAGCCATGTGATATTAGACAAGTCACTCCTGTAGCTGCAGCCTCAGCTACCTCACCTGTAAAATGGAGGGAGTGGATAATACCATGCTTAAAATGCCTCCTTGCTCCAAAACTCAATGGTTTCCATAGAATTTAGAACTGGAAAAGGCCATATAATCAAAACCTTTCTTTTTATATGCGAAAAAACTGAGGATGACAACGGGAAAATTACTTCCCTAAGGTGACAGGAATATTAAGAGGTAAATGTAGGTATTTACCTTAAGGAAAGAGATTATAAGCAAGAAGAAAATCAGCCTTGATTGGAATATTTTTTGTTTGGTTGGTTTTTGGTTTTTGGTTTTGGTGGGGCAATGAGAGTTAAGTGACTTGCCCAAGGTCACACAGCCAGTAAGTGTCAAGTGCCTGAGGTCGGATTTGAACTCAGGTCCTCCTGAATCCAGGGCCGATGCTTTATCCACTGTGCCACCTAGCTGCCCCCTTAGTTGGAATATTAACACTAACTGTAATGAGTAGAGTCCAAAGTTGACTGCTGACAATGTCTGACAATGAGAGATCAAGAACAGAACTTTTTGACTTTCATAAATGATGGAAGTGTTTGCTGTTCAACAGACCATACAATCATCTGGAATGTTTGTTTCTGAATTCACATAGAAGGAAGAATATGAATACTAATCATATCTTACATTTGTGTAGTGCTTTTGGCTTTTTTAAAAGCATTTTCGTGTACATAATATAATTTGGAAAAAGTAAAATATATTGTTCCCATTTTACAGATGAAGAAACAGAGAAATTATGATTTCCCAAGAGTTACATAGCAAGTTAGTAGCAGAATTCAAAGTAGCTCCCAATCTGGAGTTATTTCCATTAATACTGCACCTTGATGAAAGATCCCTGAAAAGGGGAAGCTGGAAAGGGATCCAAGATAAGATGAGGAATCCAAAATAATGATTAGGAGGTGGGAAAGAAACATACCATAATTGGAACACACAGATGGTTCATGGCAGGGAGTTAGTATACTGAGCAAGTTTGTCAGAGTTCCACAGGGAGAGGGGAGGCAGTGTCTCACAGGGGATAGAATGTTGCATTTTGAGTAAGAATATATGGATTCAAATCCAGTTCTGCTATTCACTGCAAGAGTGATACTGGGTGAATTGGTTAAACTTTCTAAACCTCAGTTTCTTCATCTAAAATATGAAATGTTTAGACCAAGTGACCATTAGAGTCCCTTTCAGTCATATCAACTGTTATGATCAGCTATGAAAATCAGAACTGAACTAGAAAATTCTCCTTTCCAGCTGAATATCCTATCCAGAAAACATAATTGTCAACTCTACAAGTATTTCATTTAAACCGAGTTCAAAGTGTGGTGTAGTAGAATGAACACTAGGCAAAAGTTTTAAGGCAGTGGACAAAGCACTGGGCCTGTATTCAGGAGGACCTGAGTTCAAAGCTGGCTTCAGACACTTAACACTTACTGGCTGCAAGGCCCTGGGCAAGTCGCTTAACCCTCATTGCCCCTCAAAAAAATCTAAGGTCTCAGTTTTGCCATTAATTTTGTGACCTTGGGAAAACTCATTTAACCTCTTTGAAAATCAGTTTCTTCATATGTAAAATGAGAAGGTTGGATTAAATAAGTTCTAAGACACTTTTCTGACCTAAAAATTAGATTAATTCTAATTTCTTAGATCAATATAAGAATGATAGTTCACATTTATAGAGCACTTTGAAGTTTTAAAAAATACCTTCCTCACTACGACAGTGTAGGTAATGGAAGTATAATACCCATTTTACACATAAGGAAAAGTAGGTTTATCCATGGTTACTCCATATATTAGCAAAAGTCAAATCCAAGATTAATTGCAGGTCCAGTGCTCACTACAAAAGAATTCACCCATCTGGTAATTTAACAAATACTGCTTTTTCTTTTTCTGTGCCCTTTACTACAGCATAGTGAGTGAAAACATCACTGTGTGGTAAAGTTAATCCCTCACACTTTACAACAAGAGCTTTGGGTTTGATTTAACTTTGTGGCTAAATTTGGGCCAGTTCTTTTGTTTTCCAAACCCATCTGTCCCCATTGTGGCCTCTGTCCATGGTGCTGATCTCTTTTTCTTTCGGTGAAAGCAAAGGAAAAGTTCTTCAGTGATACTGAGCCAACATAAATTTTGACTAGATTATAAGAAAAGTCAGATGGACATTAAAAATCTCAAAAGGCATGCAGTCCCTAAGGAAAATGAATGTGGGAACTTTGGTGCTAAGAGAATGTGACCAAAAAAAAAATGAAGAGAAAGGGAAAATAAGCAGAAGGTACATGAAAAGTTAATGTAACTGTCCAAATGAAATTCCTGGAAAGTAAAAAATTTTCTCCAATATTTGAGTTTCTCTGCAGGTATCTGTAAGAATATCAATATTTAGAGCAAATTATATGCTCTGTTTCACAAATTAAATACTCCAGCCAAAAAAAAAAAATACTGCTTACTATTCTATGATGTGACAAGTAAATCTAAATGTAGGGTCACCTTATTTCTGTCCCAAGTTTAGGGCAAATTAGCTGGGGTTTCTAATATATTCATTACTTATAAATTAGAAGCTTTAGCACCAGTTTGGGGGCATTAAGCATTTATTCAAGCATACCAAGTATTAGTAAAAATAGAACACCTGGGTCAGAAAGTTAAGAAAAGGTCTATCTAGCCTAGAACTCCAGCCTGACCTGATTCTTCTTCCAAGTCCTCCACCATAAGCCTGTCTGAGAGACAAACTGTGAGTGGAAGTGTTTCCTGTGTCTGCTTCAAGCTAATTGGCTAGCATCACCCAAATCCATTGGTTCACTGGACTTGAGGGTGTTCCCTTGTTGATGTCAGAGTTCACACCCTCTGAGAACATACCCTCTTGAGGGCCAGGCAGATGTGGTTTTAATTGAGTTAACTTTAAGTGAGTTCATCAATGAAGTCAGTCAATCCAATCAATTCCCTCAGCTGGGGCCTTTGGGTGTTCCAAACCCCATTATTTTCTCACAAAGATTTCATCATATGCTCTCCAATACCCAGACCTTTGTTTATACTATTATCCAAGCCTAGAATGCCCTCTTCCTCAACTCCAGGCCAAAAACTAAGGGTTCACTCTAGTTGTAAATCTAATGATTCATATGACCCTAATTCTACTCGTCTGTACAGTGCACCTTTAAGTAGTAGTGTAATGGAATGGAAAAACTTTTTGGCCTTGGAGTTAAATAGACTTAAGTTAAATCAAAATTCTGACATTAACTAGTTGTATGGCCATGAGCAAGTCGACTAACTTCTTTGAGACAATTTTGGCAACTGTAAAATTTAAATAATGACACTTAACAGGATTGATGTGAGAATAGCATTTAGTAAACCTTAACTATATATGAATTATAATAAACTTCAATCTCATTCACTTCCATATTCTCTGAAAGGGCAATTCCATGGGGCATTGGGAGCAGAAGTGGAAGTTTAAGGTCAGAAACATAAGCCAAACTTCTCATGGTATTGTTATGTATCTTGAGAGAGATTGGTACTTTGAAATTTCAAGTTTGGACATCATTTTCAGTATCATACATACAGGCCCTAGCATGTCTTAGCTTCTTACCTTTCCATCTAGAAACAGTAATGATCATATTATGATAATATCTCCTATTTGTGTAATGCTTTAAGATTCACAGGGTTTACAAAGTATCTTCCTGGCAACACTTTGAAACATAATATTTATCACTAGCATTTGTGTAGCACTTTAAGGTGTGTAAAGTGATTGACATACATCAGTTGCTTTGACATTCACAACAATCCAATGAGGTAGATGTTGTTATTATCCCTATTTTATGGATAAAGAAACAGTTTGAAAGAGATTTAATGACTTTCCCAAGGTAACACAGGTAGCAAGTATCTGAGGCAGGATTTGAACTTGGCTCTATATTGTTTCTAAGTACTGAACTCTATCAACTACACCATCTAGCTCCCTGTAGTTATAATGAAAGACTTCTCTGGTCCCTGTACTTGCCTCCCAATTAGTATCATAAATATGGGATACCCACTATTGAAAAGTCCTATTCCATCATCAAATAAATGGTGTGCAAATTTTCACTTGTCCTCTCCAAGGTTATCAGTGATCTTTTAACTGCTAAATCGAATCATCCTTCATGATATAACTGTAGCTTTGGACATTGTCGATCATTCTTTTCTGAACACTCTCTTCCTTGGGTACTCATGACATTGCTATCTTCTGGTTCTCCTCTTACCTGTCTGATCACACCTCAGCTGAATCCCAGGACTTTCTTCTAGTCCCTCTTCCATTCCCATCCATACATTCTCCTCCTTGGTGATGTCATCAGCTCCCATAGGTTCAATTATGTAAATTACTTTCAAATCTACATCTGCAACCTTCATCTCTCCCTTGAGTGTCAGTCTCCCACCACAAACTGCCTGCTAGACACCTTCAACTGTATATCCCACAGTCATATTAAATTCTACATGTCAAAGATGGAATTCGATATCTTTCCCCCATAAAACCTATTTATCCTCCAAACTTTCTTATTTTAATGAAAGATACCAGCACCCTACTAGTCACCCAGGTCCACAACCTCAGAGTCATTCTCTATTCTTCCTTCTCTCTCACTCCCATAAATAAGTTATAAAGTATTTATCAATTCTACATTCACATTTCTCAAATCTATCTCCTTCTCTTAACTCACACATCTATCTCCCTAATTCAGATCTTCATCTCTCACCCAACCTATTGTAGCAACCTCCTACTTAACCTTCCTACCTTCAGTCTCAACTCCCCCAATCTACCCATTGCACAACTGCCAAACTAATGTCCCTAAGCACAGCTATGACCACCTCACTCTCCAGCTCAAGAAACTTTAGTCACTCTCAATTGCCTCTGTATAAAATATAAACTCATTTGACATTTAAATCACTTCACAATCTGGCTTTTCCCTAGCATGCCAAACTGATTTCATATTCTACATTCTATATCATCATATTTTACATTCAATCCAAACTGACATATTTACTATTCCCTCATACATGACATTCTATCTTCTGCCTTTGCATAAACTATTCATATGCCTAGAATGCTCTCCCTATACCTCTCAGCCTCTTGGAATCCACAGTCCCTTTAAAGTGCCACCTCCTATGTAAAATCTTTCAGATTTAATTTTTAGTGCTCTGACCACCTACCCCACACACACACACCAAATACTTTTCAGTTATTTTGTACAGATTTGCATTTAGTTATCTGAATATGGGTTGTATCTCTTAGTAGGATGTAAGCTCCCGGAAGACAAAGACTTTCTTGCCTTCATATCCCCAGCAACTAATAATGCCTGACACATGGTGAGTGTTCTATAAATGCTTGCGGAATTAAATCAAATGGTAGATGAATCTACTCATCAATGTCCTCTTTTGTTTTCACCTCTCTCCAAGTCTGTTTCTTCTAAGAAGCTCCTTTTATGGGAATATTCACCTACTGTAAACTCCAGCATGAAGAGGATGGTCATCAAAAAGAAAAACAAAACAAATTAATGTGTTTCTCTGATGTGTCTATGACTTTTTTTACCTCATTCATTTTTATTGCCAATATCTATAGGAGGAGTAATTATATTAGGTAGTGAATTTTCTGTAGTGCCCAGTGACTCTGGAGTCAGGTGAGGGGGTTCTTCTGTGGTTTTTAGTCATAAATCAGAGGACCTACCTTCAAATCCTACCTCTGGTATTTACTATTCATATGGCCTTGAGCAAGTCATCCACTCACCCTCTCATCTCATTGCCTTCATTTGTAAAACAATAAAATGAGGTCCTTTACATTCTAAATCTATGACCTTCTGATCTTTGGAATAAGAACTGTCATTTTCCTTAAGGATGCTCTCTCATTAGCAAGACAAAGGTAAAAGAAATATGAAAACTATTCCAAATTGTAGTGCCTTTACTAAAGGCCTTTTTCCCCCAAAAAGAAATAACTTCTACAAAAAGCTTTGGTCATCTTAAGTACATATTTTTAGAAATGTTTCTACCAGATTGCCACTGAATTCCCAGGATAATTTCTAACCTATAAGAAAACTCAAAGGGGCTAAGGGGAAAAGCTTGGCTCCCAATGCCAAGTTCATGGAAATGCACAAATACACACACACACACACACACACACACTGCTTGACTTGGATACCAACTGCCAAATGAAAACATTGGCTTTAGAAACAAATACTTGCTTCAGAAGACTATCCTTAGGCTCTTATAAAACAACTAAATTAAGATTACAATCATGCCTGAAGGCTAAGGAGTACTTCTGAGTATAAATGTGGTTAATGTTGGGGTGTTCCCTGAAAAACAACCATTAGAATGATCATAAAAGCAACAAGACTAATAGGAAATACTAATAATATATAACAGGAAATAATAGGGGGGAAAACTATTCTAATGCAGAAAATATAGGTCAGTCTTGGAGTTTTAGAGCTGGAAGAAAATGTAATGATCATCTAGTCCCACCCTCTCATTGTACAGATTAGAAAACTGAGCCATGGAGAGACTGACCAGCTGCCTAATTAATGCTTTATTTCTCACTGATGCTACTACACACCAACCACAATCTAATCAATGAAAATGTTCCTTCTTTTCCTCCCGGGTTGTTGTTGTTGGGACTTTTTATTGTTGTTGTTGTTGTTCTTTATTTTCTGTTTTGTTCTGTTTTACTTTTGCCCAGCCATAACAGCCTTGGAGTGTCCTTACCTGCCAGCCTTGGTAATGATCATCTCTGTCCCAATGTCATGGAATCTTTTCCAGAGGTCAGCACACTGGAGTTCAACCTGTATCTCCTCCATGGATGAAATGGGGGGAGGTGGGGGACCAGGAGCACCTGATGTAAGATCTGGATGGGACTCAAAAGAGCACGATGTCCTCTCTGTGAGCACTTCTGTGTCTGAACCAGTGCTCTGCTCTGAGTCTGCAAAACAAAAACCAAGCAAAAGGTGAGAAGTTTTAGTGACCTTGCCCTGTGAAGGAGGGGATGGAAGGACAGGACAAGTGAGAAGAAAGGGTGAATGAAAGACTAGAAATTGGGAAGCTCCAGAGCACAGCACTTTTATTATTTTTTTTATGGTTTGTTGCTGTGATTTATGGCTTAGTTTCAGGTTTCGTGTTTCCCACATGACATCTGGCATTTTAGTAAGTTTTAGCAACAGCTGAACAAAATTGTCCACATCACAAGACATAAAGAGTAGCTAATGTCATTGTGTTGGAAAAAATGAAGCATAGGGCATGGGGTAAGCAATTAACTACAAATCAAAAGAAAAGTTTTAATTGATTTGAAAATAGGGTTTGTAACCTATAGAGACCACTTTACTGGAGGGGAAGCAAGAAGGACACACACACATGCACACATACACACACACATACACACACACACACACACACACACATATGTGCGCGCATGCACACAGAATCCTCTTTCATCCAGCTCAATTGCATCCCAATCTAGGCCACTATGGGTAAATTAGTTCCTCTCAACATTATCCCCCACCCTAAGCTTAATGTACTGAACATCCATACAACATAGGATGCTCCAGGGTCTTTAGACATCCTATGTACTGTATCAGCTTGTATAAACTCCATTTTCTGAGAGAATGACCTTTCCCAGAAGTCCAATAAGGTCATTTTTGATGAAGAAAGGGCTTCTGGCTGTTGCAAGGCAAAGGGGGCAATAAACATATGGAATTAGTTACCAGGGAAGGCTGTTGAAACAAAGGGTATAAATGAGTTCAGGAGACACCTAGATTGGTTTCTGAAGTATGAGGAGAGAGAAGGGGGGCCCAAAACAGGAAGGTGGGTTTGAAAGCAACCAAATAAAAAGCTGGTATGTTGAGCCAGATGGCCTTTTCCTTCTCTCACAGTATCATCTGCGCTGATGAAGAGAAGTCAAAGGAATAAAATCAACTGGTGGAGAAGGCTGGGATCAAGCTTAATAATAGCAGACTTGATTTGTGGTAAAATGGAAAGAATGGGTAGTTCAACACAATGTTACTCCCCAATGGCCAGAGAATCTCCACATTTTTCAATAATGATAATTTCAATAATCATTCATATTTATACAATACTTGAAGATTTACAAAATTCTTTCCACAACAATAACAATGAACATAGTATATAGTGTTTCTGAAGTTTGTCAAGTACTTTACATATACTCTCTCCTTTGATCCTCCCAATGACCCAATGAGTTAAGTATTATCATTATCCCCATAAAGCTACTGAAACACAGAGAGGTTAAATGGCATGCACTTAGTAAGTGTCTGGGTCACAATTTGAACTCAGGTTTTCCTGACTCCAATTCCAGCACTTTATTCACCATGGCAATAATTTGTGGGGTAGATAGTACAAGGATTAATTTCTCCATTTAAAAAATTCCCTATTTCAGGGTAGCTAGGTGATACAGTGGATAAAGCACTGACCCTGGATTCAGGAGCACCTGAGTTCAAATCCAGCCTCAGACACTTGACACTTACTAGCTGTGTGACCCTGGGCAAGTCACTTAACCCTCATTGCCCCACAAAAAAAAAAACCCAGCAGTCAATCTTGTAAAATGGAAAGATTATTTTATGAAAGCTGGATTGGAAAAAGGAGAGCATGCAAGCAAGCACCAGTTAAAAGGCTATTGCAAGAGGCAGCTAGATGGCACAGTAGATAGAGCACCGGCCCTGGATTCAGGAGTACCTGAGTTCAAATCCAGCCTCAGACACTTAACACTTACTAGCTGTGTTACCTTGGGCAAGTCACTTCACCCCAATTGCCTCACCAAAAAAAAGGCTATTACAATTGTCTAGTCAAGGGGTGATAAGTCCCTGATATTTATGACATGTCCATGCCCTCAAGGAATATAAATTCCTTATAATATAATATAAATTAACTTGGAGGGGGAGAAATAATACATGTAGAACAATCAGAGCAATATAAAAAGATAATATATAATCAAGTGCTAAATATTTGATAACCAAAGAAGTCCCCCAGTTAGTGGCAACAGATAACTAGTGACTTGCAAGCTGCATTTATATCAGAGTGAAGGCCACTTTCAGGTGAAGTCATTTACCTCCCTATACTGGGAATAAAATCAAATATTCTTAGCTCCTAGGTTTCCACTCCATGTGAAAGCTCACACTCCCTCCCAGAAAAAAAAAGACCTGGTGGGTTTTACATTCAGAATATGGGCTCTTTTTTATTTCATTTTGCCAGAGTACTCCCATTCAGAGCCGGAGAATTTTCCAACAGCATATCAACAGCACCTTTTGCATTTTCTTAACTGTTACTGGAAAAAAAAACTGGACTTTTCATTTAAATGGTCTTTGTAAAGCTTCATCCGAGAGGCCAAGGTCAGTGTCTGAGCTAACCACACAATGCTATCTAGTAACAGTTAACATTTAAATAGCATTTTAAGGTTTGCAAATATTATAAATATAGATATAGATATATACAAACACATGTATACATATATGCATACATGTGTGTATGTCTATATGTGTGTATATGCATATACATATATATACTCTTAATAATAGGAGAGATAATATTTGTAAAGCACTTAGAATAATGCCTGGTAATTCAAGTGTTTAAAAACAAATGACTTTCCTTCATTTGGTTCTTACAACAACCCAGTGAAATAGGTCCTATTATTATGTCCATTTTACAGATGATAAAACTGGAAGAGGTTAAATGGCCCAATGGCATGCAGCAGGTAAGAATCTGAGGTAGGATTTGAACTCAGATCTTCCTGATTCCATGTCCAACCCTCTAGCCATTGGGCAACCTAGCTGTCTCTTATTGTAATAAGTTTCAGATTTGTTATGTGTTTCCTAATCTTAAAAATGGGGGAAATTTGATCCTACTCAAAGCACCCCAGAATCAGTACCATCAACATTAATAAAACTATAAAACTCTATTAATCAGGGGCAGCTAGGTGGCACAGTGGATAGAGCACCAGCCCTGGAGTCAGGAGGACCTGAGTTCAAATCCGGCCTCAGACACTTGACATTTACTATAGCTGTGTGACTCTGGGCAAGTTACTTAACCCCAATTGCCTTATTAAAAACAAAGAACAAAAACCCTCTGTTAATCAAATTGGAACAACTGTGACAATAATCACTCACATTTATCTAGCACATTATGATTCACCAAACATTTCCCTGAAATTGACATTGTAAAGTAGGTAGAAGCAGGATATGAAATTCTAAAGGTCAGGGAAGATTTTCATTTTTATTCTTTATTTCATTAATGCCTAGCAAAGTATTTGGCACTTAATAGTCACTGAAAATAACATTTAATGAATCATTTGCCCCATTTTAGGGAGATAGGGATAGGGCCCAGACCTTGGTTTCATTAGTATTGGGAACTTGATGACCAGAATCTCCATCTACCAATACAGGTTGACACTTCTACAATTTGTAGTTTTAGAGAGGTGCCTCTAAGAGGTTGTGACTTGCCTGGCCAGTGTATGTCACAGGGAAGAACCAAACCCAGACCGTCCTTGCTCCAAGAATGGCCCTCTCTCCACTACACCATTTGACCTCTCAAGCCCTATTTTACAGATCAAGAAATGGAGATCCAGAAAGATTAAGTGATCTGTTTATAGCCATGCAGCTATCCAGTGGCATGGCCAGGAAGCTAACCCATTGCTTCTGATGCCAAGTCAAGTGAATTTTCCACTATGCTGCATTGTCATACAACAACCCTGAGCAGTGACTTAAGTACCAGCTGTTACAAAGGCTGAGGGAGAGGTACCAAATGGATTGTATCACTACTTATATGAGTGACTAACTCAGACTCAGATACCAAGCTGACAGTTCAAACAAAAGCCACACAGTGTTGTTTGCCCAGAGTCTCGCACTTTTGTGTTTCCAAATAATTTGTTTTCTTGACAATTGATGAATTCCTGTTTTCCAGAATGCACCCTCTAAAGGAACCTCTAAAAAGCATAAAAAAGACTTGTTTGACAGCTTCTGAAAGCATATTTTCACCAGGGAAGTGTAAAGAAATCAGAAAGAGAGGTGATAGAGTTACAAATGGTTATTAAAGTTAAAGGAAATAGGACTTGAGAATCCTGCATTAAAACCAGAGCCAAGAGATCAGAAAACATTATATGAGTCACAGGATGAAACCAGACTACCCATCCCCCATTCCCCCACAACAACCTCCCTAAGATGTAAATTCTAACCACTGACTTTTAGGGTGACATTGTGTCCCCTTGGACTAATTTTTCATCTATAAAATAGAAGTAAATAATATTAACTTACCTCTCAGCCTTGTACTATATAAGCAAGATAGATTTCAGTTGTCACTCTTTCATACAATAAGGGGGGAGGAGGTTTGAGAAAAGTCTGAGTGGGATTATCAATAATAATCAATCACTGTACAAGTAATAAGAATACCATATGGTCATTCTAGGCAAACAGATGGCCACAATACCTCAATTTATTGAGTGGTGGCTCAACAACTTTAACTATCTTAATGAATGCAATGGGTTGATCACTGTTCAATTGATCTGTGAGCTATTTAGTCTTTGGGCAAATAACACCAACCCAACCACAAATGAGTGATTTGTTGGCTGCCTGTGTTCCACACCTTACAGAATGGGGAGGTGGGAAGCAAGTATAAACAGGTGACAGAGAGTCAAGAAGCTAAAAGAGAAAGGGAAGGAATTCCAAGGATCAAATCCAGTGGTATAATCCTAAGGTCAAAACCAAATGTAGGAAATACCTTTTTTTTTTTTTTTTTTGCAGGACTCTCAAAACACTGGCTTTAAAATCAAAGAACCTGAACTCAAATCCTTTTTTGTTTGTTTTTGGTTTTGTTTTTTTGTTTTTGGTTTTTCTGAGGGGCAATGAGGGTTAAATGACTTGCCCAGGGTCATACAGCTAGCAAGTATTAAGTGTCCAAAGCGAGATTTGAACTCAGGTCCTCCTGAATCCAGGGCTGGTGCTTTATCCATGCGCCACCTATCTGCCTCCTGAACTCAAATATTGATTCTGTCATTTACTACTTGTGTGACCTTGGGCAAGTTTAACCTCTCAATTTAACCTCTCTGGGTTTTCTTTACAGATCCAGAGATCCAGCAGAAAGCATGGTCTGAGTTCAAGATCAACTGGCTAAAAGTCAAGCATGAGCCACCAAAAAATCCAGGTTAGGAGAACAACCTGAAGGGGGGAGCATAAGGCAAGGCATTTTTCAGCCCCCTCCTCCTCCTCTAGCCTTCATTCGGCTGCAAGCAACAAAGCTGTAGGAATAAACAACATGTTAGATGTTGCCTACAATTATACTATATAGTATGACTCCATGAAAACACAAAGCCACAATCAAATATTGTTAAAATATTTTTTCCATTTAGCCATCTACAACAACTTTTTTTTTTAGTGAGGCAATTGGGGTTAAGTGACTTGCCCAGGGTCACACAGCTAGTAAGTGTTAAGTGTCTGAGGCCGGATCTGAACCCAGGTACTCCTGACTCCAGGGCCGGTGCTCTATCCACTGTGACACCTAGCTGCCCCTACAATAACTTTTAACAAAAACTTCTTGGAGGCTGGGTGATACAGTGGAAAGAAGAAGCCTGGCTTCTAATGCTGGCTCTGTCACTAAGTCTCCCTTTGCCCTTGCTAGACTCTGGGAACACCACAGAGACAAACAAGGAACAACTCCTATCCTCACATGAGGCCTTTGTCTACTTAAGTGGAATATGAGGGGACTGGTCTAAAGGTCCTATATACACCCTTCTACCTCTAAACAACCTTTGGTTCTATGAAACACAACATAACTTCATGTTAAGTATATAAAACATTAGTATTGCCATTGGAAAGGGAGATCTAAGGGGTCACTATGGAAATAGCACCTGTCAGTGTCTTTTCTAGTTGTGTGAGCAGGAGAAAGGAATGAAAATTAAAATAGAAAGAAATCAATTTCACTCCTTTCACTGGAAATGGCCACTATATAAATGAGATGCAGCATAATATGGAGGATGAAGAGTTGCCTTCAGCATCAAGGGGACTGGCTTTCAAGTCCTACTGCTGATACACACACTCTGTATGCCCCTGTGCAAGTCATTTAATGTCCTATTCCTTAATATCCTCATCTAAATGAGGAAGTTGTATTTGATGGCCTCCCAGACCCTTTTGGATCCAAATTTATGATCTATATAGAAGAGTCCAAAACTTCAAGCTACCATTGTTTGGAGGCCATGAGTGCTGATTGACATTTCCTAAAAGGAAATCCTCAAGGGCCATCCTGGTGCTTTTTGCAGGACTTTCAGAACACTGGCTTTGCATTCAAATCCTGACTTTCTCCTTTACTACTTGTGTGATTTGGGGGCAAGTTTGACCTCTCAATTTAACTTCTCTGGGACTCCATTTCCTTATCTATAAAATAAAAAGAATTGGATTAGTTACTCTAAATTTATGATGCTAGGATCCATCCTAGTAAAGGGAGAGTTAAGGAATAAAAGGGGATTTAGAATGTAATGGAATATTATTGCATCATACGGAACAACAAATATAAGGACTTCGGTGAACCATGGGAAGATTTCTATGAACTGATACAAAACAAAGAATGCAGAATGAGGAGAATGACACATACAGTGACCACAGTAACATAAAAGGAAAATATTTTAAAGTATCTAAGCAGAGTAATTAAACAAACCTTGGTTCCACAGGAAAGAACTGATGACATACTTATCCATACCCTTAAAGAGATAGGGGACTATGGGTCTATGTTGTATATTGCAATATGAGGTTACTATTTAATTTTACCTGTTTTTCTCAAGGAGGGAAGTGAAAGGTCTTGAAAGATAGTGCATATTAGAAAGATACTATAATGTAAAAAAAAACATCAAGAAATTTAAGGGAAAGGTGGATAGATTTAATTAATCCTTCTCAACTAAAAGCATTAACTTTGCTAAATCACTGGACTTAACTCTGTGTTGTCTTACTCTATTTTGGCCATTATTCCCAAATGGCACCTTCATTTTGGCAGACATATCAATGTGCTTACCAGAATTCTTCACTCAAAACCCAGTTCTAATTTTAGACACTATGATTTTTTTTGATACAGTGAAATCACTATAGGACAGCTGATTTAAAAAATTTGCCCCAGTATCTCCCCAGTACCTTTTGATCACAAATTCCAAAATCTAACACTTTCCAATATGCTGTTGCATTGCATGTGATCATGGATTTAGAGCTGGGATTGACCCCCTGTATTCTAAGTACAATTAGACCCTTGCAGTTCCCCAAAGGATTAACCAATACCAGTGCTGGTTGAAGAAGCCATTGGCTAAATCAGAGGATCTATCCTGTGCCTGAGTTAGCTCTCTGTTTCAGAGAACCATCGATGGAGTAAACAACTTGTGGGCATCTCCCCTTGATGTCAAGCTATTCTAGAGGGTTTCAGTTTGAATTCTCCTGAAGTAATCTGGCACTCAAAAACAGTTCCTAGCATCAGCTCATTCCAAAGAACATCTGGAAGATTGGCGAAGCCTATATGAAATTTGAAAGATAAATAGCATTTGATATTGTCTTAAATACTAAGTCCAAATTTGATACCCAATTCAGGACTTTTTGTAAATCATAATGGCTTAGACTAAAATTATAATGATACCAGAATTTATAAGAGAATAGTAAAGTATCTTTTAGTGTTAGAATCTAGGGTCTCCCCAGTCCATCCAGTTCCATTGGAAAATGAGGCCAAGGTAGACATAAAATCTAAGGCAGGCATAAAGCCTGCCAAATGGACTACTAAGAATACAGTTTAGTGGACAATACATACGTCTCCTGAATCATGATACATATCTGTAAGTAATTTAGGAGGTAGAAGACAAAGGAGAATCAAGAGAAAGAGATAATACACAGGTCAAGACCCCATGAATTGACTACATATCAATCATATGACTCTGCCCTTAAAGGAACTCAGAAAAGCAACCAAGATGGACTGGTGGATTTTTCCTGTCAGTCAAAGACCTACTTGCCCCTCTCTACAGGTGTTAGGGATTTCTGAGGGAATGTGCTTACCCAGTATGAGATCAGTAACAACACCAGTCCCTTTCTCTTCATCAGTCTTTCAGTCAGCACTCTTCCAGGCATACTCTCTTTGTATCCTTCTCTTCTCTTCTGTCTACCCCATTCTTACCTCACCAACCCTGGGTCTCTCAGAATATATGAAAAGTAAATCTACTGAAAAAGGCTTAGTCGCTCCTAGCTTATGCCAAGCTAACTGTACAAATACTAACATTTATATAGCACTTCCAGGTTTTCAAAGTACATTACATGTATTATCTCCTTTGATCCTCACAGCTACTCTATTATAGGTGCTATTATTATCCTTGTTTTACAGATGAGCAAACTGAGACTTATAAAGGTTAAGTGAAATTGCTCAGGTTCACAGAACCACCAAGTGTCTGAGACATGATTCAGCCTCAGGTTTCCTTGACCCCAAGTCCAAGACTTTATTTACTATACCACCTAGATGCCTAAATATCAACTGAAATTTAGTACCTAGACAATGCCATCATCCTCAGAGCCACTGTACTCCATGAGTAATTTAGGGAAGTCTTTTGCCCAATAGCTGCCACATTGACCACAAGTAATCAACAAGCATTTATAAAGTGCCTATTATGTGCCACAAACTGTGCTAGGGTCTGAGATACAAACACAATAATGAAACAGAAATTATCTTCTAGTTGTAGGAGATAAGTACATAAATAGGCATATTCAAAACAGATACAAAGTGATTTGTGGGGGAAGGCATTAGCAGCTGAGGAAAGCAGAAAAGACTTGATGTAGAAGGTAGTACTAACCTTCAAGGAAGCAAAGGATTAAGGTAATAACAAACACAACCCAGCATTTTTCTGGAGATGTTCATACCAAAGGCTTCTTCTTTTCAAAGCCAGTTTCTTAATTCTACTTTCTGCTTGTGGCCACCATTTTACAGAAGAACAAAGGTCAGTCAATAACATTTCTTAAGTTTCTCCTAACTACATAGCATCCAATAGTCTATTCCCATCCCCACAGGTGCTGAATAAAAGACTTATCACTTTGGGGGGGGGGCAGGCAATGAGGGTTAAGTTATTTGCTCAAGGTCACACAGCTAGTAAGTGTCAAGTGTATAAGGTTGGATTTGAACTCAGGTCCTCCTGAATCCAGTGCTAGTGCTTTATTCACTGCACCACCTAGCTGCCCCAAGACATCACTTTTATGCCCCTTTCCATTCTACATATTCCTAGAAGCCTTACATGCTATCTTTTTATTTTCTTTAATGAAAGTGAATTAAAATTAATTTTGTTTCAAAAATACCGAGGGAGTTTGACAATACCTCAAATAATTGGAAATGTCCTCGGAGTGTTGTAAACCTAAAGTTCAAGTTCATTACCCTTCCCAATCCTGACTTCTGGTAATTTGTTTTAAGTATATTCCATTGTCTTAAATATATTCTCAAATACATGTGTGTGGTGTATATGTTTTCTTAAACACATCCCCACTTATGTTACTGAGAACCAATCAGCCAAAACACATTATACTCATTTTTAAATGCTAAAATGTTCTTGTTGGGACAATCACATCAGCAAACCTTCATAGTGTACCTGGAAGATCATCACCATGACTATCACCATCATTCACCTGTGGCCTCTTCCAAGGAAAACCTAAAAAAGAAGCAGGATGGGATGGCATAATGCAAAGAGCCCAGAACTAGAAGCCAGAAGACCTGGGCTCTCATTCCAGTTCTGCCAGTGAGTCATTATGTGACCTTTCAAGCTCTGAGATTCTAACCTTTTATAACACAGTTACAAAATTCAGATATGGCACCAGCACATCTCCCTCAAACCATAGTTTTGTGCATGGAAAACCTTCAGGACAGAACTAATAGCTAGACTTTTCTCATATCAGTACTGTTCAAGTGATCCATTAAAATTACTTTAAGAAAGAAAACAGGGGCAGCTAGGTGGCGAAGTGGATAGAGCACCAGCCCTGGAGTCAGGAGTACCTGAGTTCAAATCCAGCCTCAGACACTTAACACTTGCTAGCTGTGTAACCCTGGGCAAGTCACTTAACCCCAATTGCCTCACTAAAAAAAAGAAAGAAAGAAAGAAAGAAAGAAAGAAAGAAAGAAAGAAAGAAAGAAAGAAAGAAAGAAAGAAAGAAAGAAAGAAAGAAAGAAAGAAAGAAAGAAAGAAAGAAAGAAAGAAAGAAAGAAAACAAATAGGTCCACTTTCTTAAAGAGATCACCAGAGTTAGAATTTAAATAAGATATTGGGATTGTTTTGACCTTTATTCAATAAATATGCTCCTTGAAACTAATAAGGACACAGCTGCCTCCAGGCATAACTGTAACATACATGATCAAGCAAACACCTTCTTTCTTTGGATACTCTCTAGGTTTTTTGTGACTTTGCTTTTTCCTGGTTTTCTTTTTCTCTCTCTGTCTACCCCTCCTCCTTTGACGATTCTTCATCCACATTATACCCACTAGCCATGGGTATATCCCAAGGGTCCCCCATCTCTTTTTGTTCTAAAATGTCTCCCTTTTCCTCAGCGCTCATAGGCTTCATGATCATTTCTATTCAGGTATTTTTTTCCCAGATCTGTATACCCAGCCCTAGCTGTTCTGCTGAACTATACTCACATATCTCCAATTGCATCATGAACATCTCAAACTAGATATCTCAGAGTCACCTCAAATTCAACATACCAAAGACAGAACTCATTGTCTTCCCCAACAAGCATTCTCTTCTTCCTAAACTTCCCATTTATTGTTGAGGGTACCACCATCCTCCCAGTTACCCAGGCTTGAAACCTCAAATTTCATAGTCTACTCCTCATTCTCAATCACTAGCATTCCTAATTCATTGTGGAATCTTGCAATTTCTACTTTCACAATGCCTCTTGTGTATGTTCCCTTTTCCTCCAATCTCTACCACAACCCTAGTTAAGACTCTTATTACCTTTTGCCTGGACTACTAGAATAACCTTCTGACTAGACTCTGTGCCTCAAATCTCTCCCCATTCCAATCCAACCTCCACTCAGTTGCTAAGGTGGTTTTCCTAATGCATAGGTCTGACCACGTATTTCCCTTGTTCAATGAACTCCGATGCCTCCCTACTTCCTCAAAGATTTTAAAATCCCTTGTTTGACATTTAAAGCTCTTTACAACTTGGCCCCTTCTCACCTTCCCAGCCTTTGTACACATTACTCCCTCTCCATGAGCTCTACAATCTTGCTACACTGGCCCACTTGTAATTCCTTCACTCAATCACTGCATCTCTCATCTCCATGCCTTTGCACTAGCTGTTCCTCATGCCTAAAATGTTCTTCCCTTTCATTTCCCTGATGCCTTTCAAGATGTGGCTCAAATCTCAGATTCCCAGGAGCCCTTGCTGATTCCCCCAAGCTATTAGCACCCTCCTCTTTGATATTACCTTCTAACTACTCTGCTTATATCTTGTATATAACTAATAATTTACATGAAGTCTCCCCCCAGGAAAATAAAATTTCCTTAAAGTCAACCACCCTCTAGAGAGCAATAACCCCACTGAAGGCATGTTGTTGTCCTTGTTGGTGTTGCTGTTGTTGTTGGTGGTGGTGGTGGTGGTGGTCAGTCATTTCCAACTCTTGGTGACCCCATTTGGGGATTTCTTGGCAAATATACTGGTGTGGTTTGCCATTTCCCTCTGCAGCTCATCTTACAGATTAAGAAATTGAGGCAGAGTTAAATGACTTGCTCAGGTTGCTGCAGCTAGTAAGTATCTGATGCCAGATTCAAACTCAGAAGATGAGTCTTCCTGGCTGCAGGCTCAGCACTCTATCCACCACAACACATAGCTGTCCCTGAGACTAAATAGTAAGTACTTAATGATGCTTGTTTGTTGACAGTAGGCACTTAGTAAATCTGTGCATTTGATTTAATTAACATGAACCATAAAGAGAAAAATCCACACATACTTTCCTGTGACTCATAGATCCAAGGATGCAAAAACATATGCCTCGTAAATTTCATCATCTTAACACTACAGGTCTCTGCTACAGCTGAAACTGGATTACTGGTCGTGATTTCTCTTCAAAGATCCAGAAAGCTGCTCTTAATCTGCTACTCCCTCCTCTCTCCTTTACGATACCCTTTCTTTTTATGTCCAAGCCCTACCTTTTGCAGGCCAGAGATAGACTAACATCTGGTCAACACCAAGATGATATTTCCCATTCTGATAATACCCTATAATCAATCAAACAAGGCAAAACTTTGCCAGATCATCCATGCGACTCTATATAAAGGTTGTACACTTGACATGTTAAGGACTGTTAAACTTCATATAAGAGATCCTACAATATAAGTTAAAATACAAAAAAATGGGTGAATAGAAAGTCAGAAAAGGTGACTGGGTATGTGGAAGAGGTGTGAGTAGATAGCAATTTACATCAATAAATGGGAGGTGTGTAGGTCATGAACTAAAAGTTCTATGTGATCAAAAATGTAATATGGCAAAAAATTCTACAAAAAAGAAGGATCTATACTTAATATACAAGCCCAAGACACTAGATACCTTCCCAATAACCACAGAAGTAAATAAGGATAATCTCTATCCCCTGTTATTATTTGACATAGTTCTAAATATTCTACCAATATAAAAGACAAGAAAAAATGTTTTTAAAAATTAAATATAGGCATGGGGAAAACAAAATTATCTGTTTGATGATGACATCAAGTTTTGCTTGGAAAATCCTAGGGAGTCAGCAAAGTTATAATGAAACAATTAGTATCTTCAGCAAAGTAGCAAGTTACAAAATAAGCCCACAAAAATCAATAGTATGTCTATATAGCAACAATATAATCCAGAAGGAATACTAGAAATGGAGGCCTTTCCATTCAAATTAACTTTAAAATGTATAAAATAATCTGGGAGTCAAATTACCAAAAGATATGCAATACCTGTCTAGATACAAGCACAGAATATTCCTCAGAGAAGTAAAGAACAGTTTTTAAAATTGAAGGGATAGTTACTGCCCATACTTAAGTCATGCCATGCAATAAAATTAGAACATACATATAATTAATTTAGGCATTTAAATTAATTTAGGTAAACCAATTTGACTCCATACCAATCAAACTACTAAGGGAATAATTTGAAGAGGTAGACAAAAATAACATTAATTTGTAATAACAATAGATCTAGGATACCTAAGAAAATAAGGGGAAAATATAAAAGTGAAAGTGGTACATCCAGACCACAAACTATATACTATAAAACAGTAAACATCAAAACTACTTTGTATTCATTTTTTAAAAACACTTAACAATAGTGGGCATCTATGTGGTGCAGTTGATTCAGGAGGACCTAAGTTCAAATCCAACCTCAGACGCTTGAAACTTACTAGCTGTGTGACCTTGGGGAAGTCAACCCTCATTGCCCTGTCCCCCAAAAAAATACTTAATAAGATCAATAGAACATACTAGAAAAGAAAGAATAAAAAATAATTGATCTCAATAAATCCCAAAACATAAATTACATAGGTAGGAACTCCCCATTTTATGAGAATTGCTGGGAAAGCTGGAAATTAGTTTAATAGAAAATGGGTTTACACCAACATCTTATACAATAAACACAAAATGGACAGGTCACTTGAAGATTAATTATCATACTATGAAAAAAGAAGAGATCCAAATCAAGAACCCTTCACAGCTATGGATAGGAAATTAATTCTTAACCAAACAAGGAAAAGAGTCAACAGATAATTTTAATATTATGAAATTGAAAAGCTTTTGCATAAATAAAGGTAATACAACTGTGAAGAGAACTCTGCAGCAGAGTGGAATCTTTGCAACAAATATCTCTGATAAGGTTCTTTTTTCTAATAGATGGCTTCATAAATAATAGGCTGGGCCTGAAGTCAGGAAGACCTGAGTTCAAATCTAGCCTTAGATACTAGTCATGTTATCCTGAGCAAGTCACTTATCTGTTTGATGATGACATCAAGTTTTGCCTCAGTTTCATCAACAATGAAATATAGATAATAGTATCACCTACCTTTCAGAATTGTTGTGAGAATCAAATAATATTTGTACAGTGCCTGGCATAAAGTTGGCATTTAATAAATGCCAGTTTCCTTCCATCTTTCAAATATAGGCAACTCTCAATTTTTCTTTTCTGTTTGTTTGTTTTTGTGGGGCAATGAGGGTCAAGAGACTTGCCCAGGGTCTCACAGCTAGTAAGTGTCAAGTGTCTGAGACCGAATTTGAACTCAGATGCTCCTGAATCCAGGGCCAGTGCTTTATCCACTGCACCACCTACCTGTCCCAACTCTCAATTTTTCAAATGAGCTTAAGATCTCATCAGTTTCAGAGTTCTCTCAATGATACAGATCACAATCTACTCATGCCTGTCCATTCTGTGAGACTCTTGTCCATATTCTCGCCACAAAGTTCACCTCAGGGAATCAACCCAATTTTTCTGAAACCTTTATCACTTTCTCCTGACATCAACAGGGAACCAGTGACGTACTCTAGCTATCCACTGGTGATCATCTGCTCTTCCCACATTACGGGTCCATTTTCTCTTCCTAACAAACTAGTCTAACGCATGATTTGATGAGCACCAAACAATCATTCTCCACTGATGAGGATCATTCTATGCCAATAGACTTTAAGCTGTAGGTTACACTAACAAAAATATATGACCAAAAGCCATTTCCCCAAAGACAAAGTGTCAAGGGATATAAAGAAATAATTCTGGGGGCAGCTAGGTGGCACAGTGGATAAAGCACTGGCCCTGGACTCAGGAGTACCTGAGTTCAAATCTGGCTTCAGACACTTGACACTTACTAGCTGTGTGACTCTGGGCAAGTCACTTAACCCCCATTGCCCCACAAAAAAAAAAAGAAAGAAAGAATTCTGAAAAAGAAGAATTGTAAATCAAAATAGCTCTGAGGTTTTACCTCACACCCAGAAAATTGGCAAAGATAACTAAAGATTGGAACAGTCCATATTAAAGGAGTTTCAGAAAGACAAAACAGTAATGCTCTGTTGTTCAGCTATGAATTGACCCAGTCGTTGTAGGTCATTTGTAATTGTGCAACCAAAAAAAAGTGACTAAAATGTCAATACTCTTTGACCTAGAGATTCAACTGCTAGCCATTTACTTCAAGAAAGTGAATGGTGGAAATAAAGGTACCATATAAGCCAAAATAATGCACTATTTCTAGTAGCAAAATCGGAAACAATGGATAAACAAATTGTGGTGCATGCATGTAATGGAACATTACTAAGTTTTTAACAATTATGACAAATACAGAATTCATGGGAAACATATGAACTGATGCAAAGTAAAGTAAGAAACAGGAAAACAAAATACACAATACTTATGACAATATAAATGGAAAGAATGAGAAGAGAAAAACAATTGAAACTAAATCCTGTGAACATGCAATGACCAGGGGCAGCTAGGTGGTACAGTGGATAGAGCATTGGCCCTAGAGTCAGGAGAACCTGAGTTCGAATCCAGCATCCGACACTTAACACTTATTAGCTGTGTGACCCTAGGCAAGTCACTTAACCCCAATTGCCTCACCAAAAAAAAAAAAAAAAGAAAGAAAGAAAAGAAAATGCAATGGCCAAGATCATCCCCAAAGAAGATTCATGAGGAAACACCTCATTCCCTCTTCTTTGCAGAGATGGAAGACCATTTGTATGGAACAACCACATATACTACCAGACTTTTTCAATATGTTGGTTGGTTTTGCTGAACTTTTTTTCTCCACTTTTTCAATTCTTCATGATAAGGGGTGGTTCTGTGGGTGGGGGCAAAAGGAGGGATATAATGGGAAATAGAGGCAATGAAGAGACAAGAGGTGTCAATAAAATTATATTTTAAAAATTCAACATGAATTGGAACACTAATGCATTGCTGGTGGACCTGTGAACTGATCCAACCATTCTGGAGAGCAATTTGGAATTATGCCCAAAGGGCTATAAAGCTTTACATAACCTTTGACCAAGCAATACCACTATTAGGTCTTTTTCCCAGAGATCATAAAAAAGGGAAAAGGACCCACATGTACAAAAATATTTTAGCTGCTCTTTTTGTGGTGGCAAGGAATTGGAGATTGAGGGGATGTTCATCAATTGGGTAATGGCTGAACAAGTTGTGGTATATGAATGTGATGGAATACTATTGTGCTGTAAGAAACGATGTACAGGCAGATTTCAAAGAAACCCGGAAAGACTTACATGAACTGATGCTGAGTGAGATGAGCAGAACCAGGAGACCATTGTACACAGTATCAACAACATCATGTGTTGATCAACTGTGATAGACTTCATTCTTCTCAGCAATACAATGGTCTAAGATAGTTCCAAAGGACTCATGATGGAAAATTATTTCCAAATCAAGAAAAAAAATAAAGATCTGTGGAATCTAGATACAGACTGAACCATAGTATTTCTATTGTTGTTGTTGTTGTTGTTGTTTCTCTTTTTTGAGGTTTTTCCTTTTTGCTCTGATTCTTCTCTCATTACATGACTATTGCAGAAATATGTTTAATGTGATTGTACATATATAACCTATATCAGATTACTTGCTTTCTTAGAGAGGAGGGAGGAAGAAAAATTTGAAACTAGAAATCTTATAAAAACAAATGTTGAAAACTATCTCTACATGTAATTGGAAATAATAAAATACTTTTATGGAAAAAATAAAAAGATGTACACAAAAAAAAATTCAACATGACAGTCAAAAAATCTAATGTGATCTTAGATTTCCATAAGGTACAGTTACTAAAACACAGGAGATTATATTCCTGTTATATTGTGCCCTAGTCAGATCATATTTGGAGCCCTGTCATAGAATCATAGAGCTAGAGATGGAAAAGACCTCTGCAGTCTAAGCCCCTCATTTAACAGTAAAGGAAATTGAGCCACATAGAGGCTATATTACTTGCCCAAGGTCACACAGAAAGTAAGCTTCAAACATGAGGTTTGAACTTTAGTTCTCTAACACCAAAGTCAGTGCTATTTCTACTATATGATCCTGCCACTCTAGCATTCAGTACTAGATAGACATTTTAGGAATGACTTTGATAAGTTGGAAAACATTCAAAGAATAAAAATCAGGGCAGTAAGGGTCTCTGAGTCTGGGCTGTAGGAATGCCTTTTTGGATGGGTAAAAGAGTCATAAGAAGATCAGTTGAAGGAACAGGGGATGTTGACATCCTGGAGCAGTGAAGATTTAGGGACAGCATGATAGCTATCTTCAAGTATTTGTAAGGCTATTGTATGAAAGATGGATTCAACTTGAGATGCTTTTTTTCTATGTTAGATTTTTTTAATTCCATGACAATTTCAACCATCCAAAAATGAAATTAGTTGCCTTTGAAGGTATTGAGTACTTCAACAAAAAGGGATTCTGGTACACATACAAATTGAAATAGATGACCTCTCCAACTGAAAGGTGTCATAATTGCATTAGCAGTTTCAGTAGAGTGGTAGCCATCAAAGCCAAATTATAGAGGGTTGGGTGGATGCATGGATAGAGTGGAAGCAAAAACATCAAATGCAGATAGACAACTATTTCCAGAAGTTTTACATTGAGAGAGGAGACAAAGACTGGATAGCCAGTAAAGGAAGTCAAAGGGAATGGTTGTTTCTTGTTGTTGATGTTTAGGTTAAAAGAGCCCTAATCACAGTTACAATCAAGAGAGAGAGAGAGACAGAGAGGGAGAGACAGAGACAGAGACAGAGAGAGACAGAGAGACAGAGACAGAGAAAGACAGAGAGACAGAGAGAGAGAGAGTTAGAGTTTAAGAAAGAAAATCAATATATAACTTCAGTCCCATTTTTTCTTCCAGGCTCCTAACCCATAATAACTGCCTATAGAACATCTTCAACCATCCATCAAGTATTCTTAAGTACCTCAAATTCAATATACCCAAAGCCAAACTTATTCTCTTTTCCCAAAAATATGCCTCTTATGACTTCACTTTTTCTTCCAATGGAACCACTATTAAGCTAGTCTATCATGTTCAAACAATTTCCACTACCTGTACCTTCTCTCTCCTTCATCTCCTATATCCAATCAAACCTTACCTCTTTTTCCCACTGTCCATGCCCTCATACAGACCTCTCATTGCTATTCTACACTTCTGCAATACCCTTCTAACAGTGTTTCCTCTCTCTGATCTCTCAATCAGTCAAAAAGCATATTAAGAATCTTTGATGTTCCTGCCATGGTGATAAGTGATGAGGATACAAAGACAAATTTGAAATAGTCCTTGCCCTCACAGAACTTTTATTGGAGAGAGGAGAGGAGGGAGATAACATGTAAAGTATAGAAAAAAAATAAATACAAGGTAATTTTAGTTTGTTTGTCTTTTTGTTGTTGTTGTTTTTGCAGGGCAATGAAGGTTAAGTGACTTGCCCAGGGTCACACAGCTAGTAAGTGTCAAGTGTCTGGGGCTGGATTTGAACTCAGGTCCTCCTGAATCCAGGGCTGGTGCTTTATCTACTGTGCCACTCAGCTGCCCCCAATACAAGGTAATTTTGTTGGGGAGGCACTAACAGCAAGGGAGATGTGGAGAGTCTTAATTTTGAGGCAGCATTTAAGCCAAAGTTTGAAAGAAACTAGGAATTCTAAGAGACAGAAGTGAGGAAGGAGTGCATTCCAGATTTGGGGGTGGGGGGCAACAGAGAGGACACCCAGTGTAAAGAAAGGTATGGAGATGGAAAATGGAGTGTCATGTGTTGAGGCCAGTCTGCCTAGATTTCTCCCTACTTCAAACTGTCAAATAAATAATAGGTTTGATTGATCTTTCTTATACATAAACATGTTTATTTCACTGTTCTACTCAAAACTCTTCAAAGATTCCCTTTTGCCAATTCAGTAACTTTCAAATTCCTTGGGCTGGCATTTCAATTCCTCTGTAATTATAATGCCACCCTACCTGTCCAGCCTTATCTTATGTCACTCCCCTGTCTGAACTCTATGCTATTTCCAAAATGGATTATTTCCTATTTTCTTTCTAGATGCCACAATTTCCTACCTTTATGCTTTTGTTCATATTGTTTGCTATCTCAAAAAAACTTCCCCCTCAGAAATTCTTACCATTCTCTAAATCCCATTTCAAATGCCAATTTCTCCACAGAGCTTTCCCTAACATTCCAGTCTATAATAATTTTTACCTTCTCACATATGACCATTTTTCTCTTAATTTCTCTTCTAATTCATATGTCATATTTTTTGTTCTTCTCTTGTGATACATTTATCATGTATTATATTGTACTTTAGGGATTTGTGAATATGGCACATTTCCCTATTAGGCTTTAAGTTCCTTCAAAGAAGAGATTCCATCGTCCCTTCCATTAACACATGATAATTGTAATCCACCCTGTACTTAATAAATATATATTGCATTACATATATGTTGCTTGCAGAGAGAGAGAGAGAGAGAGAGAGAGAGAGAGGGAGGGAGGGAGGGAGGGAGGGAGGGAGGGAGGGAGAGGGAGGGAGGAAGGAAGGAAGGAAGGAAGGAAGGAAGGAAGGAAGGAAGGAAGGAAGGAAGGAAGGAAGGAAGGAAGGAAGGAAGGAAGGAAGGAAGGAAGGAAGGAAGGAAGGAAGGAAAGAAAGAAAGAAAGAAAGAAAGAAAGAAAGAAAGAAAGAAAGAAAGAAAGAAAGAAAGAAAGAAAGAAAGAAAGAAAGAAAGAAAGAAAGAAAGAAAGAGATTGAATTGAGCAAAATACCAGAAGTAGTAATCAAGAGCACAACACCTCTTTTCCTAAGGTAAGAGGAAAGGAACAGAAGTTTTGAAACAGAGGGGAGAAAAGTTGAGGTACTTCAAGGCTGTTGTCCTCAATCACAAGGAAAGGCAGTGTTGCCTAATGGAGAACTTATTTGCTTGGCAATAGGAAAACTTGTGTTCAAATCCTGCTTTGGGCATTTATTATCCTTTGACCCCCTCCAAATAAAACAGCTATGTACTACAATGAAGAAGAAGGCAGGGCCTAGAGTCATGAAGACCCATCTTCCTGAGTTTACATCTAGCCTCAGATATTTACTGTCTGTGTGACCCTGGACAAGTCACTTCATCCTGTTTGCCTCAGTTTCCTCATCTGTAAAATGAGCTGGAAAAGGAAATGGCAAACCACTGCAGTATCTTTACCAAGAGAATCCCAAATAGGGTCACAAAGAGTTAGACATGACTGAAATAACTTGAACAAAAGACACACCCCAAAAACATTTAATCTTTCATCCTCTCTGTTTCCTCATCTGTAAAATGGGAGCAAAAATAGTACCTATCTCAAATATTGTTGTGAGGATGAGGATCAAATGAAATAATGTGAAAAGTGTTTTGCAAACCTTAAAGTACTATATAATTTTTAGCTTTCATTCTAATGAAGTTGAAGGTGGGGTCATCTGCCAAGCAAGATTCACAGGAGTGTGAGTGGGCACTTGAGAATACTGGGAATGATTTGCAACAACCAGTACTGAGAATTCGACAGGGCAAGGAGCCCATTATATTGTATAGAGCCAAAAAGATCTGGGTCTTGCTTCTGACTTGCCTACATGACTACAGGCAAGTATCTTAGCCTTGCTGTGCCCCAGCTAACTGAGATTATAATTTTCTAATTCAGTGGAGAGAGTTTTCTATATACATCATGTTATAGGACCAGATCAAAGCAATGATTATTGTCAAGGAATATTTATAGAGTGCCCACCAAATGCACATACAAATAAATATTAGTCCCTGCTCTCAAAGACCTTGCAAGATACTTTGGGAGATAAGATACCAATCTATGAAAAATTAAATGATCACATAAACTTTACAAAGCAAATAGAAGTGTTTTCATTAGCCAAATAACTCATTCCAAAAGCAGTTACTATAAGAGTCGGAAAGACAAAGACGTGCAGTGCACGGGGTCCCTGTACCTGGTGATGTCTGGGGTCCCCATGCAAATCTTTTATAAGTCTGAAACAGAAAGCTCACTTCAGCCTTCACCCATAGATTTTGGCTAATAATTCAAACTAGGTATAGCTACAGTCGAAAGTTCACATGTTAATTTTCAGTAGGTTGTTTGCGTGCTTCAGAATGAAGAAAGCATGGTTTTGCATATTAGCAAGGCAGTCTCTTCAAAGGAGAATACAGAAATTCCATCAATGTCAATGTTCCAGGGTGAGCATTGAAAGGGAAAAAGCCCGTTCATCTTATAAGAGCCAACATTTATCTAGCCCATTAAACTTTGCAAAGCACTTTCCAGAGGTTATCTCATTGAAGCCTCATAATAGCCCTGTGAGGTAGGTGATATTATTAATCCCTCTAGTAGAAGAGGAAACTGAGGCTGAGAACAATTAAGCAAAGTGTTAAGTAAAAGTCACACAGCTAGTAAGTGTTGGAGTCAGGATATGAACTCTAAGTCAAACTGACCTTCCTACTTCCAAGCGTTCTAGCCACTACACCACTTAGCACATTTTAATGCTATTTTTTCCCTGACTTTAACAAAAAGAGAAAACTAAAGAGGAGGACAAAAGAAGAAAGAACCAAGACCATTAGGGATTCCTAGGACTACCAAGATTTCTCCCAAATTTACCTTAGGGTGGAGGGTATAAAAGTGTAATCTGTAGAACATTGCTAGTTGGATTCATATTCAACCCCCCTTATTTAGAAGATGAGGCAAATGAAACACCAGAGTAATTTGCTTATTCACACAGCACTCAAGCCTCCTCCAGTTGGTTTACAGGCTGGTCCAAAATGCTTAAGCCATCTATCTCTGCTTGGTATTTGCATTTTTTAGCTCATGGAGGAAAAAAAAGAGGTGGAAGGGGTGAGTATAAGACTGCTACTGGAAAAAAACCATTAACTTAGGCTGAAAAGCCTTGCACAGATTGGGCACAATGAATCCATAACTCATCTTTCCTTCTCCCCACCCAACCCGCTCAAGCAGCCCACACACTCATTCCCTGGCATTTCTCTCCCCACCTCATATCTCACTTCAGCACAAAATGGTAAAGGTCGGGATGACTAGATGGGAGTGATTCAAAGGGCACTGAGCCCCAGGGAGGCTAATTTTTCATGGTAGCAAACAAGAGGGGGATAGGTTGGCTCTTCCCCCTTCAAGTGATCCATGCGCTAAAAGGTTCCCAGATCCCTGTTCAAGGAGCTTTATAGGGAAAGAATTTTAGCTAGGCATTCTCAAAGCCAACTTGTTCTCGGTGTTCCTCTCCTTCACCTCCCTTAGACTTATCCAGACCGGTTAGCCCCACCTGCTCCTCTCCTCAGCTAACCCCTCTGGAGAGAGGGACAATGAAAGCTTCTGCCCCATGCCTACCTACCTCGAGGAGACAGTGGCCTCCAACTTCAGCCCAAGTTCAGTGAGCTCTGCAGAGAAGGACACCCTATAAACCCTTAGTGTGGTCATTCGACTTCTGGTGCCTTCTGAAGGAATCACGGGTGTCACTGAGACGGCACTGTTCACGTGCCAACCCTGCAAGGACTGCCCTCTGATATGGAGCTGCACTGTCCTTCCAAACCCACCCCTCAAGCCCTGGGAAACTGCTGGCACCGAGGCCGTGGCATTTAAACCCGCTGTCATAGATCCCACTCTGATCCCTTCGTGCTGGGCCAATTTAGCATTTGTCAGAGTGACCTGGCCTGAACTGTATTTAGAAACTTCAGAGATGATGCTGTCTCCTGGCTCCTCTCAGAGTGAAGGGAGATTTCCTGAGCCCCTGGGGCTGATTCAAGCAGTCCTCTTCCCCAGGAATGAGGGCCAAACTGGATTTTCTCTAATGGTCCTCTTCCTGCTCAGGTAGCATGTCCTAAACTAGTGTCCTTCTGTTTGAGACCTCTCCCAAGGAAGCCGAGGACACATCTCTGTAAGGTTGGTGCTATTTATGAAGCTAGAGTTAAAGGGCAGAGGAAAGGAGGAATAAAGAGGTAATCAGTGGGAAAATTAATCTCTGGAAGCCAACTACAGGCTTTGTTTATGGCTGTCAGCTTTGTTACCAAGATAGAGTTTACTGGAAAACACTGAGGAAACACCTGCTGGGAGAACTCAGGGCCAACTGCTGTTCCTGAGTAGCCAGGGAGAACCCATCTTTGCCCTCTTCTCTCAGGGTGACCATGGGTAACTCATCAAAATGCCTGACATCATTCTACATCTGTGAAAGCTCTCCATCAGCCCTGGAAATAGTCATGCACCTACTCATTCCATGTTTACATATTCTGTTTGTGCTTTTATTGGTACAAGTTGTCTCCCCCATTATAGAATGTAAACTCTCTGAAGGCAGAGATGATTTCATCTTTCTCTGTGTCCTAGATGCTTAATGAATGCTTTTTTGATTGTAAGACAAAGTTATCATGGCATCTCAGATTTAAAGCTGAAAGATCCTTAGAGACAATCAAGACCAACACCACCATCTTGAAAACTGAAGCAAGGAGAGGGCATGACTTGCCAAGGTTCAGCCTACTGTTGTGTCTGAGGCAGCATTTGAACCCAGGTCTTCCTGACTCCAAGTCTAGTGCCCTATCCATTATATTACCCCAAATTCAATCATCCTTTGGTGCTGTCTTCACAGGGGCAAGTTTAAATAGTCATATTTCAGAACTAGGATTTTGTTATTAAGTATATTCCTTTCACCTCAACACAGAGCATAGATCCTTCCATTACTTAGCATATAATCTTTGTGAGTTACTCTAGCCAAAAATTTTTTAAATGCCCACCAAAGTCTCCACATTCTGGTGCTAAACTTCTCACCCTTATGTGGGTGCCTTGGGTGCCATCTACATGCATGGTCCATTGCCAGTCCAAACTCAAAGCAAACATTACAGCTTAGGTGGATGTACCTGACTTTGTGATCCATTGGTATAGCCATCAATAACCCATAACATAATGAAGCATCATCACAGAATTTAAGCTTAAAAATTGAAATAACAAAATAATGGAGAAGAGGCATTTCTTTTCTTTAATACCTATTAACAGAGAAGTTCTATAACAGGAACATTTTTTGGGCGTGGAAACCTTTGGCAGTCTTATGAAGCCCTTCTCAGAATAAAGTTCTTAAACAATTAAAGGAAACACTAAATTTTAGCTAGAGGTTATGAAAATAATGATGAGGTTTTTTCCCATCCAAGTTCATGGACCCCCTGAAATCTATTCATGGACCTCTTAGGGGTTCTGGAGACCCCTAGTTAAGAATCATCTGGTCTATAAACTCAATTCCATTTACCCACTGGTGAAAGGGAATTCCCAAACATGACTTCAAACCACCACCATCATCTTCTTACTTGGCTGGTCCTGATCAGTCCAACAGACCTAGGACAGAACTCAGGCTGAGTCCTTCAGAGACAGCCTGTCTTTTAAAAGGCATCATTGTTTAGCCTCTCCCCATTTCTGGGCAAGAGCCCAGAAGCTCAAAGAATGTGGTTTTAGGATCATGGCATCTAATCCATTCAAGGATTATTTTCCCCCCTACTGCTCAAATGGGTGTGTTAATCATCACCTCCCTTTGTTCTGTAATAAATTCAGCTCTGGCTAATTCTAGGCTTCTCTGCATCACTGGAGTTTAAAGATGGCGTTTTGACAGGTCAGATACTTGGAATCAATGGACCACCAACCAGTCAAAAATCTTAAGTGGTTTGGGGAGCATGTGGAAGTAATCTTTTCAAAGAATTCACAAGTCTGTAGGATGGGGACTTATTGATGGCGTATGTGCCATTGAATATATTACAGTACAACTCTATAGATTGTATTCTGCACATAATCAAAACTGATTCGACAACCAAACACATTTTAATCATTAAGCTAAGTGTAAAGCAAGTATTATCACTAACAAATCGAATTACAATAAAATCCACCACAACATTTTTAGAGGACCAAGAAAAGAATAGGATAAGATGAAAATTGTATTAAACAGGTTTTTAATGCATGCAACTGTTAATTGAATTGAAAACATATATAAACAAATAAATAAACCATAATATTTATGTGATGTTTACTAAGTGGACAGCTCTCACTTAATTATAAGCATAGTGATGACCTGTATTTTCATCAGTGTCAGGAACCCACAGACAAAGAAGTGCCTTCTGCCAATACAATTGAACACTTTCTCTGCAGCTTATAGTCTTAGAGACTTTCCTAGAGCACCAAGAAGTTAAATGACTTATCCTGGGTCATATAGTCAGTACCTGTCAGAGGCAGTATTCAAACCCAAGTTTTCCTGATTCCAGAGTTGTTGCCTATCTACTAATAATACGTACATGCATTTTTGTTGGCTGTTCAGTCATTTTCATGTCTGACTCTTCATGACCCTATTTGGAGTTTTCTTAGTAAAGACACTGGAGTGGTTTTCCATCTCCTGCTCCAGTTAATTTTACAGATGAGGAAACAAACAGCCTTAAGTGACTTGTGCAGGGTCTCCCAGCTAGTAAGTGCCTGAGGTCAGATGTGAAATCAGAAAAAGGAGTCTTCCTGACTCTAGGCCCAGCACTTTTTCCACTGTGCCCCTAATATAGACAGGAAACTTAGATTCTAAGTTCTGGGAAAGGTGATGATCAGCATTGGTGGATGTAGTTTCCTCACCCAAGATTTCTTTATGGCAATGAAATTACAAGTCTAGTCTCTATTTCTATATTATTATTATTATTATTATTATTATTATTATTATTATTATTATTTCTATCTTATTAAACTATACCTTATGTTTAAATAAGACTTTCACATACATTATGTCATTTGATCTTCATAGCTTGTTTGTGTGGTAAATGAAGCAAGAATTATTATCCTAGTGTTAAGGATAAGGGAACAAGTTCAGGAAGGAATGATGGAAAAAAATATTGACATTTGGTAGAAATCAGAAGGTTTTGGTTCTTGCCTTCATGCCCTCCCTCAATAGAAAGTAAGTTCCTTGAGAGGAGATAGGGCTTCATTTTTATCTTTGTGTCTGTAGCACTTAGCACAGGGCTGGGTACCCAGTAAACATTTGCTAAACTAAACTTCTCAGGGACCTCAATCACCTCATCATTAAAATGGGAATACTACTTTATTTGCCTAAAAGAGGGACTAGAAGTAGTCGTTGTAGGTTCCTTCCAAATCTAGCACATTTTGAATATTTTTCTTGAAGGCTTTCCAGAAATAAGATCTATAACTCTAAGACACTCAGCCAAAGTCACATGGCCAAAGGATAGAGATGCTGGAGCAAGCATCCTTATTTGTTGCTTCTCAGTCTCTTGCTCTTTCCACAGCACACTGCTGATTTCTTTCCTGATCCTTAACGACCTTAATTAACTATGTCTTCTGCATGTCTCATTAGCACATCTAACCAGTGTTCATGGCAACTACCCCAACATGCTACAAGCTGCAGGGGTGATAATGGTCCTTTTAGTCCCATCTAGTCACTTTCTACTAAAGATAATGCTTAATTATGTAGACTATCCCATTCCCTAAAGCAATCCCAATAATAGTCTCCCTGGACTGGAAATGAGCCGTTCATGCATTTGTATGCCCCAATTTCATCATCACAAACTCCAGGTTGGGGAGTGGGGAATGCTGGATCCAATGTTCCTCAAAATTAATGAACCCTCATGGAGCAATGGTACTTGTTGCATTGTCCACAATCAGTGACCACAGACCTACCTCCAATCCAATGCCATCATAGTGACCTTCACTGTATAGGTCCTAAGCCTGATGATGCTCAGCCATGTGGAGGTCAAGTGGATCAGATTTAAGTAAGACAAATGACCACCTTTGGAAGAGTTTGAACTTCCTTATCTATTGGTCAAACTATCCACAAAGCAAATGTATTTATGAGAATATATATATATATATATATACATATATATATATGTGTGTATATATATATATATATATTGCAGATCCTCTCATCTCATCTCCTCCCATTTTTATAGATAAGGAGCCTGGAGTACAGAGAAGAAAAGAGAGCTACCAATTAATTGATCAGTTCAATCAATCTGAAGAATGAATTTAAGATGAAGCTGGGATTCAAGCCCAGGTTTCCAGCATTCTCCCCACCACATCACAGGGCCTTAATTTTGTTTCTCCTGACCACTAACATATACAACCTTCCCTCCTCTGGTAATACTTCCCTCTCAAAGAGAAAATTATCAACACTTAACAAAATAGATGTTAAGGGTCTACTGTGTGCAGAGCACTATGAGAGAGATTGAGGATGCTTGTAAGACCTGGTCTCTGACCTCATGAAACTAACAGTCTAGTGAGGAGATGAGACACAAGCACAGAAAACTACAGTACAGTCCCAGTAGAGAGAAGTACCCTCATGGTCCAGTGGATAAAAAGCCACATCACAGTTAGGATGACTTGGGTACAAATCTGACCTCTTTTACATACACAGGGTCTGTGTGACCCTGGGTAAGTAACTTAATCATCCTCCAAGTTTGTAAAATGCAAAATAATTATTGAGCTGGTAGAGGGAGTTTCCTTCCTGAGACCCCCCCCCACCCCCGCCATGCCAATAAAACAATTGATCTCATCATTACATGACAGATGCATTAGAAAGCTGTTAGTCATGGTGTTATATAATATCCAGGCTAGACAGCTTTCCTGGCTAAGAGATTCTGGGAAGGCTGCAGGGAGGAGATGGAATTTCAGTTGCACTTTAAAAGATGAAAACTGGTGTTCTCTCTCCCTGCCTTCTCCTCCTCTACCAAAGAGACATTGCTTTATTTAGGTTTGATCCGTTGTAAAACGAAACAGTTCTGGAGTCAGAGGATCTGGGTTCAAATTTCACCTCTGATACTTATGACTTACATAACCCTGGCCAAGTCACTTAAACTCCTTATCTTGGTTCCAGTTTCTTCATCAATAGAATGAAGGACTTGGACTCACTGGCCTCTGAGATCCTTTCCACCTCCAGATGTACATCACATTCTTTCGAATTTTAGGGGTGTTCTTACTGGTTGAATTCAACACAGTTCTGTTGGGGGTACACATTTCTATTTCTCTCTGCCAATCCCCCATCCACTTGGGAACCCTAGACTACTTGCTAAAAATTTCCTCCTCTTCTTTCCCATTTAATTTCTTTTTTTTGTTTTTTGTTTTTTTTCAGGGCAATGAGGGTTAAATGACTTGCCCAGGGTCACCCAGCTAGTTAAGTGTCAAGTGTCTGAGGCTGGATTTGAACTCAGGTCCTCCTGAATCCAGGGCCTGTGCTTTATCCACTGTGCCACCTAGCTGCCCCTCCCATTTAATTTCAATTCAATAAATACTTATTAAGTACTTTCTATGTTCCAGACACTATATTATGTCCTGGGTGTTGTTATTGCTTGTCCTTCCTTCTCAAAGAGGGCCATGACATCAGGAGGTGATGCCATAACTTGCAGTTACTTGGATTTAAGTGAGGCAGGGTTGTGCAAAGTCACTAGCCTCTATATATATATATATATATATATATATATATATATATATATATATATATATATATATATATATATATATATATCAGGATCACTGGAGATGACTCCGGATGTTTGAGGCAATTAGGGTTAAGTGACTTGCCCAGGGTCACACAGCTAGTAAGTGTCAAGTGTCTGAGGTCCAATTTGAACTCAGGTCCTCCCGACTCCAGGGCAAGCGCTCTATCCACTGAGTCACCTAGCTACCCCCAAGTATTGGGGGTACAAAGAAGGCAAAGACAGTCCCTGCCCTCCAGGAACTTACAATCTAACGGGGTAGGAGACAACAGACGAACAAATATATACAAAGCAAGCTATATCCAGAATAAATAGGATATAATTAAGAGAGGTAAGGCACTGGAATGAAGAAAGGTTGGGAAGGGCTTCCTGTAGGAAGTGGGATTTTAGTTGGAATCTAAAGGAAGCCAGGAATATCAGTAGCCACAGGGGAAGATGGAAGAGCACACCAGGGCCAGTCAGAGAGAATGCCCCAGGCTGAGAGATGCAATATCTTGTTCATAGAACAGGCAGGAGGCCAGAGTCACTAGATGAAAGACTGTGTGTTATGAATTAAGGAGTAAGAGAAACCAAGAGGAGGCTAGGTTATGAAAGGCTTTGAATGCCAAACAGAGGATTTTGTATTTGCACCTGAAGGCAATAGGAAGCCACTGGAGTGGCTTCTGGAGTAAGGGGGTGACATAGATAGTCTTACAGTCTTAGGACATCCCCCCACCCCCACCACCCCAATCCTACAGCTCTACAAGGACTCAAAGAATCTCAGTTCCTAAGGACTCCTCAGTAAGGCTCCACCATGTTCAGACCAACAGGATGGTCCCCTTACCCGCTTTAAGGGAAGAAAAAGCCTTGTCGTCTGTGCTAGGGTTGGCATCCCTGGTTCCAAGTGGCCTAGATAGGTCAAAGCTGCCAGCTAGGCCACAAATCTCTCCCTTCCAGCAATAAGGTCACCATGTTAGCAGCCTCGCGCTACTCTGGAACAGTTGCTGTTGTACAGAACTAATGTCTTCATCAGTATCTCCGCTATTTCACACTTCATTTCCTCCCAACTCTTGGATGAAAATCATCCAGTCCTGGTGATTTACTTTACGGCATTTTCTTTTAAGTTGGTCGGCTTCTCGGGGAATGCCACGGAGGCACTTCCAGGGCTCCAGCTGAGGGGACACACGCAGTATCTAAATATCGGCCGAAGGCTGAATCCCACACAACAACCAAGGGTCTGGCAGAGGCCAGATTTAAGACCCATGGGGTTGCACTGGCCATGTTGGCTGAGGCAGGAGGAGAGAGGAATCTTGCCAGGCCCTGAAGCCTGAGGCTACGGTAAACAAGGGAAGGAGCAGCTTGCTGCAGAGGAAAGATGACCAACTTCAGAGGCAGAAGACATCAGGGAAAACAGATTAAAACCCAGCTCTGCCACTTGCTACCCACAGGACTGAACAAATCATGCCCCCTCTTAGGCCTTTCTTTCCTCATTTATTAAATAAGACTGCACAACAATTTACATTTTTATAGCACTTTATATAGGAATGGGGACTAGACCCACAATTTCAATAATACAAGTAACTCCTGCTACCAATGCAGGTAGGTACCTTCCTTGCAATTTATCAGCTTATAGTATTACCGTGAACACCCAGGGGTCAAATGAATTACCCAGAGCCACATAGCCAGTGTAAGCGAGAGACAAGACTTGAACCAAGATCTTCCTGGCTTTGAGGCTAGCTCTCTCTGTCCACAAGACCATTGTTGTTGTGTTGTTTCAGTTATGTTTGGCTCTTTGTGACTCTATTTTGAGATTTTCTTGGCAAAGATACAGGAGTAGTCTGCTATTTCCTTCTCCAGTTCATTTTTACAGAGGAGAAACTAAGGCAAACAGGGCTGGTTAAGTGACTTGCTCGGGGGCACTCAGCTAGTAAGTGTCTGAGACTGGATCTGAACTCTGGAAGATGAGTCTTCCTGAATCCAGGGCCCAGCCCTCTATCCACTGCACCACCCAGCTGCCCAGCCACAAAGCCACCCTGCCTCTCATTTCATGTAAGCCCCATAAGGTAAGTACTGCAGGGTTTCCTAACCCCATTTTATAGATGAGAAAACTGAGATTTGTAAATATTAAACGGTTGGTGCAGAGACACATGGGGAGGGAGTAGGGACTTAAACATAGGTCTTTTAATTCTAATTGGAGGGGCAGCTAGGTGGTACAGTGGATAGAGCACTGGCCCTGGAGTCAGGAGGACCTGAGTTCAAATCTGACCTCAGACACTTGACACTTAACTACCTGTGTGACCCTGGGCAAGTCACTTAACCCCCATTGCCCCTCGCAAAAAAAAAAAAAAAAGAAGAGAGTGAAAAGAAAGTGGAAATGCCTCTTGTAATTCTAATTGGAATCGTAGTCCAGAGCTTTTTCTATTATACCGTGTGGATGTGAGAGAAATAAACTCCTGAAAATCTGACTGGCCTTGCCATGGCTATTTTGGTTACTCCGAAGTCCCTGCCTTCATACACATCTGTAGCACCCATCCCCTGGCAGGGATGTTTATGTAAATAGGTCCCTAAGAAAGGGAATCACAGCATTTTGTTTGACCATTTTTCCATTGTTGGGACTTTTTTTTTAATCTCCATAACAAAATCAATTCTTCCCCCTCAGATCTAGAATTGGAATTGCATCTAGATAGAGGAAAATATAATGATGTCTGGCTATAACCTCTCCTCTCAGATCTAGTCACATCGAAGGTCATGATGGAGAAATCAAGGATAAAATAATGCCTTCAGAATCAGAGAGACTTGTGTTCAAATTTTAGCTCCTTCATTCACCAGCTCTGTAGACAAGTCACTAACCTCTCTGAAACTCAGTTGTTACATCAGTAAAGTGGGAATGATGAGTAGCTAGGTGGTGCTAGGTGATAGAGCATTGGTCCTAGAGTCAAGGGAACCTGAATTCAAATCTAGCCTAAGACACTTAACACTTACTAGCTGTGTGACCCTGGGCAAGTCACTTAACCCAATTGCCTCAAACATCCGGGGTCATCTCCAGTCATCGTGATGTATATCTTGGCACTGGACCCAGATAGCTCTGAAGGAGAGAGTGAGGCTGGTGACTTTACACAGCCCTCCCTCACTTAAATCCAATTCACTTCAAGTCAGGACATCACCCTGTCCCCTTCAAGAATGAAAGACAAACAATGACAAAATGGGAGTGATAATGATATCTATCTCACTGGGTTGTTGTGAGAATCAAATGAGATAATGTACATAAAAAGCACTTGGCAAACCTTAAAATGGTGTTTAAGCTATTACTAGTACTGACATTATCATTAACTCCTGATAAATCACACACCAATCACTAAATTTCTCTGTATCTTTACTTCTATATGCTAAAGGCAGAGGGGATGCCACTGCCACTCAATTCTCTCCCAGAAACCAATTCCATAAGTCTTTGTTAGATAATATGAACTAATCATCATAAATAGGGGTTAATTGTCTTGAAGAGAGAAAAAAAGAAGAAAAAACAGAAATGGTGAAAGTGAGAAGTTTTTACCTGGCACAGTCAGAGACCAAAAAGAAAGGGACAAAGCTAGATAAGGAGGAGATATGACCAGCTGGCTCCAAGGGCATTCCTCTCCATCCATAAGTGGCCTCTGTTGACCGAGGAGACTCGTGGTCCTAAACATTGCTAGGTCACCAAGATACCACTAGTCCCTGAAGCCAAAACAGCCAGTGGCAAATTTAAAATGGCTCCCTCTGACCTCTGGGGTATCCCAGAATGCAAATGTCCTTGCAGATGGTTCTTTTAGAGTGACATGGAAAGCCACATGACACATTTTTATACTGAATTAAATTTGAACATTTAAACAACAATAACATCATGAGACAACTTATGTGTCACAGTCTTAGCCTGTCAAGCAATGAACAGCAAAGCCACAATCCCCAGCTGCCAAACATGAAACAAATCATGAAACCACACATATTGTAGTGAGATCCATAAAACACCCTCTCTATCCCACATCTGCTTTACAGCAGAGAAAATCCCCTCCCCTGCCATACTGTCCTATGCGGGGGGGGGGGGGGTACCATCAATATCAACCAACTATGAGTAAGGGTTAGACATCCCACCATGGGAGATGACATCCACAAATTTAGATCATCTTGATCGTTAAAAGTCACAATACTGTGCCTTCCTACACCGTCACTGGTACAGCCGCCATCACCACTACCACACACTGATTCAAGGTTTTCTGGGCAAGGCACTTGGCTAAGCACTAGAGTATAAAAAGAGAAAACTAAAAATAGTTCCTGCTTTCAAGTAGCATACATTCTAGTAGGAAGATACAGTATGGAAGCAGATAAGTATGTGTGTATGTGTGTGGTCATGTATATATGTTAGAGACATAGATATGTTGATGTGTTGCACCTATATGTGTGTGAATATGTGTATGTGTCATATGTACATATACGGGTATGTGGATACATGTATATGCATACACATATATACCTTGTATTGGTATATAACACATATATACATATGTTGATACATATATATGCCTATGTTGATATGTGTGCTACATGTGTTTGTTGATACATGTGTGTGCATGTATGTGTATATAATGTATACATATGTTTATATGTATGCATGCCTATGTTTATATATGCACTGCATGTGCTTATTTGTTGATACATGTGTGTGTACATGTATACATCCATGACAATTTGACCCATCCAAAACAAACAAACCTTAAACCAATAAGAAAACTAACTCCGGGCAATAGAAAAAACTTAGAAAACAAGTGAAAATCTATATATTTTTCAAGGACCCGGTCAGTCTGGTACAAATGGAAAGAACAGAGCACTAAATTGGGGATCAGAGGATAAGTTCAAGCCCTAGCTCTCCTAATTACTACCTTTGCAAAACAAATCACCTGACTGGGCCTCAGTTTCTTCATCCGTCAAATGAAAGTTTCAGACCAGATGATCTCTAAGGTTCCTTCCAACTCTAAATCCCATCATCTTTCTTTGGACAGACCTTCCCATAAGCTTCCCTGGAGATGCCCCCAGTCCTGGCTTATACTTCCCTTCTTTGAGTTCTAATAGCTATGATTATCCCTGCCATTCAACTGAATATTTAATCACATGTGGCATCCAATTGTTGTGTGTGTGTGTGTGTGTGCGCGCGCATATTGGACTCCCACTCCCCAAGGAGACCAAAAGCACCTCCAAGAAGCCTTAGGATCTGCAGACAATTAGCTAAGAAAGTTTCTCCATGTACTTGAGAAAAAAGGAACTTGGTTCAAGTGACTATCCCTACGGTGGTGTGTTAGACATAACCAGGCCCATAGCTTGTGTGCCAATCATGGCACTGAGGTAGAAGCAAAACATTTAGGCCAGTAGACTTACCCCCCAGCTCACTGACCTAATCAAGCTGCAGAGAGTGAAAGGAAAGGTGTTGAGCCTAACTAAGGCTCGACACAGAACATCAGTCTCAAGTAAGCAGAGGGTTTCAGTCCAATGCCTGCTTCCATAGACCTGGCCCATCCATAAAGAAGACTCTGAGGTCTTACAAAAAGACCTTTGCTGGAAGAAACCTTCCCATAGTCCTGAATAAGTTGTCTCAGCAATGACTGGCTGTGATAGTGGCTCTTTGCCTCACTCATACATCTTATCTTGGGCCTCCTTCCTCTGTAAGTTGGAGATTTTGTTTTGTTTTGGTTTTTGGCTCATCCAGACTTCCTTTGGTTTCATCAATGTAGGGAACTCCCCTGATGTGACAAGTCCCTCCACTGAGGAAGATCAGTTTGTCAGCCAAAGACTATCTCATAGTATTTCCTGAGGTGATGAAACATGGGGTCAAGTTGGACAAGTATTGCTTAAGCACCTACTATGTGCCAGGCACTGGCAAAACCAACTCCTGCCTTCAAAGGAGCTTAAATCTGATGCTGCAGGGCAGCTAGGTGGCGCAGTAGATAGAGCACTAGCCCTGGAGTCAGGAGGACCTGAGTTCAAATCTGGCCTCAGATACTTAACACTTACTAGCTGTGTGACCCTAGGAAAGTCACTTTAACCCCACTTGCCTCACCAAAAAAAAAATCTGATGCTGTGACCTGCCCAAGCTCTGAATGTCAGAAGCAACACTTGAACCCCTACAGTCCAGCTCACCACCCACTACTCCACACTGTCTCTCAAAATGGGAACAAATACAAATAATACTCATTTCTCATTTTGGCAGACTAGTTACTGACCTATTCACGAGGGAACAGCATTCATTTATGCCAGGCCAACAATATAGATAAAAACATCCTTTTGTTTATTTTTTACAGTGTATCTCTGAGGCAAGAGGAAGAATCTGGGATTTTTTTTCTAAAATGTTAAACCTATGGTTTTGCTTACGAGGTTTGTGCAATAAAAGGGTAATAAAGGCTTTTGTAGTCTGATAGCAGGGAACATGTCTTTGGAAAGTAGTTGCTCAATAAATCTTAACTGACTATCAAGGGCAAGGAAAATTGTTAAGGAATCACTGAATAGGAGGAAAATGAGGGTCAAGTTTGTATTGAGGTTATGAGAAAGGCTGGATCCTGCCACTTTGCTAGTGAGAAGTTGACCTGTAGGACAGAGGAATGGCTATTCTGTGGCTGGAAGAGAAGCTAACCAGGAGTTTTTCTTTGGCCTCACGGGGGACCACAGAAGACAAGAAGTCACAGCCCTCTTATTTATCTAAAAGCCTCCTGTCTCTGAGTGAAGAAAAACAAGGCCCAGGAAACCACCAGAAGAGGTCTGGCTTAGCCAAAGGCCTTCAGGCTTTGAAGGAACGGAGCATCCCAACCTTGGTTTGAGCCAGACCTCAGTTCTGGCTTCCAATAGGAAAGAAAGAAGATGGCAAGTGGCCAAAGGAAAGGGAGGGCAGGAGTGGGGGCAGGGGAAGGTGGTTATATTTGGGTTTGTTTGTTTTCTTAAACACAGACCCAATCCTGACTTTTCTGCATCTCCCAAACCAGGCCTCTGATTAGAGAAAAGCAAGTTGACAGGAACACTTGGCAAGACTCAGATATTTGTTATTGGCTGGTTCATAAATGGTGTTAAATCCTTTACTCTCTCTCTCCCCCCACACCAAGGGCAAATTCAAAATCTGCCTTTTGCTTTCAGTAACATCGGGGCACATAGAACATTCACAATGACTAAAATATGTGTAGGTAAAGTAATGATTCTCTCAGAACTACAAACCAACAACAAACTGGCCCATAGTGCGGCAGAAGAACCGGAAGCCCAAAAAACCGACTTTCTGTTCCAGTGACCCTGGGAGTATCACTACACTTCTCTCGGCTTCAGTTTCCTTTTCTATGAAATGTGCATCTTAGCCTGGATCATCTCTAAGTTCTCCTCCATGTCTAATGTGATTCTATATGATATTATTCACCTTCTCTAATGCAATGAGTCAGTCAAGTTGAGAAGGTAACAAGAGAAAGAAAACAGAGGTGACAGGGTGATTTTAGATTATGAGCTCCTTGGGGGCAGGGACTATCTTATGTCTTTGCATCCCCAGCACTTAGCACAGTGCCTGGTGAATAGAGGTGCTTAATATGTGCTTATTGATGGACTGACATTCTGTCTCTATTCTAAGTCCCAAACCAGACTAAGTAAAAACTCTTTAAAGTGCCCTAAATTGGCAGACAATTAGCCTGGCTAATTGGGAGTAGTAATTACAACAATAATGACAACACCTTTTATTTTTATATCACTTTCACAAACATTGTCTCCTTTGATCTTCACAACAACCCCAAGAGAGAGTTAGTGCAAATATTATTTTCCCCATTTTATAGACATAGAAACTGAGCTGCTCAAGGTGACACAGCTAATAAGGGACTGAGTCAGGACCAGAAGCCAGGCTTATATTTAGGCTACACCATTGGGAACAGGAGTTTTCCAGTTTGACTTTCAGAACCAAAAAATCAAATGAAGACAAGAATGAGCCATAATTTCACAGAAGTGAATGAAGGGTCAAGTACTTGGCCTTTCTCTTGTTTCCAGTGATAGTAAATACAAAAGATAAATTAAGACCAAAGCATGCAGCAGCTCTGATAGTCACATGCCTACCCCAGAAGGGTGAAGGAAATCAGAGACCATCAATAATGTGTCACATCTTGTCCTGCTGTGGACAAAAGTCTGTTAACATGGGAAGTGATTGGACACAAGAGTGTCCAATCATGCTGCCCAACAGTATGATTATGGAAAGGAGAAAACCAATCAAGGAAAAAGCTATTTGTACCAGGCAATAGATATCCTGATGCAGTCACTCGAAAAAAAAGTCAACCAATCCATCCCATGATGACTCCCAACAAACATGTATTTGTGCTGAGAAGAAATAACCCAGAATAGATTTTCTGATGCTCTTACAGCAAGACCTGGCATTGAAATTCAAGGCAGGTGGGGTTGGCCTACCAGCAAACTTCAGAGACAGGAAATATGCCTGGGATTAATAGGCCCATTCTGATTCAGCTCATCTAAGGAAGGGGATTTCTCCAAATCACAGTGCTGCTTCCCTCACCCCAAAGGCACAAGGCTAGAGATGATGCAAAACATTTTTAAAGGCCTTCACTCAGCAGGACTCCAAAGTCTATCAAGAATAGTTGTTGCTATGAAAATGCATTTGACTGCAGAGACATCATCCCCTCCACCAGACGTTGTGCCTAGAGAATTCTTCAGGTCTGAGAGAGGAGCTACTCTTAGACTTTCATAATATGAAAGAGGTTTGAAGGACAGCACCCATGTTCTCCTCTAGTCCAAGGTCAGAAGCAGCTTTCACCTATCACAAGACAAATAGGCCAGCCATCATGGACAGCCTTACTCTGGGGCAGAATAAGGGGCCACTCACATGGTATCATTTCAGGGCCTGCAGGAAGACATCCTTCCTCAGCATATCTTCCACAGTCCTGTTAAAGGGCCATAGATGTCATCATTTTTGGAGGCGATGAGGGTTAAATGACTTGTCCAGAGTCACACTGCCAGTAAGTTTCTGGGGGTTGGGGGAAATTTGAACCCATCTTCTTGACATAAAGTCCTATGCTGTTTATTATACCACCCTTCTAAAACATAGTGCAAGCTTTTAAATGCAGTAGATTAATGGTCTTTGTTATTACAAATCTCCTTGAGAGTACAAATTGTTTCCTTTTTGTATCTGCATCCCTAGTGGCTATCACAGGGATTGGCATGTACTAAATAAATGCTTATTGATTGACTGATCTGGATATTAACTGCATCCTTGGCGATGAACAAATGGCTATGGAAGTGAATTACAGGTTAAGCAGATAAAACATAAACATAAACATACACACACATATGCACGTGCACGTGCACACACATGCCCACACATGCCCACACACAAAACAATACAAGGATGAAACAATAACAGGTGCTGAATAAAAGATTTCTGAATCAGATGAACTTGAATTGAATTTGATAGAAAGGCTGCTATTACTCCTTCCAACAGTTTTCCAGACTCAAAGGGGGAAAGCTAAGAACAAGACAGAATAAGCAGCTTTGCTATTATAGAAGGTTTTTTTTTTCCTTATCCTGAGATTACAGAGGAGACCAAGGGAAACCTCTGGAGAAGTAACTGAGGGAAGGTTTATCTTCAGATACCAGCACAGATTCCTCCTCCCACCCTTGAGACATACATAATAACACCTGTTTGAATGACAGTGGAGGGGGAAGGGAAGGGGGGATCTGTGATCCAGGACCTGGTTATAATAGCCTGGTTCCCTAGGTGCAATGGAGAATGCCAGTTTGCCAGTCATTGATGGCTAGATGAAAACAGTGAAGATTTATTGTTCAGCTATAAAAGGCCATCTATAAAATACACCATCCTTTGAGTCAGAGTAATCTGTCACAGATCCCAGCCCAAGATTTACAATTTTTAATAGAAAAGCTGTCTGAAGTCTTATCTGATTATTATACCCTTCTTTGGTGCAAAGGCTGTTACCATAGTCCTTTAATCTTCATTTTACCTGGTTAAATATTGAGGCAGCAGTGTGGTGAAGCAGATGGAGAGCTCACAACCCTGAGAAGCAGGTTCTGTTATAAATTCCACTTTATAGTTGAGGGAACTGGGGCAGATAGAGGGTGAGTAAGTTGTCCTGGGTCATACAACTGATGATGTTCAGTCATTTTCCGTTGTGTCCAACTCTTCGTGACTTTGTGAAAGATGGAATTTGGGTTTTACTTGGCAAAGATATTGGAGTGGTTTTCCATTTCCTGATCCAGCTCATTTTACAGGTGAGGAAACTGAGGCAAACAAGGTGAAATGACTTGCATTTTGTATCTGAGACCAGATTTGAAGTCCGGTCTTCCTGACTCTATCCATGTCACCACCTAGTTGCCTAGCTTAAGCTACTGTAAATTGACTGCCTACTCAACTGCTTACTTCACTGTATAGTTGCCAGCCCCACCACTTCCTTAAGCCCAAATCATGAAGCTGACAATGGATCCAAAGTGGGTTGAGTGACCACACTTCCTCAGCAAAGCTGCTTAAGTCATAATATGATCACGGGGCCATGAAGTTAGAACAACTTGGTGCCAACCTGACTGAAATCCTTGTTTAACTTGTTGACTTTGTGTTCATTATTCTTGGCCAGCTTTTTGGCATCCACGGTCTTCATTTTAAAAACCCCAAAACATTCAGAATACTTTAAGAGGAGCAGGCGCAAATCCCCTCCTGACACTCAGCCTGTCACTAGAACCCAAACCCCACCCTCAACTGCCTAAAATTGCCATGGAAACAAGCAATTTGATCTGGAAAAAGAGACCTCTCCTGCCTCCTTCAGTTCAGCTTGAACAGCTGAAAGAAACCAATCGTATTACAAAGCAAACAAGTCTGAATGTGAAGGAGCCCAACTGACTCCTTCCTTCTGGTAAGAAAAATCATCCCTCCAGTGTCTAAAGTTTTGAGGTTTCGTTTTTGTTTTCTGGGGAATCAACAGCTAAACCAGTGCCAGCTTTTGGTAGGAATGCAACTCCACCACCAGCACCCCAGCCTCCCTTCAATGAGACATTAAGGGGACTAACTGAAGCTTGGTGTTATCATGTGGGCAGCAAGCAAACAGACAATCATTCTTGAGGTCTCCTCATGGCCCCAAGACACTCTGGCACTGTAGATGTGCCCATGACTGAGATGAGCCTGTTATGATTAAAGTTGACACTCACTGAAAACATCAGAAAGTAAATCGTCTCTGCAGCTCAATGCCTTAGAGTTGGTGGCTGTGGGCAAGAAAATTTGCATGATTGGAAGGACTATAGATGGGGGCGAGATCAATAAGCCTTTATCTTTTCAGATGGCCTATTTTGTAAAATCTGGTGGGTCTGATTGAGATGGTTTTTAGGTCTTTTCTTTGGAGATGAAACAATAAACAGAGAAAAGAAACAACAGGAAAAACAATGTGACCTTGACCTTGGGCATAATGCTAAATGGTTCAATGTGATCTCATGCTTCTTTCCAACAGAAACAAGGATAAGAGTAACAACTCACATGCAGGTGGCAGTTACCTGACTATAAATTGTAAGGTCAATAATTACCCCAGTTTAACAAGCTAAGGAAGCTAAGGATTTGACACTTTAAGTCAGAGCTGTCAAACATACAGTCCATTCCTGTGTGCTGCAGAACCAGATTAATTAGCATGTTTAATTTAACAAAATAAATAAAAATGCAATCCAATATTAAAGTGTAATTGGAAAATATTTGACAAAATAAGTAAAAAGACAATAAAACATGGATGACTGTTTTTTCAAACTAAGTCAAGGAGTAGCTAGGTGGCGCAGTGGATAATGCACTGGCCCTAAATTCAGGAGGACCTGAATTCAAATTCTGCCTCAGACACTTGACACTAGCTATGTGACCCTGGGCAAGTCACTTAACCCTCACTCCCTAGCCCAAAAACAAAACAAAAAAAAACCCTAAATCAATATGCAGCCCACAGGGATCATTATCTATGGATGAATGACTCCCGTTTTGAGTTGGACACCACTGGTTTAAGTGACTTGCTGATATTTACACAGTTATGAATTAGGATTTGAACTCAGATCTCTTGGCTCCAATAGCAGGGGAGTCTATCCACTCCACCCCAATTTCTGAAACCAATTTATTGCACAAAATCATGGAAACTCAGATTTGGAAGAGACCTCAAAGGGTCATCCAACCCTTTCTGTATATAGTAGGGTTTTTTTTTCCTCTACTAGAAGTGTTTATCCAATCTCTTCCTGGAGCTCTCTAATCAGGGACAACTTGCCACCTATTGTAGCAGCCTATTCACCCCCTGGATGACGCAAATTGTTAGGAAGGTTTTCCTTCATTGAATGAACATTATTGAGTGCCTACAATATGCCCTTCGTAAGGCAGTCACTGAAGGATGTGGTTGAGAGGGGAAAAAACCACAATCCTTGCCCTCAAAAAACTTAACATCAGGGGGCAGCTAGATGGCGCAGTGGTTAAAGCGCTGGCCCTGGATTCAGGAGTACCCAAGTTCAAATCCAGCCTCAGACACTTAACACTTACTAGCTGTGTGACCCTGGGCAAGTCACTTAACCCCCATTGCCCCGCAAAAAAACAAACAAACAAACAAAACAAAACAAAACAAAAAAAACTTAACATCAGGGGCAGCTAGGTGGTGCAGTGGTTAAAGCACCGGCCCTGGAGTCAGGAGTACTTGAGTTCAAATCCTTCCTGAGACACTTAACACTTACTAACTGTGTGACCCTGGGCAAGTCACTTAACCCCAATTGCCTCACTAAAAAAAAAAAAAATTAACATCTAATTGATGTATAAAACTAGGCGCACAAACAATGATGATCCAAGTTGGAATGGGATAAAGGCCAGAAAGGGATGCAGGCAAAATGTTTTAAGTAATATAGGTAAGTCACTTAACCTTTCTCAGCCTCAGTTCCTTCATCTGTTAAAGAAAAAAAAAGGTATAATAATACCACCTACCTCCCATGGTCATTGTGGAAATTAAATCAAATGCAATGATATATGCAAAACATATGTAAATATTAAAATGCTGTATGAATGTTAGCCATTAATATATTATTATACATTTTGTTACTATGATTAGTTATTATATGGGGGAACTCATACGAGGCTTTAGAAAAGAGGTAGATTTTCTTGCTTCCCTTTCAACTCTAAAACAAGGAGCCTATGATCCTGTAAGGACCTGAGCTAGGCTTTAAGAGCAGAGGAAGGGGGCAGCTAGGTGGTGCAGTGGATAAAGCACTGGCTCTGGATTCAGGAGGACCTGAGTTAAAATCCGACACTTGACACTTACTAGCTGTGTGACCCTGGAAAAGTCACTTAACCCTCATTGCCCCCCCCAAAAAAAAAACCAAAAGCAGAGGAAGATTCAACAAGCAGAAAGGCAGGGGAAATGTGTTCCAGCCATGGCAAATGCTGTAGCCAGGACTCATATGTTCCAGCAGAGAAGGTATCTCACTCAAAAGAGGTCACTTAATAAAACACAAACTTAGTCACAGAAAGACCTTTTGTGGGAGGATAGGGATTGAAGGGGATTGAAGTTCGTTAATAGTCCTCTGTGTCTCAGCATGCTTGAACCAAACATGCCGTATTAGCTCATGTTGATTTCTCCTGCCATCATGCCTTGGCACAGGCTGTCCTCCATGCACACTCCCTCCTCTGCCTCATAGAAATAAACCCTAGCTTCCTCGAGGCTTATTTGGTATACCATGTACCCTGGAAAGGCTTTCCTCATGCCCTTGGATGGTTGTACTCTCTCCCTGCTCCTTAAATGATCTTCTGTGTATTTATCTAATCACACATTGTATCCCATCAGCTTCTTGAGGGCAGGGACTTTTTGTTGTTATTGTTTTTATATCCCTAGTGCCATGCACAGTGTTTCCGTTCATAATAAATGTATGTTGAATTGGATTGGATCCTTTATTCAGGGGAACATCAGAGTACTTAACAGTTCCCTGGGGATCTTTGGAGTTCCCAACATTAGTCTCCATCTAAGGGTTTAGGATTTTCCTGGAAATCTCTCTGAAGTTATCTTCGAGGTCAACATACAGATAAAAGCTGCTCATATATTGAGTTGAGACCCTGAGACACCGATCTGCCCCAACCCAAAGTCTCCCACTGGCTACCCACATCCTACAATCCCCTTCATCCTTACCTGACCTTTTCACTATTTTAGCTATTGATAGACCAGATGACAAGGGTGTGTACCAAAATACATAGTAGAATACACTCTTGTTCTTCTAGCCATATCCCATTACCATATCAACATACATATTCATGTGATGATGTAGGAGGAGGATGGAATGTGATAAACTTAGATTAGATAGATAAACTTAATTGTGTATCCAGGGAAAATGGAAGAGAAACAGTGTAAGCAGTGTGCCCAGAAATCACCAAACCAAATGAATAAAGATGGGGAGAACCAAAGATGAAGTTGGCACGTGTCATAATTGTTTTTGATTGACCCTATATCAGGGAACATGAGGCACTAATTAGGTTTGTATACATTTGTAGAGCAAAGTCTACTTCCATTTCTGACTTTTTTTTCATCATGGCACTCAAATGAAGCATCTCTAAAGTCAAAGTATAAATGTTCAGACAATTTCATAGGTAATTCAGATGATGAAAAAATAGCTGTTGAAAGAACAATGGGGAGTTGGTCCTGTGCTTAGGAATATGTAATGCACTCAATCAACCTGAATTATTTTGGGAGATTTGGTGTACTGGAAAGAACATTGGCCTAGAAGCCATAAATTCTGATCTGAGACTCTCTTCCATTCTAAGACTACCTATAAGCAATAAATAAAAGCCAGGACATTCCAGGACTCTAATGTATCCCTAAACTGCCCTCTGCATCATAGTTGGAGCCCTATAAGTCTCTGTTAAAAGGAAGCAAAACAATGGAGTCCTGTAACAACCAGCCATGTGACCCTGGGCAAGTCCCTTAACCCCAATTGTCTCACCAAAAACCAAAACTAAACTAAACAAAACAAAACTGAGGAAAACAGGGTTAAGTGACTTGCCCAGGGTCACACAGCTAGTAAGTGTTAAGTGTCTGAGGCCGGATTTGAACTCAGGTCCTCCTGACTACAGGGCCAATACTTTATCCACTGTGCCACCTAGCTGCCCCCTGCCTCAGTTTTCTCATCTGTAAAATCAGCTAGAGAAGGAATTTTATCTTTGCCAAGAAAACCCCAAAAGGGGTTATGAAGAGTCAGACACCGCTGTGGATGACTAAACAACAACAAATAACAATACTTCATGACAAAGCAATGTAACAATGGAGAGTGTTGGTTGCATAGAGGGCTATTCCTAAATGTCTGTTTCTCTTTTGCAGCACTATATATGTTCCTGGGCAAAGTTTGACTTATTTGGATCAAACTTGCTGTGAAACTCTAAAATCAATAACAAGTATCACACAACATATAATTACAACGTGCTTTATGAATGAATTCCTATCCAAGAAAGTACTTCTTCAATTATAGGGACTTTATCCATGGGAAAGATATCTTGACATAGTGACTGGAGTGTTGGATTTGACCTGGGTTTGAATCCTGCCTCTGACACTTACATGCTGTGTGACTATGGATGCAATGTAGAATCATAAATTTTAGAATTAGAAGGAATCTTACAGGTCATATAGTCCAACCTTCTCATTTTACAGATGAGAAAACTGAGTCCCAGAGAGGGAAAGGGATTTGTTCACAGTCATGCAAGTGCTTAAGTAGGGACAATAATAAGATTAACCAGATTATTGTAATAAGATTATCATAAGGATCAAATGAGATTCTTCTCTCCAAAGTGCTAGGCAAATCTGAAAGTGATACCAAAGCTTCAGCTGCTATTATTATGTAAGAGATTTTTAAATTGATCCAAGTTACTGGATGATTGCATCACTTTCAACCTCATTTCCAAAGGGTATCTTTCACACCTGTGGTCACAGAGAGAGGTCTTAACTAACCAAGATATGAAGTGATCATAGGAAATTAAATTAGAAAATTTTTATTATATTAAATCAAAAGTTTTGGCAGGAAAAAAACAAAGCAGCTAGAATTAGAAGAGAGGCAGCTAATTGTGGAAAATCTTTGTAGCAAATATCTCTGATAATGGTCTCATTTCTAAGACATAGGAAATTGACACAAATATATAAGAATAACAACTATTCTTCCACATATATGATCAGAGTTTTCAATAAAAGAAATTCAAGCTATCAACAACTGTAGAAAAGCTTCATCAGATTCACTAATAATGAGAGAACTCTAAATTAAAACAACTTTAAGATTTTACCTCTTACCCATCAGATTAGAAAAGATGACACAAAAAAAAATGTTCAATGTTGCCCAGGCTTTAGGAAGGCCTACATTATTGTGAGCTGGGAATTGGTCCAATTGTTCTAGAAGACAATTCAGAATTAAAGTTGAAAAGTCACTAACCTGAATGTCACCTTTGACCCAGAAACACCATTACCATATCCTGCCAAGGAAGTCAAAGACAAAGGGAAAGTTCACCAATATCCAAAAATATTTGAAGCAGCACTTTTTGTTGTAGCAAAGAGCTGGAAGGAAAGCAGGTGCTTCTCAACTGGAGGAATGTTGGCATGTGGATGTATTGACATGATACTGTGCCATAAAAATGACAAATATGAAGAATTCAGAGAAATTTGGGAAGATCTGTAAAAATCGGGGCTAAGCAGATAACCAAAATCAGGAGGACAAATCATACAACACACTGCAATGATCTAAAGGAAAACAACCTTTAAAAACTTTGAACTCTGAGCATACATTTTCAAACATTTGTTTTGCTTGACTTTACTTATTAGTGACAATAGGGAGTTCCAGGGCTATGAGGGGTCTTTGGGAAGAGATAAAAAAATGTTTTCTTAGAACATTAATAAAATCTTTTAAAAGAAAATTTTATTCCCATATATATAAATGTAGCCACAGGGAAGGTGAAATAAATGTGTAATCACTTTCGGATTGGACTCATCATATTAAATAATAATGCTAGTTGAGAACTAAAATAAATAAATAGTTGAGAACTAAAATAAATAAATAAATAATAATGCTGATGTTTATATAAAGCTTTATAGTGTATAAAATGTTTTACCTCTCATTGATCCTCATACCATCCCTGTGAGGTAGGCAGTACAAGTATTATCCCCATTTCATAGATAGGAAAACTGAGGCTTAGGGAAATTAAGGGCACTGTTTCTCTTAATGAAGCCTAGGAATCCACTAGCTTTATTGGCTGGCCATTTCACATGTACCATTAGATTGTAAATTCCTTGACACCTGGCACATAGTAGGTTTTTAATAAATGTTTATTGACTGATTGATATTAAGCTTGCAGTCCACCTAACCCCACCCCAAGATCCTTTTCACACTAACTGCTGTCCGGCCACACTTCTTCCATTCACCACTCATAATAGTGAATCTTTGAATTCCAAGGTTTGATTTACTTTGATTCTTATTCTTTTATCTTATTAGGTTTGGCCTATCCTGGTGACCTGTTGAGATCTCTTCAGTTATTTATAATCATCTAACATTTTAATTATCCCTCCTAACATTGTGTCACCTACAGATGTGATAAGCATGACAATCCATAGTTCAATTCAAGTCATTGATAAAAGTATAAACAGCATAATTGATTGAAAAGAGGAGAGGGGAAAAGGGAGGGAAGGACAGATCCCTATGATACCCCACGAGATGTCCCTTCAAATTGATTTTTATTCATTAATGACTACTATTGGGATCTGGTCATCCAAACAGTAACAATTCTACCTAATGGTAAAATAGAATAATAGAATTGTCATTTGGCCCACATCTCTCCATCTTGTCCAAAATGGCAAACAAATGCTTTGCTGAAATTTGAGTATGCTTTATCATGACATTCAGCTGAATAAGCTTCTAAAAACAAAAGAAAGTGAATTTACTCATCTGCAAATTGATTAGATGGGACCAGATGACCTCAAAGTTTTCTTCAAAGTCTAAGAATCTATGAAATATATGATTTCACTGCCTGGTTCCTTCTCTGTTCCCTAAAACCACAAGCTATAAACAAATTTTCTGTTCCTATTATCCGCCATCACATTGCCCTCAAAGAGACTGACTGATTTTCCCCACTGCTGGTCTGGTTCCAGAGAAGGAAAATACCAAAACTCAATGTCTGGCATAGAGTGACAATGACAGAGGAAGGGTATGCATATGGAAACATGCGAGGAAAACAACAGTCAAGGGGTTGTAGAAGAAAACACCACCAGTTTGCATCATCTGACATATTTCAAGGAAGAATTGACCATTAAAGAAAGTTTCCACAAAGAATAGGCACACATGGTAACTTGCCACACATGGCAGTATTAAAGGGAATGTGTACTTCTCCGTTAGAGGGAATGTAAGAGAGAGTGTGCTACATAGAAAGGCAAGGCATCACCTTGCCTCTCTTGGACTCAATTTCTTAATCACTTTAATAAAAATGTTGGACTTGATGAATTCCCTTGCAGCTTTCCAGTTCTGTAATTCTAATCCCCCATCTCTCATTAGGCACAGAAAAGATTGTTGAATGGTGGAAACAGCTATTCCTTCTACCCAGCCTTCCTTTATGCTCCCTTGCAATGATGTAGCCAGATTCAAGGTCAGAAGATGAGGTGGCAGCGTAGATATAACAAAATAAATATCAAATGTAATTAATAGAACCTTTAACCCTGCAGCAATAATTGAGCCATTCAATTCAGTTCAACAAACATGATTTAAGCATCAGCTTTTTGCTAAGGTAAAAAAATAATGACAATTCCTCATGCAAGGAGTTTATAATCTAATAGTTTATCTATATATAGACTGTACCTTACAAAATATTTCTACTTACATTATCCCATTTGATCCTAAAAACAACCATGAAGGATAGGTGGTATGTTACTATTCCCACTTCACAAACAAGAAAGCTAAGATATAGAAAGCTGACATTATTTCCCCCACATTCCTACTTCCTAGTAAGTGGAGGAGCCAAGAGAATTCAAATTTAGGTCTTTTGACTTCAAATTGAGTGTTCTTTACATTTCCCTACATTAGAAAGTACTGCTCATGAAGTATTGACTTCAGATGTCTACACACAAAAATGCACAAAGTATGGGGAACATGCAAGATGAATTAGAGTTCCCAATACAAGGAGAAAAATTTGATTTCATAGCTATCATTGAGTCTTGGTCATACCTGGAATATGGCTAGATAACAGCATTGTGGGGTGGGGGAGGTTCTAGTGGACTACAAGCTCTATATTAATCAGAAGTATCATATGGTGATTTTAGACCATACCAAGAGAGTTTATCCAAGCCTAGGGAGGTAACAATATCACTATGCTCTGTCTTTGTCGGATAATATCTGCAGTCTTGGATTCAATTCTGGATTCCATGGTTTAAAGAAATGGATAAGCTGTAAAGCATCCAGAGGATGGCTACTAGAAGGGTGAAAGGCCTTTAGACCCTGATATACAGGGATTGATTGAAGGAATCAGGGATATTTAGCCTTAAAGCCTCACCTGCATAAAAATGTGAGATGAGGAGGGACCCTATACAAACAGTGTGACTTCCCCTAAGTTTAAGCATAAGAATGGCTATAATCATCCTGCCCTATTAAAATGTGTGGAGTGGTTGGCAAGATTCAATGATCCCCAAAATACTTAACTTATCCATCCAAGGGGGACAACACGGAGAATATAGCCCATTTTCTCTTTCAATATTCACCTTTTCCATATAAGGTAAATGGGAACAACCATCTTTCTGGAGTGGCACATTTGTGTAAACATGTAACTTACCCAATTCTAACTTAGTTATCCTGATAGGCCACATGTTCTTTTGTCTCATACATTTTTTGCATCTATCCATCATAGAACCTATCACAATGCTTTCTAAATAGGTATTCAATAATATAATTGTTGAATGAGGGGCAACTAGGTGGCGCAGTGGATAGAGCACCAGTCCTGGAGTCAGGAGGACCTGAGTTCAAATCCAGCCTCAGACACTTGACACTTGCCAGCTGTGTGACCCTAGGCAAGTCACTTAACCCCAACTGCCTCACCAAAAAAAAAAAAAACTTCCCACCCCCCCCAAAAAAAGAAAGAAAGAATTGTTGAATGAATAAACAAATGAAGTCAAGGAATTATACAGAATGTAAAAGTGTAGATTTCTGGTTCTTGATCCAAGATCTTTGGGAGAAAGTAAAAAGCCTGTAAACTCTCACAAAGGAAGCTTAAAATACACATTCAAATACTTTACCTGCAGCAGAATATCCTCATATGAATAAAATATGCATTTGAAGACAACTGCTAAAGAAAAAAAGAACATTTGAGAGGAGATAGTTGTACCCTAGCCAGTCAGTCAATAAGCATTTTAAGATCCAACCATGTGACAGGCACTGCTAAGTACTGGAAATACAAAGAAAGGCAAAAGACAGTCACTACCCTTGAGGAGTTCATAATCTAATGCAAGAGACAACACATAAAAATAAGCTGAAAAGGTTGTGAAGGGAGAAGAAACAGGGAAGGTACCTAGTGTGGAGGCATAATGAGGTCCTACAGCTGGATGGGAAATGATGGTATGGCTGCCTTAGGCACCTTTCTTATGTGGAGGATCTAGGAGGAACTCTCCAATGTCCATCCTCCATGATCTCCAGCCAGAGGAATGGAGGGGCCACAGGGACAGGGACTACTCAAGAGGTGTAAGTGCCAGATGATCAAGTCTTTATTTCTCACTTTCTCCAATCTAGACCCAAAGTTACCACTAAAATTTAGCTAATGACAATTTCATGAGAAATGAATACAATTAACAATGTAGCTCTGTGTGTATATGAGTATGTGTGTGTAAAGGGGAGAGACTAAATCAGATTTCAAACTGATAAGTATAAATGATTAAAATTAATTCTATCCATCCTTATTCAAGTCCAAGATAATGAAACAATTTCTTTCCCTTCTGCAGAAACTTGGAATGTATTTTCTTATGGTAGGGAAAAGAAGTATGTCCTGCTAATTTCCACAGGTAATGAACTCTTACTTGACATACTCAATCAAGGTATATAGATATATGTGTGTAAGTGTGTACATATATATGTGTGTATGCATGTATGTATCTGTGTGCATGTGCATGTATATATGTATATACACATATGTATATACCACAGGATCATAGATTGAGAATTGGAAAGGACCTTAGAGGTCATTGGATCATAGATTTAGAGCCCAGTGGAATATTAGAGATCAGTAGCATGACCTTCTCATTTTACAGAGGGTACTACTATCCAGAGAAGGGGAGTGACTCTCCCAAGGTGACCCAGGTAGGAAGTGGCAGAGCTGGAATTCAGACTTTCCCAGCAGAAAGTCCCTTCAGTTCCAGCAGAAAGCAAAACAATTTACAGATTGGTAATTCAACACTACCTATGGATTGCTACTGCGACTGATACGGAGTTCTCTTTGCTTTGAAGGATCCCTTCTGCCAGGAGAAATGTGTAATGGAGGAAGAGGGGTAAGCAGGAGAGTAGAATGGGGGACGAGGGAGGAAATCCAGGGATTGGGAGCAAAGAGGAGGGGGTGAGGAGGACGGGAATCCACTCAACTATTTCTGCCTCTTCATTTGGCAGCCTTGCATCCTGCCGTGTTTATGGGTCTGCCGTGACTATTGAACCAAGTGTTCTCACTGGCCTTGCACTGACAGACTTGCCACATTCCCTTCTGGTTCAGGTTTCAGCTGAATCACAACTCTGGTTTGAATAACCCAATGCATTCTTGCAAATTGATGGCAATAAACTCACATTAGTCAAACCTATAGAAAGTGTATGACTCCTTCCTCAGTTAGCTCCATCAACCTCAGCTTATCCCCACCTGATTTTCTCCTTCAGTGTTACTGACTCAATCTAATACCACCTGACTTGGGTGAACTAAGGAATCTGCACCTCTCCAGACTTAGGTTATCAACTAATTCCAATTTCTCAGCCAACAGAAAGAAGTAACATCCTCGGTTGGGTCTATGAACTCAACCTTTGACATGGTGTAGAATCACAAAATAATTTAATATTGAAACTAGAGGAAAAGCAACATGGCATAATGGATAGAAACTTGCTCCCTCAGAAATACCTGGGTTAAAGTTACTTCTTATACATTCTGGCTGTGTGATACCGGGAAAATCACTTAATCTCTCAGTTCCCCCGGCAACTCTCTAAGACTATAAATTGCAGAATAGGTAGCAATCTCCATTGATAGAAGTTCTTACACCAATAAAATCACAGATCAAGAGGAATATAAAAGCTAAAATGAACCTTAAACCCTAGTCGATCCCTCTTGTTGTCTTACAAATGAAGAAATTAAGCCCTCTGAAGCAAAATAATTTGCTCAAAGATACAAAGAAAATTAGTTACAAAAATGTAAATAGAAAATCTAAGTTTTCTAACTCCCAGTTCAGTGTACTTATGGATATTCACACCCACAAATCAACAATCTAGCAGAATGTCTGTTTCTCTTTGCTTTGAAGGGAGAGCTGGGACTAAGTTGTGGCCACCATCATAGTGGTGGTTATAGGTACAGTTTAGTTATCCTGAACACCACCCAAGCTGTCATCACAGTATGAAAAAGAATGTAATTTGTTGTTGCTGTGATCAACACTTTAAACCCTAAAAGAGACTTGGAGAGAGCAGAAGCAGTAGCTGTAGGGTGGCAACAGTAATAAGCTATCCATAGTAACTGAGCATCATTTGGGTAGCTGTGACAAATGGAAGTCGTGATAATTGGGTGGACATGGAATTTGGGAAGATGTGGCTGGTGGCTAGCAGAGGTAGTTGGGAAGCAATGATAGCTGGAGAGTTGCAGAATGAGGTGCAGACCACATACAAAAGACTTGCTTAGGCTCTGTCTGATGGCATACAAGGGGCTGCTTTGGATAAACTGAGGGTAACTATCTCCAGAAATGAGTCAAGATATACCCACTGAAGAATGATTGGAAAAGGGTTTTATCATACAAGAGGAAATAATCTGTGAAGAATGCCTTGCTATTTATTCAAGCTAAAGTGGCTATGTGCCACAGGCAGTATACTAAAGTCAATCAATCAATGAACAAACATTTATTAAGGGTTAACTATGTAACAGGCAGTATGCTAAACACTAAAAAAATGCTTTAAAAAAATCAAGGATTCCTGTTGTAAAGGCTAAAATTCTAGCTAGTCTGTCTAAAATATCTAATGAGTGGTCGCCAATAAATTAGAAGCTTTAGCAAGAGTTAGACTTTTAAGCATTTATTAAGGAGAATAAGAATTTTGTAAAGAGAGAAAGGCCTACATTCCTCTATCTATTAAAGGGAGAGAGCATTCCTAGCTCTGCTCTCCACCAGAGTCCACAGGAAAGAGAAAGAGTCAGAGAACCAGGATCCCCCTTCTTCTTCCCACAAGCAAACATCATTTCTTGATGCCAAAGAAAAGACACATGGTCTTGCCCTCAGAGACCTTCACCTCATGGCGGAGCTTTTCTACAGTAAGTCTCCAGCAGGTGGCATCATTCCAATTGTTACACTGTGTTACTTGCTTTAGTGAATTCAAGTACAAAGACCATAAAATTTGTCTTTCTGGGGTAGATGGGAGAGGAGGGGACCAACTAATCTCAATTTCTCCAAAAATCTAATTGGGAACATATCCCACTTGCCAACCCAATGGAATTGGGTAGTAGACATTATTGGGAGGAAGTTATGGTTGGGAAGTACTTCTCATACTTCTAGTCATACCTACCATCTCCCACAAACCCTTTCCTGTCTTATTTCCACATTTCAGCTCCTATCTTTATAAAATTCCACCTTAAAAAAATTGACGAGCTACCCAGCTCTTACTGCTATAATTTATCCCTTTTTAAAGAAAGTCACAACTATTATATGGCCTCTATAATTATTATCCATCTCATCCTAACACTGACACCTTTTTTTTAAAGATTGAGTCTATCTCACTTTGCCTGGAAGTGCCACTAATGGGCTGATTCCACTACAGATCAGCTCAGTTTACCTAATCCAACCTGAGCTAGTTTTACCCTTCTTAGGCAGCCTGGCTTCTCCCTGGTGCCAGGGTGTTCATCAGATTGGTGCCAGACTTTGTACAGACATCCTATCAGCTTTAGCCCTGCTGATGCTCAGGGCTCCCAAACTCAAGTGATCCACCAGCCTCAGCCCCACCAGTAGCTGGGATTACAGGAATATTCTACCATGTTCAGTCACCCACATTTTTTAAATAGTAGCTTTCTTTGCAGATGTTCATAGTGCTTCTGAGAAACTACTTTCTTAGTAATACTTAGTATTAGTCTCTTAGTAGTTGTAACATCTGATTGAAATCAGTGGGCAGCATCTTACAAAAACAGAGGTGAAATGAGTTAGCCACAGACACACAGGAGGCAACACAGAGGTTGTAAGGATAAATGAAATGATTTCTAGAGTCTGGATTTTTAAAGATCTGGTGTTTGTTTGGTTTTTTTTAAAAGTATTCATTTTATAGTTATTCTCAAACTTATGCATGACTCTCTGAGTCTGTCAGACCATTCTCTATTGTTAAAGAGAGGAAATCCACATTTGAATTTATTTGAAAAAACAAAGGGGTTGTTGTATAGACTTTTTCTTTATAGGCACTGAGATTCTTAAACAGATATTTCTGCCAATGTTTCAGGATAACTTTTTTTTGGAAATGCAACAAATCCCCAGTGATAATGACTGTGCCTTTATGAACAGAGCTCTCCATGGTTGGGAAGTCCTTTTACTTGCTAGATCTCATTTGTTCATCACAATACCTACCATGAGGTGAATAGAGAAAAGATGATACTGCTACCTCCTTTGTCAGAGAAACCTAACGTTCAAAGAAGGTAGAAAACCCCCATCACTGTAAATCTTCAAAGCTAGATGATCCGTTTTCAGGGATGGTTTAGAGGGGATTACTAATTCTTGCATAGTCTGGACTCAATGACCTCTGGGACCCCTTCCCATCCCAAGGTTCCGTGATTTTATATGGCTTGCCCAAGGTCACCCAGCCAGTGAAGAGTGGAACCAAGACTCAAACTCAGGCTTTCTGACTCTAAACCTGGTGCTTTTTCCCATTTATGCTATATGTGGATTTACCAATTTTCAAATGCCTCTGAGACATCATTATGAACATTAATTATCATTGGACAGCACTACTAAAAAATATTTTAATGGACTGAGCTTTGGCTTTCTGAGATTCCAGATGAGCAGTTCACTAGATCTTCAGTTAAATAAGAAATGAAGATATCCATGAGCTTCCTGTCATTTCAAACACTGCCTGCAACTGAGTCAGAATGCCAAAGGAGATGATGAAGACCCAGATAGAACACAAGTAGAAAACAGGTGGAGGAAGAATCATAATTATCAATACCAAAGAATGCTGATAATAGTAATAAGTTTACTCTTGTCTCTGAAGCCAAAAACAATCACAAGTCCTTGACCATCACAGGTAATGTATGGCTGATGACAGCTGGATACTTAAATCTGGATCCCAGTTGTCAATGAGAAATACACTTCAATATGGATATTAAAAGAAGATCATAATAACATAATTTATCTAAATGCCTGTGACACTTTTGTCCAAGGTCCTCAAAATTCTCTAGATGCCCCCCAAAAGATGAGAGGACTCTATGAATTTGGGAAGCCATTTCTAAAACTGAGGCACCGAGCAGAAAAATACTTTGATATTCTGATGAATCCATAATTTCAGTGGTTCCATCAATCAATCTTTCAACAAACATTTATTCAGAGCTTATTATGTGCCAGTCACTGAGATAACATGCTAGGGACACAAAGAGAAAGAAAAGAAGTATCCCTGCCCTCCTAATGGTGAAGTTCATAAACCCTCCATGACTTCTTATCCATGTATTCCCATAAATTTTTCTTAGAAAACCTACACAAAGCAGAGGTCTTCCTATAGTTCTTTTACTATTCTAGGTCAAGGATATCAATATACCCTCATGATATCCTTCCATTGTGTCTCTTTCTCACTACACAACCTGCCCACTTCTTTTCCAGTCCCACATATCCTCGATGATGGCTATTGTGCCACTTTACAGGCATGAATTTGGACTCTTTATTAAGGTCGAACACCCAAGGGAAAAAATGCTCAGCATTCTATTTTGTGGGTCCCACAAAAAGAGTCTGGGGTTCTATTTCTGCCCCACTGACCAACACCCTGAGTTGATGCCCTGTAGCCAGTTGGCACTTTCACAGCTGATTAAGATCATCTCCTAATCAGTTCACTCAATCATATAACAACTAGGCATTAATTCTGAATGGTGCCCAAACACTATGCCAACAGGAGGACAGTCAACATAGTGGCCACATGTAAATACAATCTTTGTGAGATGATGAGTAACTCACTGTAGTTCTTGATAGATCAGTCCCCAACTTGAGACATCAAGTCCCTCACCTGTTGTTCAGTTATTTTTCAGTCATGCCTGATTCTTCGTGAACCCCATTTGGAGTTTTCTTGGCAGACATACTGGAGATTCTTGCCATTTCCTTCTCCAGCTTATTTTACAGATGAGGAAAATGAGCAAATAGGATTAAATGACTTGCCCAGGGTCCCACAGAGAGTGTCTGAGGTCAGATTTTAACTTGCAAAGATGAGTCTTCCTGACTTCAGAACTGGCACTCTATCCACTGTGCTACTTAACTGTCCTTCACCTGGCCTACCCCTAGCTTTATAGCATATTTTAGGGGTAGTGCTTTGTAGTGGGGAAAGTACTAACCCTGGAGTCAGGAGACTTGGATTGAAATCCCAACTCTGATACTTGTTTTCCATGTGACAAGTCCAATCATTTAATTTCTCTGAGCCAATCTATAAAATAAAGGTAATTATATTTCTTTTAGCTACTTCGCATGCTTGTTGTGAAGAAAGTCCTTAAGCTTCAAGTTCTATACAAATATGAATTGATTTTTGTTACAAGACTGCAACAGTGTCTACTCTCTGCCTCATTCAAAGGGAAGTCCTAGGTCACTGAAGAAATATAATCTATAACTAGAAGGCACAACCCTAATTAAATGTCTTACAGATTGATCTTTATCACAACACAGGCTTCCAGGGATGATGAGAAGACAGCTAAACCATAAGCTCACCCAAGTTAACAAATGTGGAGTATTCCCAGCATGAAAATAAAACTTTTGAGAAGTTCACTTGGGAACCACATTCCCATTTTTTGGTAGTAGAAAAGAACTGGAAGCAAAGTAGATGCCCAGTGACTGGGGAATGGCTATACAATTTGTGTTGCCTGAATGTAATTGAATTTTACCACACTGTACACTATGACATTGAATATGAAGAAGCATTGGAATGCTTGTGTGAACTGATGCAAAGTGACATAAACAGAATTAATAAAATAATATATACAAAAACTACAGCAAGTAAATGAAAAAGACAACACCCCAAATTAAATAAAATCTAAATGCTGAAAAATTATGATGAACTAGCTTGGCCCCAAATAAGAGATAGGAGAAAGCTCATTCCCTTCTTTGCAGCCATGGGGGCCTACACTACATAGAATGCCAGATTTGGTTGATGTGTTGGTTGGTTTTGTGTAACTTTTTTGTTTTGTTTTGTTTGGGGGGAGGGTTATTTTGTTCTTCACTATACGGGATCTCTCTGAGAAGGAAAAGGATGTTGGTAAATGAAGATGATATAAAAGCAAAAGCTATGAATAAAAATCCTGAGCTGGGTAAGGGGTCCCACAAAGGGAAAGCTCAACACTAGTGTTTTATTTGGTTGGAACCAGAAAAAGTGATACAGGAAATATGCCCACTATGGGAACATGAGGATAGGGATTCAGTCCTCTTAACAAAATACACAATTAGCAGCTGGGGTCTCTACAGCTGGTTTAAGTTTATATGTCCACTGTGGAGAAGATCTAAGGGTTCTGACTTGTACATCCTGAACTTCTACCCCTGTCTGTAGTAGTCAATGGTCTGCCCACTACTCTTGTGTGTGAGGATCTACATTTGTTTTCCACTGTGTCAGCACCTTGAGCACTGGTGAAAGTAGAATAATTCCAACTTTTGCATTCCTGGGAAAACAGGGATCTCTTGGGCAGGAAGGGGTTAGGGATGGGAGAATGTTATGGGCACTGGTCTTTGACTTTGGGTTCCCAGGGAGAACTGGAGGCTGCTGGCTCGCAACAATCAAGTGACCCAGGGTGGCACTCACTGATAAGAATTGGCCCCAGGCTAGTCTGATTTAACTTATGATTGAGTTATATAGTTCTCCACCCTTCCACTCCCAACCCTCAATACTTAATGAAAGTTGCAAGGAAAAAGGTAATACCCTAATACCTCCTAAGCAGGCTCAATTCTAATTTTACTTATCTTCCACACTTCTTCAAATCAGTAATCTATGATATATCACACGCCTGAAGAAAAACTCCTATTTATCAAGAATTAAAAACAATAGCTGGCATTTCTATAGCATGTTATAGCCTGCATTATGTAAACATTATTTAATTTTATCTTCCCAACAGGTAGCTAATATAAATACCATGACCCCCCCATTTTATAGATCCGCCTAAAAGAAATTGATCCTTTCTTTAAAAAAAAGTGGGAGCATTCATCAAATCAAATCGGGGAGAAGGGGAGGAAGGAAAGAATCCCAAACCTTTCTCAACATCTCTGTTTCCTGGCTTCTGCAGGAAGTGATAGACACCCCTCCCACCTTCACCCCAACTGCAGGCAAAAGAGTTATACTAATTAGTTGTAACACAGCATTTGGTTCACACAGGACCCAGCACACAGCCCGACCCGTCCTTCTTTGAAATGGTCTGGAAATTGCCTTGATTTTGAACATCTGAGGATAATTGAACCCAAAGTTACATCCAGAAACACTGAGTGTGATGCCTTTTATGCTCTCCCACACTAACAAGAAGTATTTGCAGCCGGTTTTTATTTACTCTACACCTTGAAAGCTTGTGGGCACTGATGATTTGCACCACAGGGTCCTAAAAGAATAAGGCAAACTCATGTTTGGGAACACTGGGAAGACTGGGGAGGCTCAGAGGAGGCTGGAAAAGATCCTATTTTTTTTAAATGTGAAAGAAAGGGGCAGTTAGATGGCGCAGTGGATAGAGCACCAGCCCTGGAGTCAGGAGTACCTGAGTTCAAATCCGACCTCAGACACTTAACACTTACTAGCTGTGTGACCCTGGGCAAGTCACTTAACCCCAATTGCCTCACTAAAAAAAAAATGTGAAAGAAAGATTGCTGTAAGGTATAGACCAATAAATTTGGTGGACATAGGAAAAGTGAGGGCAATGGTAAGGAAGTGGGGGTGGAAAGTGCCACCAAATTCTATTTGCAAACTATCTTTAAAAAAAGATACCAGCTACTTCACACCCATCAGATGGACAAAAATGACAAAAGAGAAAATTACAGCTGTGGGAAAACAGGCACACTAATTCATTAGTCCAATCATTCTAGAAAGTCATTTAGAACAATAGCCAAAAGTTACTAAACTTTGCTGACTGTTGTGTGCAGCTATGACACTAGGCATATATTCCAAAGAAATAAAAAAGAGAGAGTTTGGAGAGTTAAAAACAGAGTCAGAATCTGAAAAGAGGTCTTCTAACTTTTTTCCAGTATGCCCAGAATACAGTAATTCTTTCTAAGCTTTATGGAGCTCTTTTGCAGAAAGGTCAAAGGGTTCAAATGACATTGTCTTCTTCCTCTTTCCTCTACTGAGAGATAAATAAGTGACAAGCACTATTCCCTCCTACTTAAATGAGAGAAATTGGATATGAAGAGGGCCATTAATTTTAAAAATATGACTCAGATCATATTCATGATGGGGCATCTAGAATTTTTCCCCTCTGGCATAACAACTGCCTTGGATATATCAACTGTGCAAATGGAAAGAGTTCACTTTGTCAAGTGATAACCTTTTAAGTAGAAAATCTCAAAACATCATGAACCCTGTCTGAGAAAATTATTTGAAATAAGCTAGAAAACTCTTTTATACTTGAAGATAAAGAAACATTCTTTCTCTGGCCAAGATAGCCACCCAACTGTACGGGATTTCAAACCAAAACACCATTTGTGGATTTCTTTTGTTGAAGGGGAAGGTAAGTTCCTTGAAGACAGGGACTTGCTTTCTTGTCTTTATCTCCCTAGGGCCTGGCACAGTTCTTGGAAAATAGTAGGGGTTTAATAAATGCTTGCAGAAAAGAATAGAGCAGAACACAATAGGGGATGGGATGGGATGGGAATAGAATAGAATAGAATAGAATAGAATAGAATAGAATAGAATAGAATAGAATAGAATAGAATAGAATAGAATAGAATAGAATAGAATAGAATAGAATAGAATAGAATAGAATAGAATAGAATAGAATAGAATAGAATAGAATAGAATAGAATAGAAGTAGAATAGGAGTAGAATAGAATAGAATTCCCTGTGAATAACATATAGCACCAAGAATAAAGCAAGTTTTCAACACAAAATTCTACTCACTGGATGAGGCTAATAAGGCTAAGTAGAAATTAAGTTGTATCTTTAATAGAAATGTACTTTAAGCAAATTTACATATGCAAATTAAGCTTTAGAAAGTACATACATTAAGAAGTAAGCCTATAGTTTCCCATAAGATTCCCATAAGGATTCACAATAGAATTTCTATAAATAGTAAGCATAGCTAGTATATTTAAATATAATTCAATTTATATAAATTCTACTAACATGCGCATGTACCAGAATACATCTCTTTTTCGGGAAGTAGCATGGTTTGGTAGAGAATATCTGGTTCAGTGATAAAGGACCTCAGTTCAAATCCCAACCCTGCTGTGTTATGGGATAAGAGATTTAGAACTAGAAGGGTCATCCGAGGTTAGATAGTCCATCCTCCTTATCCCAGAGTAGCTGTGACTTAACCCAAGGTGTATGCGGCTGGGTCAGGATTGAAACTAGGTACAGGACTCTTCCCACTACACCATACCATTACCTCTTACTACCTGTGTATCCTAGGACAAGTCACTTAATCCCTCTATGACTCAGTTTCTTCATCCACAAAATGAAAGGGCTGAAATATATAGAAAGCTCCTTCTAATTCTCAGTCTACATTCCTATTCCATAAAGTGAGATGTTCTAGAGCCAGCTCAAACTGATTCAAGAGAGCTGATTGTTAAATTTTCAGTGGGAGCCTCTACACCATGGAAATTGACAAAATTGACAAACACTAAAACTCTGGGCTTGAGGTACGGCATGGTTGATTTCTAGACTTAAGAAAGTGACCAAAATAAAGTGACAGGGAAAATGTTAATAATGCAAATTAAACTCAAGAGTGTGTCGTGTATATGTTTTTCAGAGAGTAGGTTGTTAAACATTTACCAGCATACTTCCTACCTATACCTTTAGACAAATTCCATTGTTTAAAAAACAGCAGCAACAACCTAGAGTATCTTGGACATTGTAGTCACTTTGGAAATGTTTGTAGCACTGAAATTGAATTAATTTGTTTAACTGCTCACAAAACTCATGTGATATTTTCAGTGACTAACTTCTAAATCCCTGATAACATTTTTCACTGTAAGAAAACTATGTACTATTATCTAGTCACAAGCAACTTACCACCAGTTCCCAAAGAAATAATAATAAATAATGTTAATACAGCATTTAACATTTGTCAAGGGCTTTAAATATATTATCTCATTTGAGATCATCCTTTTTTTTCTTTTGTGGGGCAATGAGGGTTAAGTGACTTGCCCAAGGTCACACAGCTAGTAAGTGTCAAGTGTCTGAGGGTCCTCCTAAATCCAGGGCTGCTGCTTTCTCCACTGAACCACCTAGCTGCCCCCTGAGTTCATTCTTAAAACAATCTTGTGAGTTCAGTGCATTTGTAGATGAAGAAACTAAGGCTAACTGAGGTTGTGACTTGCCCAGGATAACACAGTAAGTATCTGGTTAAGGATTTGGATTCATGTCTTTCTCATTCTGAGTACCATGTTCTAATCAATTACAATATCGAAGTGCATAAGTAGCCTAAACAGTGAACTGAAATAAGCTCATAATCTGTGTTCCCAGGCTGTTCAACTCTCCCTAACATGTATGGCATCATATTTGGTCCCATATAGCCTAGTGACTAGTGATTATCAACAGAGCCTAATGTGAATCAAGCACTCAGTATCCCTTTGTTCAACTGAATTGAATACTGGCATTACCAATAATGATGATAACACATGGAAATACCTCTAAATGTTTGTCCTTTGGCCTGATCCCAAATGTCTCTATTTTTAGACTTGGGACTTTTTTTGAGCTTCAAACCTAGGAACAGCTTAGACAACACAAAAAAAAAATACAGGCAGGAAACCACTGGCCCCATCAAAAGCAGTACTCATCCATAGGCTTCTGAGGACCCTGAGCATTGGAAAACGGGTAAAAGGTACATTCATGCTGACAAAGAAACATCAGTACCTTCTTTTCAACTTAGTCTTAGAGGTCTAAAAGGTTAAGTGACTTGGCCAGCATCACACAGCCATTGTGTGTCAGTTGGTGGGGTCATGAAAGGCTTTGTAGTAAGAAGGAAATGTGAGATGTGAAAATCTAGAGACATCTCCATCCCAAATACTCAAGTGGACTATTTGTGTCCGACCTGTGTAAGAGCCTTCAGAGCTCATATTGGTCTGTTCAGTCACAGTGGAACACACTGTACCTTGACCCCAACAGTGATGTCATTGATCCTCTTCCAGTATGAAGGGTGAACAACAACAACAATAACTGCCTACTAGAGTATAAAAGGAGATTACCCAGTAACTGACAATTAGGTGTATACATGAGTTCTCTAATCCTAAACCTTATGTTACCCAAGAAAAGAAGGAAGGAAGGAAGGAAGGAAGGAAAGAAAGAAAGAAAGAAAGAAAGAAAGAAAGAAAGAAAGGAAGGAAGGAAGGAAGGAAGGAAGGAAGGAAGGAAGGAAGGAAGGAAGGAAGGAAGGAAGGAAGGAAGGAAGAAAGAAAGAAAGAAAGAAAGAAAGAAAGAAAGAAAGGAAGGAAGGAAGGAAGGAAGGAAGGAAGGAAGGAAGGAAGGAAGGAAGGAAGGAAGGAAGGAAGGAAGGAAGGAAGGAAGGAAGGAAGGAAGGAAGGAAGGAAGGAAGGAAGGAAGGAAGGAAGGAAGGAAGAAGGAGAGACAGAGACAGAGAGAAATAGAGTCCTTCTAGTGCCCTCCCTCTAATAACCTATTCCAAACCACCCTCACCCCACCCCCACACAGGAATCTCTTCAATAACATCCCTCACAAATCATCTATGCTCTGCCAACAAATGTAAACATTTGTTCAACAGCTCTAATTGTTAGAAATTTCCTTCTTATCCTGAGCCAAATTTCTCTCCTTATAACAAATATCTATTAATTCTATTCCGCTCTCTAGAGAACATGACTCTTAGAAAGCTTTTCAGATTTCCAAAAAATCTATATCATGCTTCTCTCTACAATCCTATCTTCTCCTGCCAGTTCTCATAGAATGCAGATTTTGAACCCATCAATATTCCGATTGCCCTTCTCTAAACATTCTTTGATTTGCCAATGACACTCTTAAATTGTGCTGCAAGAAATAAACACAGTCCACTGGATATAATCTTAGACTGTAAGACTTTTCCCTAGCCCTGAGCATTGCCTCTGGAAGAGTTCCTAGCTTCCAAATGGAACCTATGGTCTAGGGACCTGGATGGACACCTGCCATATATTCTCTTTCTTAACACAATAACCTTTAGTCAAGAGAGAATAAGACTTTCTATTAAAGGCAGCAAATTACAGCTAATTCTCTCACTGCCTGTCCAATATACCAACAACCCAATCCACAACATTATTCTCATCTTGAGGACATACTAGCATATAATAGAGATCTTTCTGTATTGCTTACCATGAAGCTACTTTAAAGAGAAAAGAAAGTGTCCTGTCCCTCATTTCCTAGGTAAATTAACAGAAAGTTGTGCCAACTATATTATCATAAGATGGGTTTCAAGCTCTTTTTGCAATAGATCTCAGGAACATCAGAGGTCTCCACCTGCTTCCCCATGAGATCGTATCTACGAGGCATCCAAAGTATATTCTATCTAAGGCATGACTTTTGTGGGGAGATGATTATTCATCTTCTTCTAACTAGCTCTTTTAGTAACTGTGCCTCACAATTAAGAACCATGGAGACTTCTGAGTATACCATATAGATATCAGACACTTATGGTTAAAATGTTCCTAGTTGAAAAGTGATGCTTAATTTTTTTTGTTAGTTCATCTGAAGTTTTGTTTTTGTATGTTTTCTTTCACAACCTGGTTAATGTGGAAATGTTTTGCATGACTGCTTATATATAGCTTATTTTGAATTGCTTGAGTTCTTGGGGTGGTGGAGGAGGAAGGAAGAGAATTTGGAACACAAAGTCTTAAAAGTATTGATGTCAAAATTTGTATTTATAGGGGCAGCTAAGTGGCACAGTGGATAGAGCACTAGCCCTGGAGTCAGGAGTACCTGAGTTCAAATCCGGTCTCAGACACTTAACACTTATTAGCTGTGTGACCCTTGGCAAGTCACTTAACCCCAATTGCCTCACTAAAAAAATTGTATTTACATTTAATTTGGAAAAATAAAATTCTAAAAAAAAAAAAAAACCCTGCTGCCTAGCTATGCCAGAGAAGAAAACAATGGGCAGTCTAGTTCCACCATGATAGAATCACACTGAGGAGTCATGTTCACAATAGTTGTTTCCATTTCTCCCAACTTAAAAAGTTTTACTTGTTCCTATGTTCTTATGTAGCTTCTTCATTTTTGTTAAATGACTCTATTAGGTACAATCAAGACTTAGGAGTATTCAACTAGAAGAAGGAAGTACTAGAGTATGCTGCTGTGTTCATCCACAAAGCTCTGGATGACATCAAAAAGTCACTTCCTTCCAGATTCATATGGGCTTCCAGGGATGTGGCCCACCTTCACAAAGCAGACCTCCTCTGTCTTTATATACCATTGGAATCAGAAGGTCATGCATCTAGAGCCAGAAGGGCAAGCCTGGAGATGTGGAAGTATCTTGCCCAAAATCACATAAATAGTCACTGTCAGAATTGGAACTTGAGTGCAAGTCACTCCACTCCAAATCCTTCCCTCTTTCTACTGTACAATGATAAGGTTTGGGAAGTCATTAATGCCATAGAGTCTCCTGTAGTCATGTGCATAGGTGGCCTAGGACTGAAGGCTCAGGACTTATAACCTTTTTTACATGTATCATGGACACCATCAATCTAACAAAATTAAGAATTGTGTTTGTAAAGGCATAAAATGAAATTCATAGGATTACAAAGGAAACCAAAGCTTAGTGAAAATAGAGATGTATTTTTTTTCTTCTCATACAAGTTAACAGACTCCCTAAAATCTACCCACAGATTCCTTGGGGGGAATCAGTGGACCTCAAGGTTAAGAATTTGTGGCTTAAGCAAATACAAAGATGGAGAACCTAACTTCAAATTAGATTCTGGGAATGGTAAGACACTTAACAGAACCCGCAAAGGAAATAAAATAGAAGAGGGGAGCACCAGACTCTCTCTGATTTGAGTCAGCCCCAAAAAAGCACTAAAACCTTGACAACAAAATGCGTTAGTCTAAGAATATTCTCTCTCTATTTCTCTCTCTCTCTCTCTCTCTCTCTCTCCTCCCTCTTCTCCCTCCTTCCTCTCTCTCTCTCCCTCTCTTTCTCTCTGCCTCTGTCTGTCTCTCTCATTCTGTGTGTATCTTTGTCTCCATTGGCCCCTCTGTCTCTGTGTATGTTTGTGTCTCTTTCTGTCTTTGTGTACTTTGTCTCTGATATCTATTTCTGTCCCTTTGTGTCTGTTTCTGTTTGTGTCTGTGTGTTTCTCTCTCTCTCTCTCTCTCTCTCTCTCTCTCTCTCTCTCTCTCTCTCTCTCTCTCTCTCTGCTTATCTCTGTCTCTGTCTCTATGTATGTCTTTGTCCATCTCTGTATCTCTGTGTGTGTCTCTCTCTCTTCCCCTTCCTCTCACCCTTCTCTACCTCCTTCTTGCTCAAGGAGTACTTTAGTGTTTCAAATTCACTAGTTTGTTTCTCTCTTTTCCTTTTACACTCTCTGGGCCCTTCCATCAGCTGGGTCTGCACGGTGACCCAGGCCCTCCCTCAGCTCCATTACTTTCCTCTCTCACAGAGAAAGTGTGTGTGTGTGTGTGTGTGTGTGAGAGAGAGAGAGAGAGAGAGAGAGAGAGAGAGAGAGAGAGAGAGAGAGAGAGAGAGAGAGAGGAATTTCTCATCCCCTGCTTCTGCTTAACACAACAGCGCTTTCTCAGACAAACATATGCAATCTGTCTTTCATTTTAGGATATTTTTTGCACTTCTGTCTAACACTAGGGATTTTCAGATTGCCTTTTTTCCATTTCTTTTTCTCCCTTGCTGGGCAGGAAGCAGAGGCTGCCAGGGAAATAAGGCCTGAAACCAATAGGAAAGGCTGGAGCAGCTCTGCTCTGAGACATTTCCTTCACTAATGACACTTTCTAAAACTGGGGGGCCTGCTCAGGTGGAGAAAGCAAAACCTTTTGCACATTCCAGAAAGTTATTTCTCTTTGCAAAAAAATATTTTCCCCACATTATTACTGAAGCTTCCTTTGCAACAGCACTGGAGAAATCAGTGGTTTTAACCCTCTTTGCAGATAGAAAACAAGCTCAGATGAACCAAGTGATTCACCTGAGCTTACACTGCAAACTGCCTGGGAGGCTGAAAATCATGAGAGCCAACCCGCATGAAGTCTTCACACAGGATTCTCAGTCTCCCTAGTCCTCACCTTTACACTGGCTCTCCTCCAGGCCAAAGGCATTTTCCCTCCTCAAATCTGCCTCTTGATTTATTGTGAGGCTCAACTCAAATCCCACCTTCCATAAGAAACCTTTCCTATCCCCCTTCCCAGGGCCTTCCCTCAGAGATAATCTCCTATTTATATCACATATATAATATATTATTATATCTATGTGATGATATATATTATATTGCATATACATAATATATAATGTATATTATATTAAATGTATGTAATATTGTTTGTTATGATAATATTACATTATTTATATGTGGGTATATATGTTATGTATATATGTATATATTGCTGAGGGCCATATGACCATGTGTGTGTGTGTGTGTGTGTGTGTGTGTAGATAGATAGATATAGATTGTTGTTGTTCATTCTTGAAGAGAACCATGACATCAGGGTGATGTCATGACTTGCACTGAATTTTATTTAAGTGAGGGAGGGCTGTGCAGATCACCAACCTCATTCTTTCCTCCAGAGCCATCTTGGACCAGTGGCAAGATATATATCAGGACAACTGGAAATGGCCCCAGATGTTTTAAGGCCATTGGGGTTAAGTGACTTGCTCAGAGTCACACAGCTAGTAAGTGTCTGGGGTGATATTTGAATTCATGTCTTCCTGACTTCAGGCCCAGTGATGTATTCACTGTGCTACCTAGCTGCCCCATGTATATGGGGGGGGGCGGGGAATGGGTGGATGGATGAATAGATAGATATAGAAAGATATAGTCAGACAGAGATAAAGACAGAGAGGGAGAGAGAGAGAGAGAGAGAGAGAGAGAGAGAGAGAGAGAGAGAGAGAGAGAGAGAGGGAGAGAGAGGGAGAGAGAAAAAGAGATACACACAGGTATGTACAATTTTTTGTACATGTATAGCACAATGGGTAGAGCACTAAACATGCATTCAGAATGACCTGAGTTCAAATCCAGCCTCAGATTAGATGTGTGATCCTGATCAAATCCCTTAACTTTTGTCTGCCTAGGTTTCTTCAGCTATAAATGGAGGATCATAATAGCATCTGCTTCCCAGGATTGTTGTGAGAATCAAATAAGAAAATATATGTAAATTGACTGCCACAAAGTAGATGATTAATAAATGTTTTTTTTTCCTCCCTTGCTTCCTTTGTTTCTTTCTCTCCAATTAGAATATAAGCCCCTCAAAGACTGTTTTTGCCTTTCTTGGTATTGCTCAGTACCTGGCATTCAGTAAGTGTTAAATAATTGCTTCTTAGGAGACTAACCAAGTCAGCTGATGCTTGCTCTGTGTCCTGGGCCTCTGAACCCAGGTCAGTTATCATGTGGGTAGACTTGCAAATGGCATACTGTATTAGGGGAAAGAATGTGGAAAAGGTATGTTATAATTGCTGAGGACTGATCTATGACTTCAGGAGATCCGAAGTGCTAGAAGTTTCTAAGCCTTTATCAAAAGCATCTAAAAAGGGGCAGCTAGGTGGCGCAATGGAGTCAGGAGTACCTGAGTTCAAATCCGGCCTCAGACACTTAACACTTACTAGATGTGTGACCCTGGGCAAGTCACTTAACCCCAATTGCCGCACTAAAAACAAACAAAAAAACAAAAAACAAACAAAAGCATCTAAAAACCATAGAACAACATTAATCCTGAAAAACAAAATCTGTAGTGTAGGAATTCATCAAGACTTCCATTCTGGGGTTGTGCAAAAACACCAGATCTTAAGCCCTGAGTCTAAGAGGAATGGAGACTTCTGGTGTCTGCCTAAACCACATGGATCAGGAGAAGGAGGTTTTTCCAAATGTACTCTCTCTCTTGAACACACCTAGACCTTTATTCAGCCCCATGGGTCCTTAGAGTTTACCAGCATTCTAACTATAAACTAAAAACTCTGGGTATTCTCACAGTAAAATGAAGTCATTGACTAGAAAAAACAAAGGGAAGGATTAAAAGTTACTTTTGCCCCCAAACTCTCCAAAGGGCCTCTGAAAAGAACATGGGAATCTCAAGTCTCCTGGGTCCTCTGAATTTACCAACTTCCCAATTATAGGCCAAGTGTGCTAAGGTCCCGCACTTTCATCTTCTATCTTTGCTTGACAGTATTTTCCAGGTCTAAAATATTAAAAAAAAACACCCTGCATTCTCTGCATGAGTTCCCCAATACACATTAATAAATTTCAAGTCAACATCCAGTTGATAAGGCAACTGAATATGGACAAAATATTCCTATAAAGTCCAGGGGAATATATACATTTGTTGATACCTAAAAAAAAGTTCTCTTACAGAAAGACAAGCCACATCACTCCCAACACATACCCGAAATGAGCTACACAGCTGTGTAGTACCTAACAACTCAGCCAGGAAACCAGACAAGCAGAGAAAAAGGAGAATGCAGTCAAGTCCTGGGGAAGAAAAAAAATAAACGTTAACACCCGAAACCAATTCACCCAAGCAGACTGGCAAGCCATTACACTCAGCTTTCTTCCACACAACACACCACCTCCCCAGCCCTAAGCTCTGCTTACTACGTGTGAATTGGTACAGTACCCAGAACTGGCCTGTCTCAGGAGAAACAGTCTCTTGATCTCTTTTGTCACTACCATGCCACCCAGACAGAATATCATAGGGATTCCTCAAATCGTTGTGATGTCACAGTCTAATCTGCGTAATATGCAGTTGTACCAGGCTGTAGATAATGTTCCCAGGATGAGGGTGGTTTTGCAGCTGGAGAATTCCCTAGTGTCCTGGAAGCACTTGAACTATCTCAGGATGCTGTAGGAAAAGTCACATGACCAAGACCCCATTTGTTTTGCATTATTTATATACAGTCATAGCCTGAGATGTTAATTCTACCATTTACACCAGCAGCATACTTGGTAATTTATAGTCAATTTCATTTGACAAATAGTGCCCCAATTTTTTTTTAAAGAAGTTTTGCTTTTGTTCCAATTCTACCCCATACTGAAAATTAAAAGATGTGTTTATTTTATCTCAGTTTTGTGGGTAAACATGCCCCAAAAATCATTTGTTGCTGCCCCTCTTTCTTTTTTTTTGTTTTTTAGGGTTTTTTGCCGGGCAATGGGGGGTAAGTGACTTGCCCAGGGTCACACAGCTAGTAAGTGTCAAGTGTCTGAGGCCGAATTTAAACTCAGGTACTCCTGAATCCAGGGCCGGTGCTTTATCCACTGCGCCACCTAGCCGCCCCCTGCTGCCCCTCTTTCAAGTCACAAATGCTCTATTTGGCACAAGGCTGTGATGTTGGCAAGGAGAGCAAATCTAGCTTTACAATAGAGATATACTTGAACATTCACACTCAGAGTGTGTGTGTGTGTGTGTGTGTGTGTCTGTGTGTGTGTGTCTGTGTGTGTCTGTGTGTGTGTGTCTGTGTGGACTCAGTATCTTCTAAAGACTACTTTTTGAAGTCCTGAAATAGAGTCAGTCTTTGGCCTATGATTTGACAGATTTGACAACTGCCACAATAGAGCAAGAGATACAGTAGGTTGAATGACCACATCCAAAGAAACATTTCATGAATACATATATTAGAGCCTTTTCCAAGTCCCTGTTATAGAAATATGACTTCAAGATAGAGAGTAAATCTTAAGTACATCAAAAGAGAATGAGGTGAAAGTACAAATAGATACACTAATCTTGAAAATTATATTTTTAAAAGTTTTCCCAAGATCCCTACTAAAATCACCTATGTTTTAGAAGGATAATATAACCTGGTAGTAGGGGATGGGGAGGAGAGAAAAAAAAATCAATTCAATTAACAAATATTTATTGAGTGCCTACTATATAGACATGCATTCTCTGTCCTCATATAACTTCAAGTCTAGAAAATGTGAGTCTAAGAGTCACCATTAAAAGAGATTTGGGGAAATAGATGATTGTGCTTTTCTTGATGTACCCATTTACTTCAATTCTTCAAGTATTTTTAATGATTGTGAAACATATCTGGGCATACAGGAAAGGAAAAATCCTGCCCTCAAGAAACTCACAGTCTACTAGGAGAATATGATAGATACACAAATAAGTATGATACCAGGGAGAATATTTTAAAAGCAGAAAAAGCCAGACAGAGTACTGTTGGAAAATTTGAGGAAGGACAAATCACTTTCAGTTGAGGAAATCACTAGGAATGGGGTAACAAAGAAGGAGTTCAACAAGCAAAGATGAGGAGAGAATTCTATTCAGATGCAAATAACAGCTGATGGTTACCCTTTATGGTTTGCAAGGCACTTTATATAAATTATCAACACTATGAGGTTGATATTATTAACCCCATTTTATAGATGATGAGACTAATGTTCAGGGAGGATAACCCTGGACCACAGTCACACAGTTAAGTATCAGAGAAGGGATACCCACTCAGATCCCCATGCCCAACACCCAGTCCAAGTCCAAAACTCTGTAGACTGCATTACACAATTGCATGGGGGCAATGGAGTAAAGAGTAAGACTGGGGAAGAGATAGTCACCCGGATTGACTGATGAGCTCTGAAAAAAAGAAGAGAATCAAAGCAACCATCCCACACTGAAAGTTGTGGCTATGCTAGCCATACTTGTCTGTCACTTTTCATGGCTGCTTCCTAATCCTTGTGCATTAGAGAGAAGCCACTGTGTAAATCAGGAACTCTTCCCGTGTAAATTCAATCCATGAAAAAGAGATTTCAGCGGCAATTCCAGAGTTTTCTAAAATCAAACATACTTATAATGCATGAATTGCTTGTTGCTGCAACTGATATATTTTTAAGCCATTCCATTTTGAATCAATTTCCCATCAGAAGCAATCTCTGTTGTGAATGAAGAAGAAAGTAGGTACAACAGAGACATTTAATGTTCCTCTGAATTTCAAAGTTACTATGGTTTAGGATAGAGAGATTTTAGATCAAATTCAACAAGTAGCCCAATCCTATTATATGGAAGAACTGCAGAGATTTGGAAAAAAATAAGCACCCCAAATTCAAGAACATCGTTTCTAAAAATTAGACTTCTCAAACTCCTTTCACCCTGGAGTCTTTCCTTAATAGATATAATAGGTATAAACAAAGTGGGACATTAAGGGGCAATGTTCCTAGGGGGATGTTCAAATCCTGGGGTGAAGTTTCCCCTACTATCCTTACCTTCCAATTATTTATACAATAGCAAAAGAATAGCTAAGTAGCAAACTAAGGATTCAATAGTATGTGCTATTAGTCCAGTATTTATTGTACCAGGAAATACTCTGCATCCTCTGACTGTTTATCTGGAATCTTCTTTTTTATTATCAGGTAAGGGAAAATAAGGTGGATTAGAAACCTCATGTTCTTCCAGCATTACTGTGCCCCTGTCTTTGGCTGGTTGTGCTGTCAGTCATCATCAAGATAGAAGTGAATCTATTAAAACAATTGCTGAGGGAGCCTGATGCTAATTGACAGCTTAGCTAGCCAGTAACACTAGTAAAAGGGGGAGGGGTCTTATACTTCTATGCATTACTATGCACCTAGTGGAAGGATGGAAAGGAGACATCCAATATCTCTTTACTTTCCTCTCCAGTACTACCAAACAGGAGATTGATTAAATATCTCACATATAAATTCTCTAACAGTATGAAACAACAAAGGAAGGCCCTCTATCTCCCCAAGTTCAAAATTCATAGATTTGGAAAACTATACAACCAGGAAGGGACATGAGAGGGATATCATCTAGGGATACTGCCCTTCTCGTGGGGTGAAGTTTCTCCTATTCTCCCTACCTTCCAATTGCAAGTCCAATCTTCCCATTTTATAGATAAGACCATTGAGACCCAGTGAAGTTAAAAGACCCACTTGCCCAAGATCAACATCCAGAACCAAGTTTAAAACCTAGGTGTCTGACTCCTGGTTCAAGGCTCTTTCACTTCAGCATACTGCCCACCAACCTCAGGCCCCTCTGAATCTGAATATCAGAGGAAAGACATTCACAGAAAAGATAAATGATTAGGTCTTGTATAAAATGGGGAGAAACTTAAAGGGGGTGTGGCCAAGTCATAAGATCATAGGACCATTCATTTAGAGCATTTGAAGTCATCTGGTCCTCATTTTACAGTTGGGAAAACTGAGGCCCAGGGAAATGAACTGGCCTACCCAGTGGTACACAACTTAGAAGCAACAGAGCCCACATTTGAATACAAATCCTCTAACTACAAATTGAGCACTCCTTGCACAACATCCCAAGTCCAGATGAACTATACAGCATGGGGCAGCTAGATGGCGCAGTGGATAGAGCACCAGCCCTGGAGACCTGAGTTCAAATCTGGCCTTAGACACTTAACAGTTACTAGCTGTGTGACCCTGGGCAAGTCACTTAACCCCAATTGCCTCACACACAAAATTAAAAAAGAAAAAAGAAAAGAAAAAAAAGGAAGAATTTTGGGGCAGCCAATGGCGCAGTGGACAGAGCACCGGCCCTGGATTTAGGAGTACCTGAGTTCAAATCTGGCCTCAGACACTTAACAATTGCTAGGTATGTGACCCTGGACAAGTCACTTAACCCCAATTGCCTCATGCACAAAATTAAAAAAAAGAAAGAAAGAAAGAATTTTGGGGCAGCTAGGTGGTTCAATGGATAGAGAACTGGCCCTGGATTCAGGAGGACCTGAGTTCAAATCCGACCTCAGACACTTGACACTTACTAGCTGTGTGACCCTGGGCAAGTCACTTAACCCCCATTGCCTGCAAAAAAAACAAACAAAAAAAGAACTATATGGCACCACAAGTGTAGTGTATGAAAGCCAGTTGGTATTGATTCAGCAATCAGGTCTGGGTGGCCGAAGGACAGCCCTCTTTCCACATCTGGACTGGTTTGCCCTGTGTGGGAGATGTGCACCTGGCTAGGATCCAACAAGGAGCTGAGGCTTCTGTCCTTCTCAGAGAAGTCACCTTCCCCGCCTCAATGCCAGGAAATGGCATCAATCCAATGTGGGGCATGAGAATGACAGAAAAATCTTAAGCTTATTTTGGGAACCTCTCTGTTTCCTGAAAAAAAAATTATTTCCAAGAGGAAAGCCCTGAAAACCTGAGGCAGCTAGGACTTTGCAGTTCAAATACAATCAGTTATTGTTCTCTTTGTCATTTTCTGAATTTCTGCTATTTCTCTCAAAAGCTTCCCCCAAGTAGCTTTTTCTCTAACATTCCTTCAGGTTCATCTTCACTTAATTGGGTCCTTGTAATCCTTCTCTTTTTTGTCAAGCTGCTTGTATCTATTCTTTCCTACTAAAGCCTACCTATTAGCACCCATCTGCTGCCTGGTTCATCCTCTGCCCCAAGACAATTTGAGTTCCCGCATGTCATGGTTTTGTCACTTTAAAAGAAAGGGGGGCTCAAAGGTGGATCTTTCTTAATACCTGAGTCATTGAGGGACCTGGGACTTTTCTAAGAATCTGTCATCTCTTTCATCATGTGCAAGCTTCTTGGCTACTTGTTAAGAACCTTAAAAATAGGGTAGAAGAAATATTGGTTATTTCAGTTTTAAAAAATCATTTAGCCAAAATGCATCATTGCTACAATTGAACACCAAGTGGGATCTGAAGCCTCACAAAGCCATGGCGAATGCTTTTCAGTTCCCCAAAAACTTTGTTAAAGTCTCTGTGAAAGAGGGGCAGCTAGGTGGTGCAGTGGATAAAACACTGGCCTTAGAATCAGGAGGACCTGAATTCAAATCCTGCCTCAGACACTTGACACTTACTAGCTGTGTGACCCTGGGCAAGTCACTTAACCCTCATTGCCCCCAAGAAAGGAAAAAGTCTCTGTGAGAAGGGTATTATTATCCCCATTTTATAAACGATGAACCTGAGTCTCAGATTAGCAAAGTGACTTGCCTAGGATTACACAGGAAATATGCCTCAGAGAAGGTAGCTGATGCTCTGGTACTGTTCTCATGATATTCTGGTCATGAAAATTCCAATGAATTACGAGTTCTTAAGATGGAATTTCAGGGACTCCTGTAAGCTTTTAATAGTTTGATACCTATATTTCAATATAATGTGCTTCCTTTGTAATCTTATGTATTTACTTTTATGCATTTAAAAGCATTTTGCCTGTTGACTTGAGAAGGGACCCATGGTCTCTGGAGGTGTACTGGAGCCAGCTTGTATTGGTGACATTACGAATTATTCAGTTTGAATGTTTACTGCTTCAGAAATCAACAAGTCTCGACTTAAGAAAGTGATAGAGGGGCAGCTAGGTGGTGCAGTGGGTAAAGCACTGGCCCTGGATTCAGGAGGACCTGAGTTGAGACACTTGATACTTGCTAGCTGTGTGACCCTGGGCAAGTCACTTAACTCTCATTTCCCTGTCCCCCCCAAAAAAGTGATGGATAAAATTTTGAAAAATACAGATAAACTTAAAAGTGTTTCAGGGACATTCCCCTGGAGTTGGTCCAAAATGCTACATGGCTAAATCTCATACTTTATTCCTGATTTTAATGTATGAACAGTTATCCTGATGGTGAGACAAATAACTCACATTTATGTAGCACTTCTAAAATCCTGCTGTAAAGTCTCATCATGGAACAGATGGAACCCAGAGTCTCTAAGGTAAGTCTCTTCTAGTAAATCATAAATTCTGACAGGTGAGAAGGCTTCACACAATCTCAGAAACAGAAAATGTGGTTTTCAAGGACTGTCCTACCTAAGTACAAGGAGGTTTATAACAAATAGGCTAACTATTATGTAAGGAAATCTTTGGCAATGACATCCCATTTAAAACTGAGGATTCTAATTTTAAAGGACTCAGATCTAGAATGAACTTGGGTAGACACATAGCATTTTTACTGCTACAAAGCACATTATATTCATCTTAGTTAACCACATAACAATTCCAAGAAATAGATAGTACAAAAGGACTTCAGCAGGCTAGAACATTCAGGCCAAATGTAAAAAAGATGAAACAATAGAAATAAATATTCAAAAAATCAACTTAAAAAAGACAAGATGGTGGGGGGGGGGAGGATGGACCACTGATATAGAGCTATAAGAAAGGTATCTTAAAGGCCCAGAGAAGTTAAATAATTTGCCCAGGATTACATAGGTAGCAAGCCAGAGATAGATCCAAGATCCGAACTCAGGTTGTTGGTCTTTCTTCTATACCACATTGACTCCTATCTAGATGGAATTTCTTAGAAAGATTTGGGAGGGAGGGCAATTAGTTGATTTTAAGTTCATTGATAAATCAACCGTGTGATATAGAAGCCAAAAATTACCGCAAAATGAGTTTTCGTTCAAAGAAGTATAGCAACCAAAACTAGGGGATCAACTATCCCACTATGTTCTGTCCTAGTGAGACAACATCTAAAATGTTGTGTTCAGTTCTAGCTATACCATTTTAGGGAAGATACTGATAAACCACAGTGTATTACCAGGAGGACATCCAGGATGGTGTAGTGACTTGAGATCATTCTATATGAAAATCGGTTGAAGGGACTGAATCATTTACCCTGGAGAAGAAACATTTTCAACGTAATAGATATATTTGAGTATTTTAAGAATTCTCATGGGAAATATGGGTTAGACTTGCTCTGCTTATCCCCAGAGTACAGAACTAGGCACAAGGAATGAAGCCATAAAAGAAGCCAATTTTGGTTTGATATAAAGGAAAACTTCTGAACGATTAGAGTTATACCAAAGTGAATTGAGTTACTGAAATAGGTAGTGAATTTCCCCTCCTTAGAGTTCTCTAAGCAAAGACTTGAATAATCATTTGTTAGGGATGTTGTAGGAAAAAGAAAGAAGGAAGGAAGGAGGGAAGGAGGGAGTGAGGGAGGGAGTGAGGGAGGAAAGAAAGAAAGAAAGAAAGAAAGAAAGAAAGAAAGAAAGAAAGAAAGAAAGAAAGAAAGAAAGAAAGAAAGAAAGAAAGAATTTTTATTCAGGGATGGGTTGTATAGATGACCACTGAGGTTCCCTCCCACTTTCTGGGATTCTGTTACATATTATTAACTGGATTTTGCTGATGATGAAACTGATGTTTTGAAAGATGAATGACTTGTCCAAGGTCACACAGATTGGACTCAAGTTTACGTCTTCTAACATCAGTGTTCTTTCCATTACACTACAGTGCCAATAAGTCCAATGTGTTGTAATAGGTTTCACTGAGTATATTACAAAACGTTACCATTTGGTTGCATGCCACTAAAGGTATGTGGTTGCTACTAAAATTTAAGAGCTCTATTCTTTGTTCACATAAGCAACTAAGCATGGCAAAGGTTTCAGAATAAAGGCACTATTGGGTTTCAGATTTAGCTGTCCATAAGGAATTAGACTCTCACAAGATAGAAACATGAGGAATCACTCCTACGTGCTGGTTGGGCACATCTTTCTTTGTGGTGATTGGCTCTGACACCACCTCAAGTTCAGCAGCTATGAATAGTGGCTTGAATGCTGTGCAGACTTCTGATCTATCTTGTTGACAAGCATTTTGCCTGTCCCCAAGTCATGCTTTTAGCATCCTAACAACATTGCCAAATCAAGATCTCGGCTTAGCAGGCATGACATGAAAAATAGGAACTAATACTTTCTGTCATGTTAAAGTCTGATTTTGTGACAATTAATTGTCGCCCTCAATAGGCAGGATGGAGAACTCAGAGGCAGGAAGTCCTGAGTGCAATCCTGCTTCTCACACAGTTTATCTGTAAAGTAAGGGTTGGGGATTTGGGCAGCTAGGTGTTGAAGTGGATAGAGCAATGGGTTTGGGGTCAGGAAGACTCCTCTTCCTAATTCAAAACTGGGCTCAGACATTTACTAGCTGTGTGACCCTGGGCAAGTCACTTAACTCTGTCTCAGTTTCTTCATCTGTAAAATGAGCTGGAGAAGGAAATGGCAAACCACTCTAGTTTCTTTGCCAAGAAAACCCAAAATGGAGTCATGAAGAGTTAGACACAACTGAAACAACAACAACAATAAAGGATTCGGGGGATAGATGGTCTCAGAGGTAAATGCCACATCAGATACACAGCTGTAGGCAAATCATTCAACCCTTCAATGGCCAAAACAACTCTCTAAGATGGTAAGATGCAGAGTGGTTGCTCATCTGCCTTGATACAGGTGGTTTCTTTGCAGGGAGTTCCCTCTACCTAGGAAATCAAAGATACAAATCAGTTCCACTGATTCTGCCCACTAAAGGACGAGATGACTATTTTTTTTTTAAATACCAAAGGGCATCTGCATTCCCAATCATGTCCCTTCCAGTCCCCAACACAGTGCATTATGTGATACTGTGGATATAGTGGAAAGAATACCACCGTTTATTAACCCAGTGCCCTTGGGCAGGTCAATCAAATTCTATGAGCCTTCATTTCTTCATCCATAAAATGGGGACACCCTGAACTGTTTAGTGACAGAGGTGAGATCCCAATACAGGTTTCTTGAATTCCAGAGCAATATTCTTTCCCACTAAGTTCTGCTATTCATCTGAGAGCTTATTTTGTGCAGGAAACATTTCTGTTTTTTGGACTATGCTCCATAAACATTTATAGCTACTTTTGTTTATAACTCCCAGTATAGAAGAAAATTCACATTGCTATATTTATTTTGTTTTAAGGCAAAAACAGAGGCCCTGAGAAGTCAAGTCATTTTATTTGGGGCACCAAGAAATGAAAATGCTTAATCAGAATTAAGAGCTCAGTTTAGGACCTAGGTGATACTTAATTCCTTAAACCCCAGTAGCCTTGCCTTTCCCTCACTTCTTTCTAAGTCAGAGGCTGAAGAGGTTTATTTGCTAGAATGATAATCATTCACAAGCCATCTGGGGCTGGACACCGAGGCACTGGGAGATTACAGAACCAGTTTTGTTCTGATTTCAAAATATACTCAGTACCTCAAAGATCTCTGATTTCATGTGGTACAGACAATCCTTCACCCAGTACAGACTGTAACCCTTCCAGAATGTTATAGTCCAAGTGGCAGTGACTAAAAAAAAAATCCCCTGGTGACCAATCCCCTCATCAATGAGCCTTTCCTAATTTATCTAGGTTTGTCCTCTGATAAAAGATGACTTGTCTGTCCCTGAGCCCATGCTTGATCAAAGCCAGTGTGCCTTGGGAGGACCTGTCAGCGACTGAGCTCTGCTGGTACAACCTGGCATAGCCAAAGTCAACTAAACACCCTGATAATACATCAGAAAGGAAAATCCAAAAAGGAAAATGTATTTATTTATTTGAGGGGATTAACAAAGCAAAGCATCCTGGATCAAGCTTTTCTAGAATAGCATTTGTTATTTTCTCAAGTGTACCATCATGCCAACTTCAGGGACTAGGCTGTAATAAACACAATGCCCAGTACACCTTATTCTACTGGGTCATTTAAATGCTTGCTCATATTCCTACAAAGTCACATCTGAACAAGCAAAAATATTAACTACACTAGGAAAACTATTAAGTTTAAATGACATTTTGTTTTTTGAACAGGCTAAATTATGACTATCCTCTGTAATAGGGTTGCTAAGATATCTCCTAACCCTAGATTTACCCATTTGGAAATGTTTAGGGATAAAAAGTTCAGCAAGCAGAGGGATTCCTGGTTTCTAATTGCTCCTAATGTTTGAAGTCAGTTTGATTCTTCTGAAATTTGCTGGGCCTGATGAAAGCAAAATTCAAATCCCCCTCAGGGCTCGAGGTGTAAGATCCTTGGGCCCCTTCTTAGCTGCATTTTTGGTGGAATTTTTTTTTTGTATTCTTTTATGCCTCCCCCCTTTACCTCATAGTCAACAGGCCACAGTAACTGGAGCTTATGAGGGGAATCAGCCATCAGGCAGCACTCTGGTGTCCCTGGTTATTTAAAATGCCACAATCAAGGTTTCTGAACATATGGAATCTGCCTTGAGCTGAAGGGTGTATGCGGTAAGACCTCCCCAGCTTGAGACACATTGCCTGAAGCTGGAAGATGGGGAGCTGAGAGGAGTTAGTTAAGGGATGAAGAGGGAAACTTGAGGCTATAGCTGAAACAGGGCAAAAGAAATCAGGTTTCTGTGGGTAGCCATTCCACCAAGGCCCTCTCTTGATTTCTTGCTTTCTGCCATCTGAGGAAAAAGAAAAATATTCCATGTTCTCTGAAACCAGCTAGCCCAGCACAGGATGAGGAACTGCTGGAGAGGAGAGTTTAAGAAACACGGGATACCCAGCCAAAGGCAAACAGATGAAAGAGAGGTGTAATCTGTGATTTGGGCCCGATTAACTGACTTCTGAAGGTAACTGAAGCTGTCTAATTTTTCCAGGGAACCATTCACAGGAAGGGGGTAAAATCAGAGTTCCTGTCACAGTGAAACCCCATCTGAAATTTGCTGGAAGAGTTGGCTTTCTGAACCTCATATGAGAGGGGGGCAGGTCGGGGGTCAAGTAAGCCACAGGAGGAGGTAAGAGTGAAAACAGGGCTTTATGAGCCCCAGTCTAGGGCTTTAAAAATAAACATCGTATTGTGGGACAGTGTTAAACAGGAAACAAGAGGGATAATGAGGAAAATAATATCATGGCATTCACTTGAGTTCTGTAAGTTTAAACCCCCTGGCCTCTACTAGCTACATTATAACAATCCCTTCATGATTCCTACTTTTCAAAGTGTTGTCATGCATACCATTTCAACTGATCCTCATAGAAGCCTAATATGGTCAATACAAGTGGAGGAGATAAGAAGGAGAAATGCTTCTACAAATTTGTATTATTTCTATGTTCCATTTATCTTAACAAACAAACAAAAACTCAATGAGTTTCCTATTATTTCTGCTATTTATTCTGTTTCCCCAGACCCTCATAACTGTATGATTTACTTGTTGGATGAAAAGTGTGAGATTATTATTCACAGTAAAATTCATCTGCACTTTTTATAATGAATGTCATCATCAAATAAAGAAATCCCCCACCATAGGAATGACCCTTCCCCTAACCTGTGTTTTTCTTCATCCTTTATCCTGTAACATCAGGATCCAATCCAAAGGCTAAACTAGGGGCACAGTTTCAGCCTTGGGGATTTTCTACAATTGTCAAACAAAACCTGGAGGTGACATCCCCAAAGGCCTCCCAAAGTTCAGATGCTCTGTTTGTTAATAAATTAGCTCAGCAAAACTACAGTGCAACTATCTTTCTGTTTCTCTCCATCATTATCTATGTTATAGTATTTTATTCCATATTATCGTAATATAGAGTATTACTGTAACAATACAATAAGCCCTTGGAGAATTTCATGTTTTATTTAAAGTTTGCCTGTCCCTTTCCCCAACCACCCAGCACACAGTATGGACTTAATAAATATGTTCTGAATTGATGAAAAATAAATTTATTAAAATCATAATGGACATAACAAATCCATAGTTATATATATCATGTTATATATACATAGAGTACTTAGACCAAACATTGGGTGTGTCAGCAGTAAAGAATGAGCAATTATAGGGCTTGTTTACAACTGTTAAGTTTGTTATAATGGAAAACTTCTGCTTTGATTAAAATGAAATTTTAATTGAATTTTAAAAGAATGTTTGAATTCCCCACCTCTTACATTTCCTGTGAGGGACTCAGGCTGAGGAATCACTGCTAATAGCGATAACCAAGGCATAAGGTCTTACTTAAATTAACAAATAATTATCCTTCTTAATAGAAGTGTAAACAGAACCCCATTCATGAATTTGCTAATTGCTCTTCCCTGCTGGGACTTCAGCTAGAGTTCAGTCTTTAACTATATGATCTCAGACAGGAACATATAAAATTCTGAACTTAAATCTCACTAGGAAACCTGGAAAAAAAGAAAATTAAAAATGATCAGTGTGGAGGAAAGAGAAAAGAGAAAAAATAATCTTGCTTGTTTCATACTGAATCTAAATTTTCTAAGTTACCGGACACTATGGGGAAATGTCCACCAAACAGCAAAAGGAAAACTTCTGATGAACAAATCCACTAAAAGTTTCCCTTCTGCTAGGCTGTTTTGTTCCTTATGGGAATTAGAAAAGGATAACCACATACAGCCCAGAATCATTATTTAATAGATTATCTAATTGCCTTTCCAGAATTGAAGAGCAAATGCCAATTTGTTCTTCCTCTTATTTTCTGTGAAATGTACAGATTTTAGCATTGGCTTTTGTCATCTGGCCCTGACCTGAGAAGGAGCTAACAGATTTAGGAAGGAATTCTTCTACACCCCAGTGTAAAATATGCCAGATTCTGAAGTCAGTGTCATTTAATTCCACTAGGTACTTTTTGAAATACAGATAATAACTACAGTAGTCGTAGAAAGTTTCCACAGTTAAGAGGGTTTTGTTTGTTTGTTTCTTTGTTTGTTTGTTTGTTTGCTTAAAGAGCCCTTCGACAATCTTGGGGGAGGAAGCTTTTTAAGTACAAAATTTTGCTTTTATCTGATAAAACACTTTATCCTTAGTTGTTTCTGGGTGACTTTTCCCATTAATCTTCTGTCCACACAGTCAAAGTAAAATGAAGAGTGGAGGAAATTATCCAGATAATTAGAGGAAGGTGGGTAGTGGAATACCTATAATTAAGGGGAAGGGGGTGTGTGTGAAGGTGCAGAGACTGAGAAACTCACCTCAGTTCTTTATTTTGTCTATTTACCTTGGGTCAACTTGTTTAATTTTTATTTGTTGATAGATGAAAGGCCCTCTAACCCTTAGGATATCCAATTAGCCATCTCTCAAACACTCCTCAGAGTAATTTTCACATTTTCTTTAGTTAAAATAATTTTAAATTAATTTTGTTTTGATCAATTTTTACAAAATTTCATGACCTTCTTTAAGATCATTGGAAAGGTTTCCCTGGGGCATCTAGAAATTTGAGATTACTTCCACTCTCTTTTAAAATATGGAATTCCTCCTTTGTTCATCTCACTGATTTTTACTTAATAGGAACATGAAATGTGAAATAAGAGAAACCAAGGTGTACCATTTATTGTGTATACCAGTTCCGTGGGTGCTTGTTGCTAGGATCTGTATGCACATCCTCTGGGGACCCTCTGCTGAAGTGTTCGGGAAAGAATTGATCTCTGTTTCTCCCTGAACATTAGGAATTTCCTATCTGAACTCCAAGTAATCAACCTGAGGATCACATAGATATTCGGTCCCGGGGACTTTTAGTGAGATCTCTTACATCCAGTGACGATCTCCTTGGAGGAGGCAGAGAAGAGAGGCCAGGCTTGCACCCAGGAAGAGAATGAAGAGAGGCAGCAATTTATTTATTTGCCCTAAGGCTTTGATGAAATGGAAAACCTTCTGCTAAGCATGTGTGCACCCTTGCCCTTTATACAAGAAGTCTGGGAGGGGGAAGGGGAAGAGAGATTATATTTGAGGAGATCTGACTGGACACTAATTAAAAAAAAAAAAACTGATCACATCCTTCTTTAGAAATGTTATCAGGCAGATTTTTTTTAAAGGGGGAGGGGACAGAGATTCTACAAAGTCTCCCTGTTCCTCCCACAGGCTTTAAACCGCCCTTGAAATTTAAAAGGTAATTTCTCCTGGTGATACTGCCATTGCCATTTTACCAGTAGCGTTTGTTTATAAGACATTATAACATTCAAATTGACGGGCTCAGTCCTCTTTACTTAACAATAATCTTCCCAAAGTGCAGATGGCATAATGCACTTATTATTCCTCCTAAGACATACTCACAGCAGTTACTGCACAGAGCACCACACTACCATACGATTTTTTACATTTATAAATTTGTCTTGACAGTCCCCAGAGAAAGTATCTCACCACTACAACGAGAGAACTAACACCCTCTTAGACAGTCCAGATCAGTCATTGACAATTTCAGACCTCTACTTTAGAAGAGCGGGCTCTCCCCTTCAAGAAGAGGCACTTCCAAAGGACATGACAGAGAGAGCCATATTTCAAAATAGCAAGGAAGCATGTCTTGCTCTGTGTCCGGGCAGAACACACACGTAAAAACTTTCACCCAAGCATACTCTCTCACACTCTCTTTTCCCCGAAAGGATTTTATCTGAGAGACTGAGCCAAAACTAGACACCCAACTCCAGAATCACTGGCGTAGTCAAGTCTGCAGAGACCATACTCTAATACTCTCATAGGGTTGGTCACATCTGGAAAACCCGGGTAATCGTATCTCTCGGGAAGGAAGGAGAATTGTGAAGAGGTCCCTGAGTCTCTTTGAGCTCTTCAGGCTGAGCCACAGAGCTTACAAGGAAGAATTTACTGTATTCAGCGATATTGTTGGTCTCTCTCTCCCGTTGTGGCTGATATTATTAGTTGTATGCTTTCTCACCCAGTTTCAAGCGCTTGGGCGCACACACATTCACAAATCTATAACTACACAGAAATCTAGCCAATCTTTGCTCCGTTACCCAAACATCACCCATAAATAAATAAATAAATAAATAAATAAATGATTGATTTCTTCTCCAGTTGTCCTTAGTTGAAGAGAACAGGGTTTAGAATTAAAACCTGCCTGGTTAAAGTGACTTCATTAATCAGAGAGCATCAAGTCTGGCGTCAAGATTGATATTGAGGGCAGATGTAACCCCAAGCATTTCAGCTAGCTCTTTAGCACGTCCTGGGGGTCCCTGCACCTCCCTGCCCTCTTTTTGGCGTCCAAGGAACCCCGCGGACCAGCGACATTTCGCAAGCGGGCCCAAAGGAACAGGATTTTGCGTCGAGTGAGCGAGATCTCCAAAGCGCTCTGGAAGGCCTGGTAGTCCTCCGAACCTTGAGCCTAGAAATGCTCTCGGCCAGTGTCTACGAGCCGGAGCCGAGAATGTCTGAGTTAATTTAAGTGCGACTTTCGACAGAAAGATCCCGAATGTTTGCGGGGTAAACTTGATGGGATTTGAAGTTAAAACATTCTAGCCAGGGTTAGAAAGCAGAGACTGGAGGGCTACGGGAAAGTCTTTCCAAGGCCTCAACTCGAGAGGCCCCGGGCGCTCTGCGACTGCGGTTTGCGTGGACAAGGAGGGACGGAGGAAGAGGGGGCCCGCATGAAAGCCCCGCGGGTGGCACAATTGGCACAACAGTACTTGACTCTTCTCTCTCAGTGCCCTGGCGTCTAGTTCTCTCGAATCCTGGGGAATTTTGCCTCTTGAAGGTGCACACGTGCTTTGGCCCTGAATCTGAGAAGTGCCTTACTTGCCCCATTGGAAGTTCACTGAAGGTTTCAAGGTCCAAGGTTGTGACCCTGAGCTTTTTTTCTTTATTTCCACTCTGATTAGTTGGAAACTTGACAGAAGAGGTGTTGGGTGCCTCCAAGGCTTTTTGTACTTTTCCTTCCACTGCCCGCCGGCCAATCCTTGGATTTTGCTTCGCTATGATAAACATCCCCGTTATGGGAGCGAGGGGTGAGGGAATTGTTTTTGTTATTTATTATCATCATCATCATCATTATCGTCTCTAGGATTTCGCTTTGCAAGCGATTAAATAAAATCAAGCTCTGATTCCAAGGAGAAAGGGCGGGGGGCGGGGAGAAGATTAGAAGGGAAGAAACCAGTTCTTGGACGAGAAATTATGCTTTGTTTTAAATGGGGCTCTTCTCAGCACTCTTAGGTCTTGTGGATTCTTGTCCCACGGCTAGAACACGGGTATGACCGTTTACTAAAGCTAAATCAAATATAAACGCAAACACCAATTGTCCTAAAACATCATCATCATGCTCCTCCAGCCCCGTCCGACCTTGATTTTATCCCCTGGGAAGGATCTGATAATAGCTCTTGGCGGTGTAAGTCCTCATGAAGTTTCCCCTCTAAATGCGGGAAGGGAAGAAGTAGCAATTACCGATGGGCCAGGGACCCGACCCGCTGATCACAGCTCGGTTGTCTGATTTGGTTACCTTTATTACCCTTTTAAACCTGGTTCTAATTTCTTTTGCTGCTGCTATGGGGAGTAGAGGAGACGGAAGGGAGAAAGACGTGGAAGAGCCCCAGTCCTCCAAGTCCAGAAAAGTACCACCTCCAGTGTTTGCCCCAAGATCGCCTTCCCCGGACGCCTCAGCTCCCGGACTTGTTATTTCTCCTGCTCGCTCTTCTCCCGGCAGCTATCAACGAACTTCCTTCTCTGGCAAAGCTCGATCCCACCTTCAGGAGGGTGGCTCATTTTTCTATCTATCCGCTCCAGAACAAAGGCGGGTGGAACCGTCTTTACGCGGGGATTTATTCATTCTCACGCAGAAGTCTCGGGGAGAGTAGGAGCTTCTCCGTAGGAGGAAAGAGCTACTACTGATTTCTTTTTTAAATGCCGCCTCCTCCCCACTCTTTCCTAAAAGAAATTGTTTCTTGCTTCCTTTAAGTGTTCGTTTTAATTTTTTGGAAGATAGTAAGGTGGAAAATTGGTAGAACTCTACGAAAGTTATCGTTTTCTGGAAGGGGAAGAAAATGAAGGACTAAAGGTTTTCATTTTTATACATATATACATAAATATATATACACATTTACGTATACACGTATATGTGTATGTGTGTACATATATCCACATATATATGCATATATATGTATGTATATATATATATTTTTTTTTTTGCTACGGTTCTTATTTTCAAATATTTACGTTTTTCCAAAACATTACTTCCATTTCCCCCTTCTTAGCTCTATTTTCCTCCTGGCCACCAAACACCCAGACCTTGATCTTATAGCTGAGAAGCAGAGAAGGGAAAATCCAAGAACGTGACTCTGATTAGAACTTGTGCTATCCCATTTTAACAGTGAAACGACAGAAGAGCTAAGCGGAGGAAGATCGGCCTGAAGTTCCCAGCTCTTGAGAAGAATCAAAGAAAAATATTGGTGGCAGGAACGGGAAATAAACTCCCAATTTTGCTGTCGAAGCTACTCCCTTAGTAGGGATGAATATAGGAGGGGAAATGGAACAGGCAGAAACCCCAAACACTGCCTGTTCGAAAGCCTTGCCAGAGCTCTGGTTACTCGAGGGCAAGAGTACTAAAATAGCGCTACAGAGGCAAGATAGTTGAGTGGAACTCACTTTTTGCGACACTTTGAGCCAAAAGACATGGATTCCAGGCCCAGCTCTCTCCTACCTAGATGTACTTGACTTTGGACAAGTCGTTTTACCTCCTTTGTATTTCATTTTCATCATCAGTAAAATGAAGGAGTTGCACAATATGATTTCCAAGGGCTAGAGCTTAACATTCTCTGAGACTTTGAGCACTTGCCCAGGAAGAGAAGCAACACTTAAATCACATTACAAGTGTTCCAAATTCCTGTGCCCGTGAATGCGTAGACGTATTCAGTCGATATAAATCTCCTTTTAATTTTCTTTTCACCGTCTAATAAAAGTAATTCTCCAACACTAAAGCCAAATACCGTAACTTGCAACAAAAACACGAAGAATTCATAAAATCCTGTCTCCAAAGTCCACCCTTTAATCGCATTATTATTAACTTCATGGCCATGGAAATTGAACTGTCACTGCTTAAAAAAAAAAATGTAGCAGACAGCTGCCCCCTTCTCCGAATCTTCCCTTGGCCAAGCTGTTACAAGAAACAAGATTTTCTATTTCTTCCCGCTGTCCTTGCCCTCTGTGAGTTGATGGTATGGGGTATCTCTAGCTCTCCTCTCCCCTTCCCAATTTCTCTAAGCGTGTGTCATCTCCCCCCACAACCAGATCCACGAGATCGCTTTCAGAAATGCTTTAGAAGCTCAGGACTGGAAATGTACTGAAGCAACCAAAAGAGGCTGCAAGTGTGTGTTGTGAGTGCGTCTAAGTTTCTTCTGATAACAGCTGTTCGAACTACGTTGGTTTTTCACAGGCGAAATCTTGGCACTTAGCACAAGAAAGATGTAAGCCTATTTTCTTCAACAATTCTGTTCAAAAACATATAGGGGGTAATTTTGTAATATTTTTGCAGGTATACATGTCTTATATAAATTAATTGTATGCCTCTGTCTACTCAGATAATAAATGTGAATATCTTGATAATATATCCAGGAGTCAAGATAAGGATATGTGAAAAGAATTCACATATAAATATATAGTTACAAATACAGTAATAATGTAATTTTGCTCTCATCGCCAGGAAAACACACACGCAACACAACCTGAGTCCCAGGAAGGTGGGAAGGGGGGGGCGGGAATTGAGCTAAGTTTAAAGCAAGTTGGGGAATCCTAAAAGAAGCAAGATTTTCTTTCTAAGGAAGAACTTATTCACCGGAGCGATCAAAAGAAGAGTTGCTCATTCTTAGGCACCCAGGTCCTGGCACATTTTTCTCAGGATCGATCTGGTCCAGAATTTGGAGTGCACTCCCCAGAAAGGACACCACTTTGCTACTTAATTAGCATGCTTCTGCAGGTTAGTTTCATGATAGAATAGCAGCAACCACATCATACCTCCCTCCAAATAAATATATATGTATATATGTATGTATGTATGTATGTTTTCCAGAGCCTACTGGGGGAAGATTGGATACATTGGTGCAAAAGAAAACAAAACTTTTTTTCTTTTTAAAGAACTATAGAAGAAAAAGTGAAAGAAGAAAATGAAGGACAAAGGAAATGAAAAGAAAAAAAAAGAAAAGTAAGTAAAAGAGAAAAAAAGGAAAGGCCAACCCTCCACTTTCCCGGGTTTACACTCTGCCCCCTGTCCCGGCGCCGCCTGCTACGCACGCCGTACTCACCGGGGTGGGGCTCCAGGCAGTGAGCCGCGTCCTCACTGTCTCCGAGCGGTCCCGCGGGGCTCAGGGACTCCATGGACAGATCCAAACCCTTTTCCTCCCAGTCTCGGAGTTTGCGCTTTTTATTTGTCCCAATCAGGGCTTCTACGGAGAAAGCATGTGCTCGGGAGCTCAAGGCGACTGCAGATCTTCTCCTTTCACTCATCTTAGCCGCCCTGCGCCCTGGACCGCCAGCCCACCCGTAGCCGGCTACAAATCGCGAGCTAAGACGGAGTGGCCGGCAGAGCCTCAGCCGGGAAGAGGCAGCGGCAAAAGCGGGTGGCTAGAACAGCAGCGGCTGCGGCAGTGGGTTTCGGCGCTGGCGGAGGTGGTGGTTTCTCAGAGTCTTCTCTACCCCTCCCCCCACCCCCCCCACAGCCCAGCACCGCCACCCCACTCACTCGGCCTCCAACTCCGGAAAGCGTCCCCCACCGCCCCCGGCAATTAGGAACCTGGGCCCGTAGCGGGGACAGTATTGCTACATGAGCTTGGGCAAGAGGCTGTGGCGCTGGACCCCGGCGGAGCGGAGGCGGCGGCAGCGGCTGCAGTGGTGGAGGCTCCGGGACAGCTGAGCGGTGCTGGCTGGTGTCCCCACCCCTGCCTCTCTACCCCCCCCACCCCCCCTGCAGGCTCAAAGGCTGTTCGGACTGGATTTCATCTTTTTTTAAATTCTCTCTCTCTCTCTCTCTCTCTCTCTCTCTCTCTCTCTCTCTCTCTCTCTCTCTCTCTCTCTCTCTTCTCTCTCTCTCTTCTCTCTCTCTCTCTCTCTCTCTCTCTCTCTCTCTCTCTCTCTCTCTCTCTCTCTCTCTCTCTCTCTCTCTCTCTCTCCCCTCCCCTCCCCTCCCCTCTCTCTTCGCTCTCTCCTCCCCCTCTTTCTCTCCTCCCCTCTCTTCCACCCTCTTTCTCCCTCTTTCTCTTTCTCTCTCTTCCCCTCTCTTCCCCTCTCTTCGTCTTTCCGCTGATTCAAACTTCTGGGAAACTTTTTTTTTAATTCCTCTCTTTCCCGAAGAGCTGGGGCCAGGCTGTGTGTGCCACTCAAAGGCGCGAGGGAGAGGGAGGGGGAAGGGAGAGAGAGAAAGAAAAAAAAAAGAGTAAGCCCCCGACCAATAGGGGAAGAGGGAACAAGAGAAACCCCAAAGCTGCTGTCCAATGAGAAACTGGGAGAGACTGAGGCTAGGGGGCAAGAACTTAGGCCTAGTTGTCTCTCCTTAATTAGCCTCGACATTAACCCTTGTCACCCCGGATCCCACTTAAATTGGGGGGTGAGAAGGGAAGGGGGAACCTAAACTTAGTGGAACCTTTGGGTCGAAAAATTATGTTTCCCCAAACCCCAAGTTCAAAACCATTTTTTTCTAATTCAGCTAAGTATTTTAGCTGCCTCCCAGGTACTAGGAACTTGGGACTCCAAAGAATATTTTTCGGATTTGAGAAGTGTCTTTAAATGATGAGTATTGGGCTACGCCTCCATTCGCCAGCTCTACTCAACAGAATTACCTAAACTTAACATTTAGAGCTGGCAGCCCCAGTGTTTCATTAGTTACTTTGTTTTAAATCTCCTTTTGGTTTAATCCTCGCTGGACTTTCCCTGCCCTGTCCCCAACACCTTTACTATTACAAATCTTCAAAAATCAAATAAAAATCCCTTTCTTATCCCCAGTGTACCTGTCTTAACAAGAGCCCATACCCTTTTTACAATGAAGAAATGAATTCGGATGTATTGTCAGGCCCACGGCTGGCTTGCACTTTCCCAGTGGGGCCTGGGGGCCTCGTGGGAGGAGAGAGCCTTAGAGGTCAAGCTTCGGCACTTGGAGAGTTAGATGCCACGGTTCCCCCAGCATCCCTGGCACAAGCTCGGTTTTTTTGGTTTTTTCTTTTTTTTTCTTTTTCCGATGTGTTGGAGGCCCAGCTAGGGAGCCTTCAGCGCTTTGCCCAGGAGCTACTCCTTGGAGAAAGAACAGGGAAATGGGGAGAAGGGGTTGTCAAGTCTTGATCTAAATGCTTCATGAAGGGTGCTTCTCTTCCTTTCCCTTCCTTTCCTTTAAGCAAAGAAATCCCTTTTGGAGTTTCCTCCCTACTTCACACTCGGTTAATTTCTTAAAGTAGTTTTAAGTTACATTTTAAGTTTAACGCCCCCCCCAACAGTTCCCCCCCCAAAAAAAAAGAACGACCACCTCTCTTTCCCTGAACGTGATTTTACCTTTTTACGCTCTGCTGTCTGAGATGAAAGACTGTAACGGTGAATCCTCTAGAGATGGTGTCAGAAACTCCCAACGCTTAGCATTCGCTCACTGAACTCAAGGAAGAGAACTTTAACTTGCTCTAGCTACAATAAGAATCGTAAGAATCTGTTTCCTTAAGCACAAATCAATTACAGCAGGAGAGGATTATTCGAGCGATTTCATAATCCTGGTCAGGCCTAGTTCTCAAAGACAGACTGACAGATAGACAGACTGAATGACAGGCCAACCTAGACCAAGAGAGACAGAAAAAAATAGAAAGGAAATAGATGCAGGAAAAAAACGTGTATGCAGACCGGCTGGCTGTCAAATAGGGAAAGAAAGACCGGGTCTGACTACAGCATTTTGCGGAGATAAAAGGAATTCGCATTATAGCGTGCTATCTTGGTCTGCCGGACCTTGCCTAATTTTTACCGAGGCGTTTCTGCAGAAGAATTAGAAACCATAAGGCAAGAAGCCTTTTCTCAAACTGCAGCTGCATTTGGAAGATCGCTGACTACAGGAACCAAAGGCTGAACCGGGAACACCAGACCCGACTAGGCCTAGCTTCAGTCCATATGTGTGAGTGTTGCGTGGCACAGATGCCATTTCCTGAAGCCCCCTCTTTCCCCTTCTCCCCTTCCCCCCGCCCCGTGACTTCGGGCTCGGGGCCCTGAGGGCTGGGCTGGTGAAAGATGCAATTGAGGAGGTGTCAGCCGCACATTACCTTTCCCAGAGTAGCTGTACCCTAGTAAGATCACTACGCGAGTCTCGGGATGCGAGTTCCCCATATGCTGAGGTGCAAAGAACGCGCAAGTCACAGTCAACTTTACCATCCCTCCCTTTTTCAGTATTTTTTTCTCCTGTTAACTCTAAAGTATTGCAGTAGATAGATATCATTAGCAATACTGGACCTCTTTAGCTTCACCCTCCCTCGTTTTGGTCATTCTAGGTATTTTGCCAGTGGGCATCAAGATCTGCCCAAAACAGTGCACGGAAATTCGAAAGCTAACTTCTCCAGGCCATCTGAGTGATTCCTATGTGTTCTTTCAGCCTCTGTAGACCCTCCGGGAGTTTTTGGCCTTCTCATCCCCTAGCCCCGGACACACAAACCCTGCAGGAAAATTCCAACGCCCTTTCACTCTCCCGGAAGGTGCATAAAACTACGAAGCACTGGAACCGGGAAACCCCAACCCCAGGAGGGGGCGGGGAAAGCCTGAGAGATGAGTGAGCCTCCAGACACTCCTGCACCTAGCTAGTTCCTTCCTCTGGATTCTCTGGTTCGAGGGAAAGGGAAAAGGGAAGGGGAGGTGGGGGGGAACGGGAAGCGATTGTTTCCCAAGTGCAATCATGTACGGCATTCCAACCGGCCTCGGCTCCACATTTCACTTGAGACGCTTGAGGGCAGTACACTCTGGGTTGCAGGCAGACAACCCAGATAAGCAAGAAGGATAGATATGTACACTTACCTCGAATACAGGTCTGTAGGCCAACACAATGCAGGCGTGTATGTCCAATACATACAATGCAGACCATCTGTGCACATGTTCTGATACTCGAGTGAGCCGTGCCACGTGGAAATGCGTGTCTGCACACACACACACACACACACACACACACACACACACACACTCCCTACTCTCTGGGCCCTCGGCCCACGAAGAGAGGGACTCTTTCCATTCCTTTTTATGATTCCTAGGCCTATACCCAGATCTACATAGATGCCGAGTTATTCGCAAAACTAAGGGATACTCTCACTTGGAATATATTACTGGGCATAAGTGAGAAGTGGGGGGAGTGGGGGGCTGAGAGGTGGAGAGGTGGATTTTCTGCCTAAAATCTGATGAAGCATATGACTGTGATACCTTTGTGAATAGTGTATTGCTGGCGTTAGGTACTGATGAGAAATTAAAAGGGTGTTTTTATTTGTGCGGAGATTTGAGTGAAATGTGTGTGCTTGTGGGTATAGTCTACTTTGGTCTTTTTTTTTTTTTCTTATTTGCAGACTGAAGGGGACTTTACCGTTCCTATTTTTGTTTCTGCTGCTTTCTCTGTCTCTATCTCCCTCCTCTCTTACGTTTAATCAACTGAGATTTGTGGACCATGGTAGGGGGAAGAGGCATGGGACACGAATGAAAACCAGGATAATCCCAGAACTGATCGATGGATGCCCTCCGATACACTTCAGTCACTGTTAGGACATTGACACTGTCCTTGGGGCAGAGTTTGAAACTGTCGGTTTCAGCTCAGAAACTATTTCTCTAGGACAAGTCTGGGAGTAAGAGCCAGGCCTAACAGTAGGGCCAGTAGTTTGAGGGTGGATTTGTTTTCGATCTTGGAGTAAGGGGATGTAAAACCAGCTACCTGGTAGGAAAGAGAAAGGGAATGAGGAGTAGCAACGAGAAGAGAGAGCTGGGAAGCAGCAGAGGGAGATGGGGAGGTCAAAGTGATTAGAGCTTATCCAGACACGTTATTGACAAAAGAAAAGGAAGCGACTTTTCTCCTACCCGGACAGAAATCACAAACACAAACTCCCAGAAAAAAGTCCTGCCCTTATATATACTCATTCACCACCCCACCCCCGAGCAATAATTGGAATATAACAACATCAAGGTGACCTGCCCCCGTCCGGGTTTGATTTCGGGTTTTTGAGCCAATAATTGAAAACAAAGTTTAAAATAGCGTGGGTGTGTGGCGGGACCTTGCCCCTTAAACACATGGGAATCATATATTGGGGGAGGGGCTGCAATTTATTGTATTTTCCGCTGACTGGTAGATATAAAACATTATGGATGAAATCACCTGAGGAAAGGAGACAATAATTCCTTCCTTGAGAACATTTCCTACTATGGGGACAGAACAGACTTAAGTCAAATCCAGAAGTAATAACTAGGTAGAGCACCACCACAAAGGAGAGCGAAGAGCACTCCTGGTCTAGGGTAGGGGTTGCGGTACGTGAACAGAGCAGCCAATTTCTAAGGACGCCTTCAAACCTCGCTTGGCGCTAATTTCGCCCCCTAGCTCACACCTTCGCAGATGCCCTTCAGTAACTTTCGCTCTAGAGTATGCGGTATGGTGAGAACTACTTGTCACGCGTTGTTGCAAGTTCACGACCCGCTCCCGCTTTCCTTTAATTGCGGGACCACTCCTGGAGAGGTTTCTTTAATTATTATTTTTTGTTGTTGTGCGAAATAAAATCTTTTGTTTTGATTTTAAACTAGCAGCGTGCCAGTCTTGCAGTTCTTCCAGATGTTTGCAATAAAATGTCAGGTTTCGCCTTTGGGACTCGAAATAAAATTTAACTACCTTCACCCTGTAATTATTCTCTTAGCTCTCCCTTCATAAATTTATCTGCTTTTCTTTCTGGCGAGGTGGGGAGTAGGGGGGAGGGGGATGTAAGGGGGGACTCGATTATGCATTTGGACTATAAAAATGAGCCACCCGGTTTCCTAGCCTTCCCTGGCTTTGGCCACGCAGTGCGCAGGCCGAGTTGGGGGGTGGGGGTGGGAAGGGAATCAGTCCTTCAGCACTGACCGAACTCTGGTTCGTGGTTGGTTCTCAATCTTCAGGTTTTGCCCCCTTAACAATGAGGACCTTTGTAAGAACAACGCCAGGGCTCAGTTGGGCCCAGGTAAAGAAAGGAAATTTCGTTCCCTGAATGCCGCAACCACAAAACTTTCTTCTCTCGGCTTCAAACTTCAAAGCATCGTGCCTGCCGCCCCCCCCCAATCCACCTCCCCACACTAACCCCACCCCAAATTTCGGCGGAGACTGTGAGCCTGCCCCAACCCCCCAGCCTCTGGCCCTGAGTCCTGGAACTGAACTGGCGGAAGGCTCGGCTTTCTGGCTGAACCTATTCGCAGGAAACGAGAAAATGGAGCTCGTCCTGAAAGATATTTAGAGTGGAGAGTTGGCCTTCACTCCTACGCGAGGCTCGAGGAGGCAGCTGCGGAGGCAGAAGGGCAACAGCATAGGGAGGGCCGCCCCCAGCCAGAACCAAAGTGCAAAGCGCTCGCTCCTGCCTCTGTCCCAACACACTGCTCTGCAGGAGCGTCGGGTATAAACAGAGTAAAAAGTGGTGAACATCCAGTGCTTTCTGCTGGTAAGGGCTACAGCCCAACCCAGCTTGCAGAAAGAACATCTGCATTTTCCCTAAACCTGCTTAAACTCACTAGGAGTTTCCGTAAAGTTTTTTAACTACAGCCTGATTCATAATGCCATTTGGGAAAACGCTCCTGCTCCAAGAAACACAGAGACGCGCACTCGCCTCCACGTACTCGTTACCAATGCGAGCGCGCAAGAGCCCACACGCATCTACAGTTACATGTGTGTTGTATAAGCACATGCATATTATGAGTGTGTGTAAAAAATATATTTTCGCTCGCTCGCTAGCTCTCACACGTACACGCACTCAGGACTAAAGGAAACACGTCCGCACCCCTCCTTGCCACACACCCTGCCCCCAACTTTCTGGCACTCTCCCTTTGCCTCCCTGGGGTGATGGGGACCAGATTCTTCAAACTGAGTTCCTTTGCAAGAAGAGCTACCTGTGGAGAATCGAAGAGTCTGCGAAGAAATCCAGGGACTTGAGTAATCCTGCCTGCGGCCTAGCGCCCCCAGTACAGTCCAAGTCTGGGGATAGCTAAAAGGGACGACAGGCTGGCGGGCTGAAGAGGCACCCAGATCGTAGCAAGAGTTGGTCAACACGGGCAATGTATGTGGGAAAGGAAGCAGCCATCAAGCCAGCGCAACCCTTGAGCTTTGCCCAAAACCCAAGGGGACTGGAAATCCGGGATAGAAAGGGAGGGAGGCGCCCAGCAAGACAACCACAAAATCTTTTCTTCCTCCACTCCCACCCCACGGGCAGTGTGAGGAAAGGGCAGTAAAGAAAAAGGGAAAACTGGGGTCGGAGCAGTCAGCTCCTGGGAGGAATGGGAGGAGATCCAGGGCGCTAAAGAGGCTTCAGATTTTCTGTACTTTCTACATACACACCCCAATCTGCTGCCAAGGAAAAGCAAGTCTTTCTCTCCCTGTTTGCAGGTGTTTTGCTAAACTTAAGCGTCTGTATTTGTTTTTCCACGGAGAGGAAGTATTACATAAAATCTTTACTTCGGGAAGAAAAAAAAAGCAAAGAGCTGACGTCTGAATAGCACGGGGGTCGGGGGGAGAGGCAGACAGAGAGACAGAGATAGAGACAGAGACACACACAGAGAGACACACACAGACAAAATTCTGAAAGAGGAAGTGGAGGGGGCAGCGCTGAATCGCATATGAATGACAAATTCTAACAGACGCAAAGAACTGTACCTGAAGTTGTGCAACATTCGTATGGTGTTTTTTGTCAGGTGTCGTATTTCACTTGTCGCTTATAAAACAGTATTACAGAAGCTCGTACGCCTGTACGCCCATGGCAGTACGCTGTGCACATCTGAGTTTTTGCAACAAACGCGTATTCACAGTCAGACACCTCTATGTGAAATGGGCAATTATAAGACTTGTATTCATTTTGGGAGGAAGAAATTGGTAGACTTTTGCTTTTGAACACCTTTTGCATCCTAATGAGCCTTGCCTTCCAGAGAAGACCAGGTCAGGGTCGGGTGGGTAGAGAGAGTTGTTGACCTCCCCAATAAGCTGCTTTATCGAGGACCCTGGGGCCTGTATCATTCCCGATAATCATGGCAGCGCAGATGTGTGTGCTGCACACACATCTGCGCTGCACACTGAGTCTGAATACTTCCAAATTGAGGCTTAGGGTCTAAAAAGCTAAAGGACGTTTTCCAGTTATTCTGTAGTTTCGAAGCCGCCGTTTTCCACTACCACCACCCCCTTTTTTTCTGGCCGCTCGGACACCCCACCGGTCCATGTTAAGCTAGAAAACCTAAGAAGGCAGAGCAAATCTGAAACTCCTGGTCAAAAACGCTTATTGTGAACAGGGGTTCTTCACTTTTCTGTGTGCCATGGACCCCTCTGTCAGTTTCTTGAATCCCTTCTCAGGAAAAAAAAAGTGTGTGTGTGTAAAACGCATCATATAAAATTCACAGGAAACCAGTTACCAAGGAAACCAATTATAAAGAAATTTTTTTTCTCATTCAAATTTAGGTACCCTCTGAAATCCAACTACAGAGATCCAAGAATTTCAAGTTAATCTCTGTTCTAGAGAGAAGCAGGTCTACCTCTGAGTGTCTTCTCGAGCCTGGTGGGACAGCAGAAAATGGGTAGCTTTTCCCAAGTCTGATGAGTCCCACGAGTTCTCATGTCCAGGCAATTAGGCTCCAAACAGAGAGAAATCAATCCAGTTCTTAGAATATGAATTGAAGCTCCAGTGTTTGTTTTCAGCATTTATTTCCATTATCAGAGACCTCAAAAAGCTGCTGGAGGAAATATATATAGGCTTTGAACTAAACACTGAGGCATGAAAATCGAATACGAAATTAATTGTCCCTAGTGACTGACAGTAGTTATCGAGGTCACTCTGTGGATAAGAGTGTTGGACCCGGAGTCAGGAAGACCTGAGTGCGGTTTTACACACTTACTAGCTGTGTGGCCCAGGGCAAGTCATTTAGCCTCTGTTTACCTTAATCAGTTGGAAAAAGAACTGACAAACCATTCCACTATCTCTGCCAAGAAAACTCCATAAACAGTATGTTCCACGGGGTCGTGAAGAGTCAGACACGACTGAACAACAACAGAGACAGAACTAGAGGCAACTAGGTGCATAGTGGATTGACTGTGGGTCCTGGAGACAAGAAGCCCTGAGTTTGAATCTTGCCATAGGCACTAGCTTATGACCTTGGATAAGTTAATTAACCACTCTGAGTCTCCGTTTATTCAGCTGTAAAAAGAAGATAATAGTACCCCAACACAGGATTGTTGTGGGGATAAAAGAAGATTTTATACACACACACACACACACACACACACATATAATGTTTTGCAAGTCGGCGTGTCATGTAAATGTTAGTTATTATCTATTTGACTCAGAAATTTTCTAGGGTCTTTCAGAAAGTTAAACAAATGCCAAGAGCAATTAATTTCCTTCTAATATAACTCCATTCTCTCTCATCCCCCATTCTAGTTTGTTTCATCGTCCTAGAAAGTTCTTCAATAGCTCGTCGCTGCTTAGAAATGATCTTGATTTTTCGTTGGCTTGGGTGGGGTGGTGGGGAGGAATGGCTAGGAGGTAGATCCTGCCACGCTCGAAAGGACTGCTTCAAGGGTGAAGGACTAGTTAAGTACGGGCAAACTCACCACTACCAAGCGGTTGGCCACCAGGTCCCGAAATTTTCAGCCAAAGTGACTCTCCAAGACCTTCTGCTAAAGAGTTGCAGTAAACTCCTGGCGAGCAGGTGCCCACCTTGACGGAATTATAGGGATTTTGAACCACTGAATTTAAATTATTTGCTAAACGATTTATCTTGCCCCCCCCCCCCTCCCCCGGCAATTTCGCCGGTTCCAATACACTTTCTTCTGGGTTTGGAAAGGAGAGTCTTGACAATCTCTCATGCAAGAGAGGAAGCGGACCAGAAGAGCCACGGAACAGGTTCGCTTTTCAACCCAGATCACTGAAAAAAGATAACAAGATCTAACCTAGCTCCGATAATGCGGGAACAGAGAGTAATAGCCAAGTGGCCGGTTCTCAGGGAAATTAATCGAGGAGTTGTTAGGAAAGGTTCGCAACCCCTTCCCCTACCCAAAACGTTGACATCTGATCTTAACAGTTTCTTCCCTGTGTGTCTATAAGTATAATCTGCCTGCCTACCTGCCTGCTTGTCTCTGTCTTTCTCATATACATTTGTACTAATCCATGGACAAATATGTGTGTATGTATGTTTTTTTTTCCATTGACAAATTCAGACAGACGCCATTCTCTTTCTAGCTGTATCTTTATGTGACAAATGACCATTGATTTAATGGTCCAATACTTCAGGCCCTAACAAAGACCTTGGTCTGAAATATCACTATATTTAAAGACGAGGTTGTGTATGGGGAGGGGGAGAACACATATGTATGATTGCTGGAATCTTCAGTCTGAGAAGAAAGGAGCTCCTTGGCTCTCTAAACTCCAGATATTAGCCTAAGGAAGTGTGAACTGGCGAATCCCCAAATTTCTTTTTACCCTAGACAAGAAATGAGAATAACAGAGATTACCTCAAAATGTTCCTTCTCAGTGAAATTCAGAAGAGAGGTCCATGGTGGGAAAGAGGGTAATTGGGAGGGGGGGGCAGTGAAGGAGGTTCAGTGTGAAAAGATGAGTCTTTTTGACTTGACAGGGAAGGTTGGTTCTGGCTGGGATGATAGTGGAGGCAGAGTACTTGAATTTCAGCACAAGATATAATGTCATTTTTGTTGTAGAATAGCACCAAGAATAACAGAATAGTTATCTTCAGCTGCGGAAGCTGCCATTCCCTCGGGTATGGTGTCCCCACCAGATTTTGCGCTGGTTTTGGAAACAGGTAGATCTTAGACATAGCTGGAATAGGCTACTGCTTACTTAGTGGGTTTTTAAGGAAAACGAGAAAGTCTCCAGATTTTCTCTTTTCCTCTGGCTAACACAGGAAATCCTAATAGAGCTTCATTTAGAATAAACTTCCTTATGTACCCTCCTCTTCATCTCAGCCTATTACTATTCGGACATCTATCATTTCATCCTCCCAGCCCTTCCAGATAAAAATAATCTGGTATAGTGGAAAGATGTTGGCTGCGGAGTAAGAAGACTTTTTTCAAATCCCTACTCTCCAATAAATCCATTTATGATCTAGCATCTTCATTCTCTTCCATTCCATGTGTTATTTGTCTTCAACTTTGGAATAAGTGCTCTTAAAAACAAACAACGGGCAGCTAGGTGGCGCAGTGGATAAAGCACCAGCCCTGGATTCAGGAGTACCTGAGTTCAAATCCGGTCTCAGACCCTTGACACTTGCTATCTGTGTGACCCTGGGCAAGTCACTTAACCCCCATTGCCCCACACAAACAAACAACAATTTTTAAAGAAAACCTTTCACTCGAATCTCACACCTTATGATAAATCATATTTCTTTAATTGACAAGGAATTTTCAAGATAACTTCTCAACATAATAGTATCCCATCATCCTGGTTCTTACACTGTGTGACCACAGCAAGCTGCTTTTAACCTCTGCTTCTTCATCGCTAAAATGAGGATAATGATTCTTGTAGGACCTACCTCACAGAGTTGTTGGGAGCAATATATAAACTAATACACGTAAAGTGCTCTATAAACTTTTAAATGCTAAAGAAACTACAGCTAATGATGCTGTCACTGGTACCCTTTCTAGTTACCTTCTAGCATCTCTAATTTCTTTCACCTTCAGATTCTGAAAAAAACTGTCAGAGCTGTGTCCTCTCTTTCTCTCTACATTCACTTCCTTGGCGAGTTCACCTATTGTTATGGCTTCGGCTATAATTTCCAAGTTGAAGATAACCAAATCTGCTTCTCTAGCCCTAATCCTTTTTCATCTTCATTCTAACCCCACATCTAAATCTGACCATGGGACAACTCTATTCTGCTTCTGTCTTTAAAAACCAACATATACAAAATTGAATTCATTACCTTTTTCCCGATCCCTCAACAATTTCCCCTTCCCAATTAGCCTGTTTCTGTCAACGGCACCACTATTTCTTCTGTCTACCACACTATAAATCTTGGCCTCCCTCTCTCTTTTACCTGATATATTAAATTTGTTACCAACACCTGTGGTTTCTTCTTTCAAATTTCACCAGGATTTACACTTTTCTCACAATTCTCCCACCACCACTATAGTACAGACCTCTAGCATCTTAAATAGCTGGATTACTACTACACTATTTGAGGTCTCCATTTGCCATGCAAACACAATCTTCTCCAATAGTCCATCTGTAATGTAAATGATAGATTAATCTTGTGTTTTAAAAAAAAGCCACAATGTTGGGCATATTCTTATTGCACTACTCAATAACAATAACTCTTAGTTGATTACCATGTCAATTTCAACCTAAGGCTTGGGGGTTGGGGGCAGGGGAACTAAATTACATGCCTCTATTCACACAAGAGGTAAAAATGTCAGAAGTAGGATTTGAATGAAAGGCTCTCTATCTTAAAGTCTAACACCAATGTGCCAGGAGCCATCCTTTGTGGCAGATAATCACTACCATAACAATTTACTCCTTTTTATTTATAGTTTCATATATCCTTGTTTTGTTTATTCAACTGTAAACTCCCCAACAGAAGAGACTGTATGGAGGTTATTCAAATGACTATGAATTCAGCTCCTTATCTTCTTAAAGGCTCTAAACATTACTACATTTAAGAATACAGGCACATTATCTAATTTCTTTAGGCTTCAGTTGTTCATCTGTACAATCTAGGAGTTGGACTAAATGTCCTCTAAGGTCACATTTAGTTCTAAGTTTATGAGTGTATGATCATGGTTTAGAAGAAAGAAGGCTGGACTACGGAGTCTTCAAGACTCCGATTCAAATTGTGTTCCTTCAGACTATAGCTGTTTGACTAAAACGGGCAAGTCACTTAAATTCAATCTTCTCACCTGTAAAATGGTAATAATAATGGACACACACATAGTCTAACCAGGTTTGCAGATCAATTTACATAGATTCTCATTTCAGCTTCACAGCAATCCTGCAAGAGGGATACTAAAGGCATTATTATCTGAATTTTACCAATGAAGAAACACTGAGATTCAGAATGGTAAGTGACTTGGTCCATAGTCAAGATATTGACAAATATTGGAGATGAAATCTGAACTCCAATCTTCTTCACTAGCCTTGTACACACTATTAGGCCATTCATTCACCTTCTCAAAAATGGTATCTGTAGTTAGCATCTGCTTCACAGAGCTGTTGTCAGGCTTCAACAAGATAGTGCACATTTTGCAAATGTTAAAATGACATTATTCTTCTACATTTGCTTATTTCTAAAAATCCCTCTAGTAGCTTAAGCTTAAAGTCAAAAGTGGCCAAATCAAACTCATCTTTAACTTCTTTCCCAAATCAAATCTTCCAGTCAATAAAGCTGAAAACAGCAAATTCATCCTTGAGTTTTTGTTGAGGTATGGATTGGACTATTCAATTCTGACATTCTGTGGTTCTGTTATCTGCCCTATTTCTTAACCTCCATGTCATAAAAGTCCTGTCCAATATTCCTCCATAAGATCTTGCAGCCATTCTCCCTCCATTTCTACTGTTACCAATCTGAGTTTAGACCTCAGGGTTGTTTTTTTTGGGGGGGGGGGCTGGTCTTTTAAAATCCATCTTACCATATTCCCCTCCCCTCTGTCCCTTCTCTTGTCCATTGAAGATAGATTGATTTTCTCAACACACAGCTCTGATCATGTCACCTTCTCAAAAAATCATCAATGGATCTCTATTGCCTATAGAATCACGTTCAAAATCTAACCCTGGTATTTAATGTCCTCTGCAATCTGAGACTAGTCAACCTTTTCATCCTGATATCTCACTACTTACCATCTATCCTATTAAACTTTAGCTAATTGCAGTTTTCAAATATCCTGAATTTTTACCCTTTTTATGATTGTGTTTATATCAATCTCTCCCCTTAGAATGACATTTCCAGCTTCATCTCTTTCTGTCCATCTTTTAGGGTCTAGCTCAAATGCAACCTTTTCCATGAAACCTTATCTGATCAATCCAACAGAAAAGGATCTCTCATTCTGCTGAATCCTGTAGCACTTTGTTCCTAACTTTCTTATGACATTTACATTGGTTTTTCCTTGTCTCCTCTACGGCACAGAAAGTTCTATCTGGGATCCATAAAAATTACTATTGTCTGTATCTGATTCCTCAGCTCCTAGCACAGTGCCTCGTACACAGTAAGAACTCCATAAATACATATTGAATGAATTAATACATCTCTTTCTTTTGTTTCCCTTCAACTCATTCACAGTAATAGGATTATTCCTTTAGTTTAGACCTCTGACGCATTTAAAAATTAAACTATCCCCTCCCCAAAAGGTAATCACATAAATTACACATTATCAACCACTTACCCCTCTATGTGAATAAAGGATCCCAAGAAAGTGTTTATGAGGAGGGGGGTGGCGTGGGGTGGGGAATACAAGCTCATCATGTTATTGGTTACCTAAAGAAAAGGGGTACAAAACTCAAAGGCCTAAAGAAATTTTATTGGTTTAACATTTTTGCCAGAATTGGAAAAATCATCTTGTCTAGTTCAGCTCCTTCATTTTACAGATAAGGAAACTCAAAGAAGCCATGAGATTGCCCCAGATCATATAATGAGTTAGTGTTAAAGCCAGAGCTAGAACCCAGATATTTTTCATATATGGTCTGGTGCCCAGGCAAAGAGGAAAAGGAATAGAAAAATACAGAAATAAATTGAGAGAGAAAACCAAGATCTACCCACCCACCCCCACACAATCCCCCCCCCTTTTCCTGACTGGGTTTCACAGTGGAATGTTGGCAGTTTGCTTTTCTGCTATTTTTTTTCTTTTGCTCTGATGGCAAATCCAGCATTACTTCCAGGCTTGCTCAGTGCAAAAATTACATTAAAATGCTTTTCAAGACATTTTCTGCTGTGCAGAATTTTAAAAAATATGTTCTATAGGCGCCCAAACCCTTATGTATGTCTCCTCTAAGACCTTTTGGGATCAAGTTCTAGCCATTTTTCTACCTCCAATTCCCGACCTCTACCCTACAATGTGGATTTCAACTTTCTTTACCTTCTTCCTCAGAGTCTCTCAATGCCACAGCTTCCTCTTACAATCAGTCTTCCTTTTCCGTCTTTCTTGCCAGTCTGTGCTTTTTCTTTGCTTTTCTTTTAATCCCACTTCCCCTGAAGCTGAATGCTATGAATGGAAGGGGTGTGCCTGCGTGTGTGTGTGTGTGTGTGTGTGTGTGTGATGTATGTGGTCAAGCAGAAAAGGAGATGAAGGAAGTTGTAAGTATGCCGGTCTATTTTTTAAGGGCATATACATATTGATTCTGCATAGATAGATACCTTGGGTCCTGAAGACCATGTTTTCTGGCCTATTCCACAATTAAGGAGCTTCTTGGCCTTTGGCTCTCTTTGGCTACTATTTTACTGGGTGAAATCTTCCCCTACCCCCACAATGTCCAAGGCTGGCTCTGGCAATTCTGAACAAAAAAGCAGACTCAGTGCTCGACTTAGTTTTCTGGAAACTGAAAATCCTTGTGGGGCTCTCAAGGCCTCCTTAGGGGCTGGTGGGCTCTACTGCTCTTGGGGGTCGAACCTGTAATTGAAAAGGAAGGGATAAAGGAAAAGTAAGAATAAGAAAGGAGGGAGAGACAGAGGGAGAGAGAGGAGAGAGAGACAGAGAGAGAGACAGAGAGACAGAGAGAGACAGAGAGAGAGAGAGAGAGAGAGAGAGAGAGAGAGAGAGAGAGAGAGAGAGATTCTGAGAAGTCAATTTACTCCCCCGTCCTTGTAGGGAGTTAGGGGTCCTTCGGGCAAAGGGTTTATAGAGTAAAAAGTCAAAGTCATAGAAATAGAGCATACCACGGAAAATAGAATACACAGGGGAACTAATTTGTATCAATAATAAATACCTGACATAAGACCCAGATTATCGCCTCAATAGCAAATAATTTTAAAATACTCTTTTGCTGGTCATAATGTTTATTTTTTAACCAGATTGCTCTGGGAAATTTACTAAAGCACTCATAGCATGGAGGGTTAACGATTATATTACTCTGAAAAATAAAAACACATTAATATAGAACTTTAAGATTCCAAAGTGATTTTTTTCACTGAGCTTTTCCTGGGATGATGCTCCCTATATTGATGCTAGTGATATAGCTATTATCAATACCCCCAAGATTTTTTGGGATCTTATCCTACTATGCTTATATTCATAGTAGAGAAACGCGTGTCCATTAATGTTCTTGTTCTCTCTCTCTCTCTCTCTCTCTCTCTCTCTCCCCTCCCCCCCCCCCAGTCAGGGTGCCTTTTACTCTATAGAGCAAAAGGCAAGAGCTACATATGAAGGGATACTCAAGTTCCAGGTGATGAATTGATCAGCAGAAGAGCAGGTAAGGGACACCTCTAAGAAGATTTGAGGATCTTGCCTAGGGTCTATCAAGCCATTCAGGCAGTGACAAAAGGTTAGTCTCCTGATGGAGACTCCGACTTGGGCTCCGGGGGTGGGAGTGGTTCGTGGTGGAAAACAAGGAGTATAAATGTCGCTCTCTATGTGGTTTTAATATTCTCCCTAATCCCAATCCAATTTGGGGTTATTAGACTGATCCCAAAAGCGCCAGCAAAGGTTGCACATCTGTCTTATTTCAGTAACTCCCTGAGCTCCAGACAGAGGGAGAGATCCAGGAAAGGAGGAAACGTGCTGACATCGTTCCTCGCTCGGAGTGTACAGTTTAGTTCCTTCTCCCTCCCTTGTAGAGGAGAGGGAGTAGAGCATCATTTATTGAAGTGAAGAGTAGTGCGTGCGTGCGTGCGTGCGTGCGTGTGTGTGTGTTGGGTGTCTGCGTCTCCTTCTGGGCATCTTTCTTCTGATTTTCAAACTGTATTCTCAGAGCCGGGGCATGTGGCTAGGAACGGAAGGGGTGGGGAGGTAAAGAAAATAATTTTCACATTAAATGCCAAGCACTGGGGAACTTTCTTACTTTCTCGCACTTCCCGCCTCATCCCCAACACACACACCTATCCACACCTTCATTCCTCTTATCTCTCGGTCACACACACACACACACACACACACACACACACACACACACACCCTTACTTCCTTGTTTGAATCAGACCAATGTACCCTGACAAAGGGACGAAAAGGAAAGAAGGGGGGGAGTGGGGAAATCTTTGCTAACAAGAATTTATGTAAAACGAGCCCCCGAGCAGATGTTCCTATCCAGCCTCCAAGCATTTCTTTGGGTTGGAAAACCCTTGCCTCGGGTGTCTCAATTAAGTTGGAGAGAAAGCCCCTAACTGACTCCGCCCCCTGCCCAGGAGAACCGATTCCCCGGAGTACCCCAGCCTGCATGGTTACTATTATTTCCTCCTTGTCCAATCTTTTTTTTTTCCTAACAAAAATTTTTTTTTAAAATATCAATTGCTGCTTTACTAGATCAAAGTAAGGATTCCTAGTGCATCTGGAGGACCCAAGGGAGGGGGAGAGAGAGAGAAGAGGAAAGGAGGGGGAAAATTGGAGCAGCCACAGTTGCCCAACTTCAAAGTGTTCCTTAACAATGAATTTTTGTCCTGTATATTTTAACTTCCCCTCCTCTCAATCTTTAGGATCGGCATCTGAGAGGAAGACAATAGGTCTGTGGGTTTTCCTCCAGGGAAATAACCTGTTATGAACTTGCACCATCTACTCTCCTGCAGCCCCGTAAGCCCTTACAGAGTCTTAAAAGGACAGGTGGTTTCTGTCCCCGGGAATAGGTGAACTGAGGGAAAAGGTGAAATGAGCAACGGTAGGCATGGAGGGGAGCCAGAAAGAGACCTCTCAGGAGATACAGACTCCCCCTCCCATCTGTATTAATAGTGACAAATGCGATAATAATAATAACAACAGTAAGTGATAGTTCCGCCCTGCATCCTCAAAACCCACCTTTATGACGGTAGAGAGGACTTTTCCCAGCTTCCCACCGCTCACGAGTTAAGGTCAGATCTACTGAAAATAAAATGAAGGAACCCACAAGAATTCGGATAATTCGGAAGCTCCGGCATTTGGATTTCTTTGGGGCCAGGGGGAGTGTGATTCAGCAGTCTTGGCGGAATCTGGTGTAAGATCTAATTTATTAAATTATCTAAATTATTCAGTTATTTAATAGAGTGAGGATAATAAAAGGGGCCTCGGAGACCATCTAGTCCAGCCTCCTCTTCGTGTAGATGAAGCGACCGAGGCTTAGAAAAACAGGACGATTTGCTCCGAGCCGCATAACGAGGAAGGATGAAAGATGGGATTTGAACTCCAGTCTTCTGAGTCTGGAGCCGAAGCCATTTTCACAATACAGTGCCTATATAGGTTGAAACCGCATAAGGGCATCCTCTCTGAAGTGAAGGCTGAGGAAATAGAACCACTACGCTGGGAAAGGAACCTTCCAAAGGTTATGGGGTCGTCAGCCCGGAGAGCTAGGAGAAGGCAATGAGGTAAGGTTTGGCTGCTTTTAAGGCTAGCATCCCTGGAAGAAGCCTAACCGATAAGGATTATTTTTAAGCAGTTTACGTGTCGGCTCTTTGCTGTCTCATCCCGGCTGGGAAGAATAGGCAGAGATGGCATGAAAGAGGAGATGCATAGATGAATAACAGATGTATTGAAAAGGCCACTCTTTCCTTTGGTTTCTCAGAAAGCCTCTCTCCAAAGTGGTAGTAACCCGGCTAAACCCACACAAACACATTCTATAGTGAAGCATGCTGCGTGCCCGCCCCTGAGCGCTGAAACCTACAAAGCGAAGGAGGAGCTCTGTTGAACTGACAAGTACAAGTTACCCTGCTTGTAGATAGGATAGAAGACCTACAAATGGAAGTGACTTTAGAGGTCATGTAGTTCAACCCCACCGTTTTACAGATGAAGAAATTAAGGCTCAGAGCAGTGAAGGTGATTTGCCCAAGGTCAGGAACAGATAAATAAGTGAACTGAAACCCTCTGTTGCCAAATCCTTTCCATTACATTGTTGATCTTAGTTTGCCCCTACTGATTCTGTTATTTGATGAACGATTAGAGGACTTCTCCGTCAGGGGAGAATAGGAAACAATAGCCGAGCCTGAACTGGGAATAAGATCCTATTAACGGCCTCCTCTCCTCCTTCCCCTCTCCCTTTCTTTTCTCTTCTCTCTCCCCCTCCCTCCGCATCGTCATCATCACCAGCAGCACCATCATCACCTTGTCTAACCTTGCCACATTTCTGTGGACCGTCGCTATCCAGCAACAGCTATGTTATAGCTCTCGGTCCCCCAGCCTTATGCTAGGAATGTCTCACCTCACCAAGGCAGCAGGAGAGGTGTCTGGAGAAGTTTCCGTGTTCTCTGGCTAAAATGGAAAGGGCAGTTAGATGCTCCCCTTCCCTCTCCACCGTCGAGAGGACAGATCGAGGGGGAAACAGAGTTGGTGCAACAGCTGCGTGTTTCGCCCAGCTTCGGCTCCTGCGGAGGATGTCCAGGGAAAGTACGGACTTGCCATTGTGTGAAAAACTTCTAAACAAACGTTTCCCCCAAACAGTTCCTGGGGCTGACTGAAATCACCAGGAGTTGGGGTGTGGTTCAGTCTTTTCGCTCTCTGATCTACGCCTCCTTGGGCCTAATGCCTCCAGCCTGGCAGCCAGAGGCAGGGCCTGGGAGGACAGGACTGGGCAGGGCAAAGCAGGGCAGGGGGAGGTGTGCTCTCAAGCAGTCGGGGTCAGTTATTGGGTTGTCTGTGGCGGGAAGAGAGCAAAGCCCTCAGTGATACTGAGAGCTACACCCAGTTCAGGCGGAGCAAAGGAGCAAGAATCTGATCGAGAGACTGAGGCCCGAACTAAGCCCAACAAGTCAAGTCTACTCATGTCTTCCTAAAGGGAATTCGGCATGCATTAAAGTGCTAGAAGGGCGGTGGGTGTGTCGAAGGATATTTAGAGAGAGTGATCCTGCTTTCCATTAAGAGAAACACTTGTCCCTAATAAAAACCCCGGTTCTCCTCCATGCGTTGACTGTGCTTTCCCCAAGCCTGGTGTCCTACGGTTCCTTAGCTACCTCTCTACTTGTGGCTACGGTTGAGCTAACCTCCCTCACCCCCAGTCCCTATCCCAGTGCCACATAATACTGGTAGAGTCCGTTCTGAGCTACTCCACCAGTCTCACCTGCCCAGCATGCACATCTGCCTCCGAGTCTCTCGAAGATTCAGGAGGGTTCTAGATTTCTGGCAGGATTCTGGAGCTCTGGTAGAATTTTGGAACTATTTTAGAATTCTGGTGCTCTGTAGCTATGCCCCATTCCTTTCTCCTTTGTCCAGGGGAAACAGTTACAGTTTTTAATAAGGGAACCCAAGAGCTGGTTCTCCTCCCCAAATCCCTTCCAGCTTTGGGAACGTATTTTTCTGAAAAGATTCGGGTCAAGGAACAGACCAAATCACCGTACAGCCCCTTCCAACCTCTGCACACTTCCACATACAGTGCACACAGTCCAGGTTCACACCTGCACGTGCACGTGCACATTCTTCCTATGCTACTCTCCCTCCACCCCCACCTCCTTCTCCTTCTTCCCCATGCTAGGCCTGGCCTGTTTCTGTCAGGTGATTAACGACTCCACTTATTCCACGGATTTCAGGGTCTCCTGCTCAGCATTTTCGGTTTCTGGGCTGTATATCACGCTGTGGGGAAGGGACAAGGGACGGGGAGAAGCTGAGTAAATACCACAGCGCTGTTCTGAGCTCTCTTGCCGTTTTGTTTTGTTAAGGCCGCCTGGTAAATCTTTCCCTAGAGAACCCCAAGGAAGTAGCAAGTGGGGATGGGGGTTGGTGGGGGTGGGGGGAGACCTGGCAGGTTGCTCTCAGGTTTTTGTCTCTTCTATATCCTCCCATCCCCTAGTAGGAAAGAGGACTGTTCAGCCTCAAAGCATGCTCGGATACTAAGTAGTCTCTCAACTAGATAAAGACTTCTGAAGTATAGTCATTCACAAAAGTCGCTCTCACGTGTACAGCTCTTTGGTTCAGCCATCATGACTCAAGACTACATAAGGCTTTCAGGTTTACCAAGGGCATCTTTCCCAACAACACTGTTGAATAAAGTAGAGTAAATATTAGTATCTTTCATTTTATAGCTGGGGAAACTAATCGTTAGGAAGGTTGTCCACGGAGGTGTCGGAGGAATGGGGATTTGTGACTCCAAGACTGGTCCTCTCTCTACAAACTCCAAGCTGCTTTTACTAATCGGCCATCAGAATTAGGCAAAGTGCGGGGTCATGACTCCCCACTCACTGCAGGAGGCCCTTGGCCTCTGGCACAGGGGCTGCTCTTTCTAAGGTTGCAGGCTCATTAGCTAAGGAGATGTGGTTACCTGCAGGGAGCCTGGGAAGGGGAAGAGGAGGGAAAGGGGAAGGGAGAGAAGTGAAAGCAGTCCTTATGACTACCTTTAACACCAGGGTTTATTTTTTATTTAGCCCGACGGGATCCATTTCTGTGACACCTTCAAAACTCTCTTCCTCCGACTGGGCTAATTCCCAGCTTGATTTTTGTCCCTTCAGTTTTTTCTCTACAGCAGCCTGTGCGGCAGATTCCTTCAAATGTGCTAGAAAGAAACATCTTCCCGTGCTCCTTCCCCAGCCCAAAGACTCCATGCCCAGAATGAAGAGAGAATGAGGAAGAGGAGAGATTTCCAGAACGAGGTTCCTGGCCTCTTCTTAGTACCAGAATTGATCATCTTTCAGGCCATTTCATCAGAGCCCCTGCAACTAATTAGAAAATACCTAGCCAGGAAGAGGGACAAAGGCTAGAGGAGAAGACTCCAGGCCAGAGGCTAGATCTTCTGTGCAGGGTAGGCTAGACTGTCCTAGTGAAAATATGTTGAAGAAAAAAAGAAAGAAAGAAAAAAGAAAATACATTGGCCCTAGTGGGGCATGTACACTGTCTCTGTGTGTCCATATGTGTAAGGTTGCCCTTCTACACTGTTTAAGGACTCCCTAGGACAGAGAAGCACAGGGGGACTGGCCTGCAGGTAGGACAGAGGCTAGTGGGGAATTTGCCTTCTTGAGGGCAGCCAAACAGATTACTTGTGCTCCTACTCCACCCACATCTTTCAGAGGTGTCCCCTGCCCTGACAGCAATATTACATATGCCTGTGTATATTCTTCACACACATATATTATTTATGATGAAATGGCTTCTGTATGAAGATTTGACTCATGTAAAGGCCCAGTAGAGTTTAGGGTCAGTGGAAAGGAACTAGCTTAGCAAGGGTCAGACTTAGAGCTAGATGGACCTCAGAAATTATCCAGCCCAACCCCACGATTATACAGATAGATGAGGCAGAAGAGGCAGATAAGGCCCAAGTAGCTTAAAGAGGGAGAGGGATTGCTTAAGGTCACTAACTAGGCAGCAGGCCTCCCGTAGCTCAATGTGCAGTTCTACTGAGCAGCCTGGGGAAGAGTTGAGCTTTTAGAGCATTGTTATTCCATAACTCCCTGGAGTGTCCAACAAGGAGATGTGAGAGGTTGTAATTGACAAACACTTGGGAAAATCCTGTACAATTTCTATCACCTTTTTTTCCCTACCTATAGTCAAGGGAAGAGCCTGAAGATTAAATACACAGATGTTTTTAGTTTACAATAGAAGTGTAAACATGACCATAATTCATGACTTTACTATTGACTGACCACAATTGACTGACTTTGGTGCAAGGTCTATCTTTGACTCTAACCCAGTAGACTCAAACCTACCTTTTAGAAATCCCCCAAGATGTGCTGAATGTTGTCACAATCCCTAGAATTATTCCTCTGGATAAAAAATTCCAAAGAAAAGGGACAAAGGCAGAGAACTCTGAAAAGGACTGTTCAAGTTTCAAAATATGCTAGATACACCAAAGTATGGAACAGAAAAATTAATATTATTTTTCCTGTCCTGCAAAATTCCTTAGTCAAACTTGAATCTGTTCGGAGGTTTTATCGAGAAGCCCAGAACAGTCGGTCACAGACAGTCTCAGGCAATTTCTCTCCCTCACGGGGCTAAAACTAACACAGGGAGAAAACACGGGAAAACAAACTGACAGAGCCGGCAGGAGAGATAAGTTCAGCCCATGGCTATTTGGTATTTTTTCTGTGAAAATGTATTTTTCTTTTCTTTCTGATAATTCAATTCTCTCTGAATCATTCAGTTCAGTTCAGTTCAATTTAATTGGATTCTAGCCAACCAAGGTTTCTAATAGGTTCTTTGTGTAGTTTTGAAGGTTGTGTTCAGTTCCTGAAGCAAGGATCCGGCATAGAACAACCCACTGGGTTTGGTTCCGCTTTCCAAGTTTGCTGGAAGAGCTCAGAGATAACAGATCGATACCCCTTTGCATTAAGATGTTTTCTTCCCCAGTCCAAATTCACTTTTCCAGGGACCAACGGGTAAAGACGAAATGAAACTGATCTCCACTCTCTACTTTTCATTCTCAGTGCCTCGGCTTTTGAAGAGAGTCTAAGGAAAGAAACGTAGACACAAACACACATGTGATCTAAGCTCCAACTAAACGAAAGCACCACCTTGCTTCCCAAGGGATGATTGAATCCTTAGAGATCTCCCCTTTAGACTTCGAATATTGATTTAATGTTGAACGCGGTTAGGAAGAACCAGCTAGAGCTGGAAGAGACTTAATAGACCACCTAGTTTAATTCCTTCATTTTATGGAGATTGAAACTGAGGCCCAGAGAAGGAAGGAGATTTGGAAGGGGGGGGGGGGGTTGTCAATTGACTAGAAATCCAGGTTCACCATTTCGTGTACACCCTAAGTGCTCCTTCCAAGAGATACACATATTAGGGTTCATTTCTCCGGTCCATACTTTGGTGTATCTTGCATAGCAGTTGTATGAGTAATCCAGGGTCCCGTGTGGAAAGCCCTCTTTCAGAAACTATCCATTTATGTTTCCTAATCCTAACTGGATGGGTCTCTTTAGGGCTCCTTCTAACTCTAGTGCTCTATCTCAATCTACTGTGGTGTGTTGCGACTTTACAGGTATCCTGTGGAGCATGGCGAATGGGTGCAGGATGGGTTGCCGGCTTCTGTGTCGGGAAGTTTGGGCAGAGGGACCAGCCCCATCATTAGGCATGGGCCTTAGTGTAAATTTACTTACGGGGAACATTAAAAAAGGTTTTTCAATGCCTCTCTCAACCTCCAATCGAATAGCCCAAACTGTCCATTTCGGATCCGAAAACTGATCTCCTCGCCCTAATCCAAAAGAAGAGAAGGGGAAGACAAATCAACTGAAATAAAGCTTCAGCCTAAGGGACGCACCCCTTGCTGGCCACAAATTACTATGGGAATTTTATGGCCCGGAAAGGAACATTCGTTACGCAAACTCCGAGGAGGGGAGGGGGAGTGGAAGAAGGAAAAGGAAGGGGTGCCTGAGCTAAAAAGAGGGAAAGGGGGTTCTCATTTATCTTGTGGCCATTCCAGATTTCACAACGGGTCCAGCCTAGTCAGCGAAGCCGCGACTGGGCTGTTAGGGTTCTCTGGACATGAAAAGACAATCAAAGGAAGAATGCTGAGGGCATGGAGCCTTTACTTGAAAAAGTTCAGAGAGAGCCTTTCAAATTGAGTGTGCTATCCTCCAAGACATTAGACACATAATGGATAATGGGGAGAAAGACTATTCAGGTCATCTAAGGCCAAAACAAATGAACAAACACAAAACCCCACTGACTCCTCAGTTTCACCCTCAGAGTTCCAGAAAAGGTTTTAAGTTTTTCTAAAGGGTTATCTCGCTTCTCCCTATAATTTTCGGTTGAGCTGCACTGGTACTCCTACATCTCCGTCTATCAATGGTCAGCCCATTTCCGCCCTACCTAGATAATTAATTGCTCCGGAGATTAAATAGAATGGGGGAAAAGCCTGACAGCTTACTTCTCTAGCTAAGTCCCGAGGCAGGTACCGTCCTAGGACAACCAGACTGGTGGTCAATAGAAGTAAAATCAGGACTCCCTCCCTGATCGCACAGTCTCCTTCGTTTCCGGGGTTCTAGCTCAGACACTAAGGCACTCAGGTTAGGCGGGTTAGGGACCTTCGTCCCCATGTGCACTGTAGGCCATTTTAATTCTTCATTTTAGCACCTAGAGCTTCGCCAGCTTCACCTCCTCTCTGAATTGCGGGTTAAAATCTCTCTAGACTAGGGAAATAAATAAAAACAGGCAGCAAAGGGAACGAGGCTTTAGGACTGGGATTAGTCCAAGTCTCCACCCATCCCTCCCAGCCCAGACCAAAAAACCAAAACAAAACAAAACAAAAAAACCCTACAAATTCTATCATAGTCAATATACACAAATATACACAAACTAAAAACTCTTGCTATGAACAGAGTAAGAGGCAACGTTTTGTGGATAAAGAACCTGAGTACAAGTCTACTGTCTGACGCCTGCTACTTTTAGGAAAAAGAATTTCTTAACGTTTCCGTAATGATCCCATCTATCTTTCAAAGGCTGAGTCACAAATGAGTTGCCTATCTACATGGACTGTGTACCAGTTTGGGAGCTCCCCACACTGATGAAATCTACGTCCAGCCCAAACAAAGAAAAAAAAAGGGGGGGGGGATGCAGCTCACTGTGCTCTAGGTTTTGTGTAGATGATTTTTTAAAATAACAAAAAGGAGATGAATTACAGCTGGTGGAATAAAATCAGCACTGGAGTTGACAGACGTCCAGCGCTGAGTTAGTTAGCATCCTGACTTCCACACCTCTCTGAGCCGCTTTATTAATCTGTAAAATGGACTTATTAACACTATCACTACCTATCTCACAAGGCCCCAGGGTGAGAAAAGCTTTGTTAACGTTAAAGAGTCATAAGGGGATCTCCTTCAGGTGACTGCAGGATGGTTCTTAAATTAAGGGGCTGACTTCCATTTGCTCCAGGCAGAAATCAGACTTCTAACTTGAGAATGACACCCGTAGATCCTAGCCTAAAGGGAAGCCGGATCCAGGTTGCCTGGAACGTTAAACCACAGTCGCTAAGGGAAGTACCTAAGGAGATTCTTTGGGAATAGATTTCTGGGTGCTCGCTTAGTGTCTGTGCGTAGAATGCACCCCGGTTTAGAACCCGCGGTAAGTCTTTCTCCTTTCCGGTTTCCTTCCAAACCTGCAGCGCTCAAGGGAGGGTCTCCCCGAGTCAGGGCCAAGAGCTGCCCGTGGTTCGGGACGCTGAAACGACCTTTTAGATAAGAACTCGGGCAGGAGAATATTCGGAGACCCAGAGGAATCGGGGCCAAGACCTCTACTGACAGTGCTCTCGTCTCTGCCTACTGGCTGGAGATGCTAAGGAAGTCAGCGCCCTTCACTCTTCCCCAGGCCTGGCTCTCACCACTTACGAGATGTAAAGGTCTCTGGCTCAGTAGGCCTATCTCTTCAGAGGAAACAGTCCCCTTAAAAAGGTGTAGAGCTTGTGAAAAGCTTTGTACTCTCTTAAAAGTTCCTATTTCAGGTACATATCTAAGCCTACCTGGTGGAGAAGGAGATGCAGAGAGTGCGCGGGTGCGCGTGTGGGGAGGGAAATTCAGGTTCCGGGGAGGCTTTGCAATAATAATAAAAGACAATTTAAACACACACACACACACACACACACACACCTTTCTATTTACTCTCCTTCCTTCATCCCCAAATTCTTAGGAAAGCTTTTTGTTTTTTGTTATTTGTTTGTTTGTTTTGGGGTTTGACTTTCCCTTCCCACGCTATTGCGTCTCATTGCTTTCAACAAGAGATCTGGAAGTTCTGGGCCAGGCAGAGGAAGGCGAGCCGAGAGGGGGTGAAAGTGAAGCAGGATTCAACCCGCCAGGCCCTTGAGAGTCCAAGTCAAATGGATCACATGTCACACTATACCCACCCCTGGGCATCTAGAAGGGGAAGGGTGCGCCTTGACCTTGGGTAGGGAAGATATTTTGGTTCCGTGCGGAAGCCACAGACTGTAGCGGCTGTTTGCACTTGAACCTGATCTCGGGGCTCATCTTTGCGTTCTCCCCGGGTCACTTTTTTGTCCTCTCACTGGGTAATTTGTGTGCTTGTTAATGGTGAGTTGGGGGTGGAGAGGGACGAGGAACAGGAAAGGTAGAAGTATTAAATCGAATCCCTAACAGCTTTCTCCTTCAATCAAATGTCTCACTTCCCCACCCATCTGAACAGACAACAACCACACCACCACCACCACCACCACTCCTGCGGAGCTCTCTGTCTCTGTCTGTCTTTGTGTCTCTGTCTGTCTGTCTGTCTGTCTCTGTCTCTGTCTCTCGGTCTGTTACACACACACGCCCTGAGACAAAGACATAAACCTAGAGCCAGTCTGAAGCTCCCCTTCCATTCTACCCCCACCTCACTCCATTCCCCGCCCCCAAGGCCCATGCTCTGTCAGTTTTCGTCCCACGGATTTTATCCGTTGGCACATTAAGGTCTTATGGGTTCTTAAATGCTAAGACATTAAACCCCTCGCAACAGTGAACAGCACGAATGCTTCAGACAGGGTGATTTGGGCCTGTCTTAGAGCAATGGGAGCATAACGAGGTTCCTTGCCCAGGAGGCTTGATCTACAACTCCTTTCTCCCACTTGAACGTGACTCCCCTCCTGGTTGCCCGGACCTCCCAGACGCATAGCAGAGCTATTGGAGAGAGGGTCGTCGGGAATGTCTCCAGGCCGGCTCTGATCATTCGTCAAAAATTCGGCTTTCAGATTTACAAAACGCCTTAGGAATTAATGCAGGCTGAGTGGACGCTAAGTATTCCTCATCTGCCCAGATCCGGCGAACCCAGACTTTCCCTCAGTAAAAGACAAATGCCTCCTTGGGTGTCTGCGCTGGCCTCGAGTATGTTATCCTTGGGGGCCCAGGGGCCTAAGTCTACCGAAGACCTGCGGGAAAGCTCTCCGTTTTGAGTCTATTTCTGCTTTTGGAATAAAATAGATTAAAAGGTCCTTTCATGGAAATAAGGACAGACCCAGAACACAGGAATCTTTGAATAGCTTTCTTTAATCGCCAGGTCTGAGGGAGCCCGTCTTCCCATTAACTCTGGAGTGGCTTACTCTCGGTGGACTTACGATCCAGAGTCCCACAGTCACTGTTGTCCTTGTCAGGGTCCTTAACTTTCAGTCTCCACTAAAGGCTTCTTTCTGGGAGCTCTGGGATGCATTCCCACTCCCCCAGCCCCAGCCCCACCCCCATTTGTGGCCATTGTCTCTTCAGGGAGTATATATGTGTATATGTATATATATATATACATATATATATATATATATATATACATATATATATATATATATATATATATATATATATATCTTCCTTTTATTTTCTTTTCCTAACTTTCACCCCTGTATCGACATCGACCCCTTGGGTCTTCTCGTTACGTATCCCAAAACCTTGATGTGAATTTCCGTGAATCAACTAGATCATACATCCCTATCGTTTTAGACAGAAAGCTTCCCCCCCCAAAAAAAAAAAGTTGCCGAAATTTCTACCGCCTTTTTCTTACCCTTCAAGCCCTGTTCTTCCAAAGAAGAAGGTAGATTCAGCAAGTTTCTTTAAAAAAAAATCATCCCTCATTAGAACTGGAATAGGGCATAGAAAAGTTAACAGTCACAAGGCTGCCCCCCCGTGACGATTCTCTGAAACAGCATTGCCTTCTGGATAACTTTTGGGCGGCTTTATCTCTTTTGAACTTATGTCATCTGTGGTCGAAAAGTTATTGAAACCAGTTATTTTAGTCCACAAGAAGTGAGCGGGGGAGGAGCGGATATGGTCCCCGGCGAAACATTCTCCTGCACAGAGACGCTGGAGAATTTATGCAGTGTGTTCTTCCAGTCCCTTCTATGAACATTTGTCATAGCCGTGCTTTGTAAATTCCTCATCTTCTCCCCTACCCACCAAGGCCACCCTGCCCCCACCCACTCTTCTCTTTTCGTTTTCGGTTCTGCAACAATAGCTCTGGCTGCTGGAGTTTGCCCGATGATATAATTCAAAAGGCATTCACCAGCAGACCAAGGGCCAAGTTATCAAAGAGTTCAACTTTTTTTTTTTTTAAAGCTGTTTACTATTCAGGAAATTTGGTAATTATTTTTTTTTCTCTCCACGTAGTGGTATTACCCTCTCCCTTTTGATATTAGATCCTCTATGGCCCCTAGCTTCGTGCTTTAGGGGGAGGAGAAAGATGAAGGGGTTGGAGTCAAGCATCAGAATGTCCTATACTTCTTGTTATCAGAGTTGCTTTTCAAACCAGCTGAGGGCTTCCCACAAAAGAGTAAGCCACAAAGCTAGCCCACATTCTCCATCCATGGTTATGGGAGAATGAAGGAAAGCTCCAGTTCTATTTAGTCTACCTTTTACTTGATTCTCTTTAGCATTTTATACCACATGTTTTTTTATTATTATTTTTATTTTTTTGGTGAGGCAATTGGGGTTAAGTGACTTGCCCAGGGTCACACAGCTAGTAAATATTAAGTGTCTGAGGCCGGATTTGAACTCAGATACTCCTGAATCCAGGGCCAGTGCTTTATCCACTGCGCCATTTAGCTGCCCTATACCACATGGTTCAAAAAATATATATTTTATTTTCCCCGATTTCACGTAAAAACAAGGTCTAACATTCATTTTTTTTTTAATTTGAGTTCCAAATTCTCTCCCTCCCTTCCTCCTTACCCACTTGCTGAGGTGGTAAGCAATCTGATATAGGTTATACATGTGCAATCATGCAAAACATATTTCCATATTAGTCACATGGTGAAAGAAAACAGACAAAAAACACCATGAAAAAAATAAAGCAAAAAATAGTATGCTTTGATTTGCATTCAGATGCCATCCTTCTTTCTAAGGAGGTGGAGAAAATTTTTCATCGTGAGTCCTTTGAAATTGTCTTTGCTGAGAATTGTATTTTATTGCTGAGAATTGTATTGTGAGAATAGCTGTCAATCACAATTGATCATCTTATAATATTGCTGTTACTGTGTACAATGTTCTCTTGGTTCTGCTTACTTCATTTTGCATCAGTTCATGTAAGTTTTTCCAGGTTTTCCGAAAGCAACCTGCTTGTCATTTCTTATAGCACAATAGTATTACAAAAATATACCACTAGTCAGCCATTTCCAGATTGATGAACAACTCCTCAGTTTCTTCTTTGCTACCACAAAAAGAGCTGCTATAAATATTTTTGTAAAAATGAATCTTTTTCCCTTAAAAAAATCTCTTTGGGATACAGACCTAGTAGTGGTATGGCTGAGTAAAAGGGTATGCACAGTTTTATAGCCCATTGAGCATAGTTCCAAATTGCTCTCCAGAATAGTTAGATGAGTTTACAATGCCACCAACAGTGCATTAATGTCCCAATTTCCCCACATTCCCTCTAACACTTATCCCTTTCCTTTTCTGTAATATTAACCAATCTGATCAGTGTGAAGTGTATACTATATAATGGATATTTCTCTGCATCCCTCCCCCAAGAGCTTATGTTTGAAGAATTGAGATGTATAGGAAAAAGTGAGTGTGTGGGCATCAAAGATATTTTTGTGGGCTGTTCATACTGCAATGCTTATACTCACTAAAACTATGCAATATTCTGTACTGACTTATTTTCCCAACTAAATATAAAGGTCCTTGGGGTCGGGCACTATATCATACTTCTATTTTTTTTTTGAACCCACAGTGACATTGGGTGTGTGTATGCATTTTTTATCTTCTTAGAATTCCTAGCATTCCTTCAAAACACAGCTCAGGTATCTACTCCTACATAAGGTCTTTTCTCTGATGCCCTCAACTGCTAGTGCTTCTTCTTTCCAATGGCTTCATGTACACTTAGTATCTGCATATATCTGTATTTATTATTTCTCCCAATAATAATGTAAGGAACTTGGGGGCAGTGATTGTTTCTTCTTCCTTCCTTCCTTCCTTCCTTCCTTCCTTCCTTCCTTCCTTCCTTCCTTCCTTCCTTCCTTCCTTCCTTCCTTCCTTCCTTCCTTCCTTCCTTCCTTCCTTCCTTCCTTCCTTCCTTCCTTCCTTTCTTTCTTTCTTTCTTTCTTTCTTTCTTTCTTTCTTTCTTTCTTTCTTTCTTTCTTTCTTTCTTTCTTTCTTTCTTTCTTTCTTTCTTTCTTTCTTTCTTGTCTTTGTATACTCAGCACTCAGCAGAGTGCCTGGTATATTAAACAGTAAGTCCTCGTTGATTGATTGGTAAAGCAGTACTGGGCATACAGAAGGCTCTCAAAAAAGCATTTGAAGGGTAGCTAGGTGGCACAGTGGATAGAGCACCGACCCTGGAGTCAGGAGGACCTGAGTTCAAATCCGACCTCAGACACTTGACACTTACTAGCTGGGTGACCCTAGGCAAGTCACTTAACCCCAACTGCCTCACACACACACAAAAAAAAGCATTTGCTAGTTGATGACTTCTTTGGGTCTCAGTTCTCTCATCTATAGAGCAAGGGGTTGGATTAGATGATATTCAATACTGCTTTTCATTCTAGATCCTATTATTCTCTCTTATTAATTGATTATCTTTGGGTGTGAGGTTGGAGATTCATATGAGAATGTGCTCTAATCTAGCATCCATTATGGTAAAGAGTAGAGGTTCTCCTTCTTCATACTATAATTATTAGGTAACCCCTTGAAATGGATTTACTAAATATCCTGGCAAATGGTCCAAGAAATGTATTTTCCAGAGAGTATGACCCATAGAGTTAGGGGAATTTTTATGGGGTAGACCTATTCCAAAAAACTGTATTCCTTTCATTACCCTGATATTGATCCTGCCCAAAATGCCTTCTGTCTGCTCTCCTTCCAAATGAACTAAATTAAACAAAACTTCTGACTAACTAAAACAACCTTCCCCCTACTCTTGCTTATTCTCTTCCTTTGGTTATCAAGGCACTTCGTTCTCCTTCTACCAGACTGACCACTCCTTAGTCTTCATTACTAGATATTTAGTTATATCTTGTCCATTTAAGTGTAGGTGTCTCTCATCTTGAGCCCTCTTCTCTTCTCTACACATTCTCTCTCTTGGTAATTTGATCATTTGCTATGGACTCAGTGATCACCTCTATGTAAACAATTTCCACCATACATGCATGCATGCATGCATATGTATATATGTGTATATATACACACATATATACCACTGAATATTATATGTATTATATATAATACCCAGTGGGTATATATGTATATAATATCCAGTGGTATTCTCTGAAGAGAACAGTTCCACATTGCCAAATACTTGCTAAACAAAAATGTCTCACAGATATCTCAAATTCACTAAGTCCAAAATGGAACTCATTTTTCTACCCTAAATCCATTCCTCTTTCAAACTTCCTCATTTTTTCTTTCCTTTCTTTCTTTCTTTCTTTCTTTCTTTCTTTCTTTCTTTCTTTCTTTCTTTCTTTCTTTCTTTCTTTCTTTCTTTCTTTCTTTCTTTCTTTCTATTTTTGGTGAGGCAACTGGGGTTAAGTGACTTGCCTAGGGTCACACAGCTAGTAATTGTTAAGTTTCTGAGGTCAAATTTGAACTCAGGTCCTCCTGACTCCAGGGCCAGTGTTCTATCCACTGCGGCACCTAGCTGCCCCCCCCCCCCTTATTTCTTTTGAGGGCACCATCATTTACACAGTCTCTCAGGTTCATAATCTTAGAGTTAGTCTTGACTTTTCCTTATTCCTCAGCACTCATTATCTAATCAACTACCAAATCATATTGATGCTATCTCCACAACATCTCTCACATTCATTCTCTTCTTTCCACTGACACAGTCATTATTCTGATACAGGCTCCAAGTCATCCCTCTATTACAATAGTACAAGGTCTTTCTAATTGGTCTTCCTGCTTTCAGTCTTTCCCCCTCTACAATCCACTCTCCAGAGTAACCAAATTAACATTTCAAAGACTTCGAATAATCTAGGTCTGATACTGCTTTCTGGTTCCAGTGACTTTGCTTTGCCTTTAAAATAAAATAAAATAAAGGGGGCAGCTGGGGGTGGGGCGGCAGCTAGGTGGTGCAAAGCAGCTGGCCCTGGATTCAGGAGGACCTGAGTTCAAATGTAGCCTCAGACACTTGACACTTACTAGCTGTGTCACCCTAGGCAAGTCACTTAACCCTCATTGCCTCACAAAACAAAACAAAAATTAAATTAAATTAAAACTCAGTGTGGCTTTTAATGTCATCCACAATCTGAATCTCACTTACTTTTTCTAGACATTTCATATTACTCTCTCACACACAGTCTGGATTATTGACTATTACTCAAACTTAATGTGTCATCTCTTGTCTTACTTCCTTTATATAGTTGAACTATATAGATCAACTAACAGTTATAGTATGAAGCAGTAGAACCTCTACTCTTTACCAGAAGTCTCCCACACCTTCTTTGAGTCCTATTTCCTTGAAAGCTCATTTCAGGTGCACCCTCCTAATTAAATAAACCTTTGGTGAGATTCTTCAGGATGTTACTGCTTTTTTCCTCCCGAAATACTTTGTGTTTTCTTTTCTCTGTACTTGTTGCATTCTTCTCGAGTCCTTCTTGTTTCCTCTCCAGGCTATACTCTTGACTTTCTCTACAATGCCCCAGAAACCACTTCATCCTGGACTCCACTCCAACCCTGGAATTCACATACTGGAAGTACCCTCCCAAGCCTCTGTTCTTTCCCTCAGATTGGATGGCTCTTTCCAGAACTTCTATTTAAGGAGGGAGCCCAGGCCAAGCATGTCTCTCCCCTTACTCCTGCTTTTCAGATACCTTTTTGTGTATGTTCTTTATCCCTATTAGAATGCCACTTCCTTGAGGTACTATTTTTCTTTCTGCTTGCATATGAATTCTCAGCACTTTGCACAGTACCTGGCACATTGTAAGTGCTTAATAAATACTTCTTGAAGGATTTTTTTGTCTGTGCCCCCCTTCCCCCAAGCCCAGCACAGTGCTTTACACATAGTGGGTGCCTAGTAAATGTTAAATTGAATTGAATCAGAACCAGAATAAATTTTCTAGAGCATATCAGTTGATAAAATAGCACCAAGTACACAAAATTGCAAGATACAGTATCATAAATACACCATATAGTTATTATTTTAATTCCTTCCTCTCTCCTTCCCTCCTTTCCTTCTTTCTTCCTCCCTCCTCCCTTTCTTCTTTACTTTCTCTCTTCCTTCTTTCCTCCCACTCCCTCCTTTCCTCCCTTCTTCCTTTGCTTTTTCCTTTTTCCCTTCCTCCCTCCTTCTTTCCTCTTTTTCCTTCCCTCCCTCTCCTCCTTTACTTCTTCCTTTCTCCTTCTTCCCTCCCTCCCTCCTTCCCTTCTTCCTTCCTTTTTTTTTCTTTCCCTTCTTCCTGACTCAAGGCTTTTAATGTCATCCACAATCTGAATCTCACTTACTTTTTCGAGACATCTCATATTACTCTCTCCCACACAGACTGGATTATTGACTATTACTCTAACTTTTTCCATTTCTCATTATAAATTTCCCCAGAGAAAGATAGGTATCTTAAGTCAAAATGTGGATTGTCTTGTTCTTTTCCAAATAGAAAATCTTTCAGTTGTTTTTGTTTTTTAGAACTGCCCTCTCATCTGCATTAGCACAAGACATACTTATCATTAAAATATGTAGACCAACCTTTGCTTCTGGGTTTTCTATCCTTTGATGCCTCAACTATAGTTACTTCACAGTTTCAAAAAGCCTCAAAGCTCTGATGCCTAGTCACTGAAGCACACTGCACTGAGTTTGATCTTGAATCCGCAAAACCACATTTTAAGTGTTGTATGTGATGTTGTAGAGGTCAAATGATTGCACAAGTATATGTGGTATGAGTTTTAAACAAAGATACTGATTTCTAACAAATGTATAAGCACTTACACTTACAAATGGGTGTTGTCTTTCAAAGTATGAAAGAAAATCTCAGTGTGTTGCTTTTTTGCCACAAGTATGTCAAAGACAATTTATTAATTACTTCCAAGCATTTCTGCTTAGAGAGGAAGAAAATCAAAGGGTGAAATTTCTTCCTGTTGGTTATAGTGCTTTCTCCCACAACCAATGAAACAATTTACATCACTTACAATTTATAGTGATCAGAACACAGACAAAATTCTACAGAAAGATAAAACAAGGATACAAAGTTTAATTTGGGGACTTTTGACTGATTCTTGGAGATGTCTTTTTGGAAAACTGTCAGGTCCAGAGTATGACAAAAAGGTCACATTTCCAGATTTAGTCCATGATAAAATTAAGGGATACTTGCTTTGGTTAACAAAGGAACAGTCCATCTTTAATCATTCTATTTAACATTTCTTTTTTCAGTCTGGTCAAAGGTAAACTCAAGAAATACCTCTCTTCTCTGGTCCTCACACTACTCTTTTCCAGGAAGGGTTCCTTCTTGACCTTTAGTGAGGCTAGAAACCAAATAGGTCTTTTTAATAAGAATGAAATCAAGGACTTCAGAATAGGATATTGTCTCTTTGACACTGATATTTTTTTTTAAAGACTAATAAGGTTTTTCATTCAGATTAGACCAAGGAAAACAGACTAAAATATTGGCAAAATATTATTTATTAATATTTCAGAAAACAAAAACAGGCCAAAGGGCTATATGATTTTACCCCACCCCCACCTTCACCCCAAGAGTCTATATATCTACATAATTATTCACATGAGCTAACCATTGCTCAAAACACATTTGGGACCCTTATCTGGCAATTGTCTGAAGACACGTGAGAAGAACAGATTTCTATGGTGATTTCGGCGGTGGGGTTGGGGATACTTCTATTTTGTTCATATGGGAACTTCTAGAATGTCCCTCCACAGATACATATTGCAATTCTTCTACAATATATAATAAAGTTATAATATATTAAATCATTGGGGTGGCTAGGTGGCGCAGTGGATAAAGCACCAGCCCTGGAGTCAGGAGTACCTGAATTCAAATCCGGCCTCAGACACTTAACACTTACTAGCTGTGTGACCCTGGGCAAGTCACTTAACCCCAATTACCTCACTAAAAAAGTAAATAAAAATTTTAAAAATTAAAAAATATATATATTAAATCATTGTTTATTATGTTAATCTACGATATAATATATTTATAATATGTGATCATGTGATTTATAGAGAATTTGGGGGGGGCACTGAGAAGTCAAGTGGCTTGTTGATGGTCACAATGGCCAGACTTAAACCCAGACCTTTCTGACTCAGAAGCTGGCTCTCCATTCACTTTATTAGGCTACATCTTATACAGCGCTATAAGGTTTACAAGAAGCCTGAACCTGGTTCAGACTCCAAGTATAGGATCCTTTCTTTTAGATAATAACTAGAGCAAGGTATCATTGGCTATAATCCTCATGGTAATATTGAGCAATGCTTCTTAAATCGTGAGTCACAACCCGTATGAGAGTCTTGAGAAATTTGGTAACACTAAAAGGTTAGGTATACCTATTTTATATACCTATACACCCGGGGGTCAAGTAAAAATTTCTCAAGTGAAAAGAAGTCTCCAGTGAAAAAAGTTTAAGAAGCCCTGATATATGGCAAAGAATCGGAAATTAAGGGAATGCCCATCAATTAGAGAATGGCTGTACAAGTTGTAGTATGTGAATGTAAGGGAATACTATTGTTCTGTAAGAAACAATGAGCAGGAGGAGTTCAGAGAAACCTGGAAAGATTTAAGTGGACTGAATTTGAATCAAGTGAGCAGAACCAGGAGAACATTGTACACAGAAACAGAAACACTGTGCAATGATCAACTGTGATAGACTTAGCTCTTCTCAGCAATACAGTGATGCAAGACAACTCCAAATGATGGAAAATGTTTTCCACATACAGAAAAAAGAACCATGGGTTCTGAATGCAGATTGAACTATACTGTTTCTACTTTTTTTGAGGTTTGCCTCTTTTGTTCTGATTCTTCTTTCACAACATGACTATGGCAGAAGTTTTTTTTTAATTAAATTTAATTTTTTTAAAAAAGAAGCCCTGATATAGAGGATACCCATCTTTACCATCTGACCTATCACTATATCCTCCAGACCCTCAGGCTTTGCCATCAAAACTGACAGTATACCCTAAGACCTCCTGGTACTTGCAATCCTCTCTGTAGCCAGTTCATTCTATGTGAGTTGCCTCCCCACAATCCTCCTTGAGAGCACTCACTGTGCTTGTTGCATTCAAAACCTTTACAGTGTTAGCATCTACTAAGTATAGCTAAGGGGCTCAATCATAGAGTGCGGGGCCTGGAGTCAGAAGGACCTGAGTTCAAATCCAGCCTCAGCTACTTACCAGCAATATGACCTTGGGCAAGTCATTTAACATGTTTTCCTCAGCTTTTTCATCTGTAAAATGGAGATAATAATAGTACCTACCTCCCAAGGTGGTTTCAAGGATCAAATGAGATAATGATTGTAAAGTGTTTGGCACATAGTGCTATATACATCTGAACTATTATCATTAATACATGCATTTTCATTCATTTATTTAAGCTAATTGGGCCTTCTGAGCATCAACTGTAACAATATGTGTAAAGCACTTTGCAAATCTTAGAAGTGTTATATAAATCTACAAATGTTAGTATTATTAATCTGTGAGGACTAGAATTGATACCTTGGACCCCAAGCTTATTAATAAACATGTATTACTGAAAGTTTAACTGCTATAATTTTAGGTCTGCCTGTACAGAAAAATTAATTCAAAGATCATAGCAGCATCTTAGCTTTTGTCCTATATTTTACATGCTTTTCCTTGTTTATCCTTCTTCCCCAGTCTTTTTGGTGCATCCCACAATGTGCTGATATGGTAGAGCAAGGAAAGGGTGTGTTGAACACTCTGACTGACCAATAGGATGCTTTTGTTATTTGCATTTGTCTGATGTACAGTCCTTGAACTAGGACTGATCTGTTACGGTGGCTCCTTTCTATGCCATTGTGTTGTGATCATGAACCAGAAGACATGGTGTACCCCTTTCTTATTTTGTCTTGATGCTGCTACAGGAGTGAAAATCACAGACCATTAGAGAATAGTCAGACCTGATTCCCTACACCTAATGACTCTCTGGGGAGATGCTGACAGTCAATCTGTTTGTGTGCTATTTTGGCTACTGCTAGAGATGTTACAAGTTGCCCAAAGAAGCTACAATTCACTCATTCATAGGAACTGTAATACACAGGGTGAGTGAAAGAAAAACATCAAGGATAGAAGCCAGCCATGGAAGTTGTGGTTTGGGTTGTCTCGATTTGTTAACTGTTATTCAAGTTTATGATGTTGAAAGCAGTGAGAAGAATCCCTGAAGCATTTATTAGCAACTTGAAAAATACTCTTTTAAGTGGAGCAATGCTCTGAGGCAACCATTCCATTTCCAATTCTTAATGATGAGTTGAGCATGGCTCCTTTTTTTTTTTTTTTTTTGGTGAGGCAATTGGGGTTAAGTGACTTGCCCAGGGTCACACAGCTAGCAAGTGTCAAGCATCTGAGGCCAGATTTAAACTCAGGTTCTTCTGAATTCAGGGCTGGTGCTCTATCCACTATGCCACCTAGCTGCCCCTCATGCTATCTTTTTAATGTTATAGTTCATAATCCCCCACCAGTGTGCTTCCTGTCATTATTATCAGTTATCCACTTCTCAGGAGAACTTAATTAGCTTTTTAGAGAAGGGTATTTACCAAGCCAGTATGGTAAGGACAGTTGGTACAGACATTCCTCCAAAAGTCTGTGATATCCTCTCCCTCACATACGTATAGAATTCAAGAGGAAGTTCAAAGTTAGAAAGCACATGTGGCAGAGGTCCATCTATCCTGGATGCTCATTTTCTGGTGTCCTCAAGATGTTCCCCTTAAATATAGTGTAGTTTTCGTCTTCCACAATCTCTTTGTAATAGTCTTGACTCATCAATCCTGTCTATCCTTGGCTCCTGACACAGAAAGTGCCATCATCAGCTGCTCTCCAGGGGACACTGCTAGGATGCCAATGAAAATCTGGATCCTTTGGTCTTCTGAAGTTCACTAGGTACTCTTCTGTTTGGGTGGGAGTAGGCACTAAAACTAAGGTTCTCTTCTCCCCATCAAACTATGTTTTCCTCCTCAATAGTAGCTCTTTCTCCTTTCTACTACCAGACAATCTAATCTCTCCAGTTCAACTAGGTTCCTGGTTTTATACAGCCTCTGAAGGGTGTGACCAAGTCCCCTCCTAATTAGAACAGACTTCTTATCAATGTCACCCCAGTTCATCTAATGGCTTTAAGGATTTTTTGGCACTTAAAAGTCTTTGCTTGATTTATTGAGACATGTAATCACTAGGTTAAGGTATCAGGGCACAAAATCTTATTATTGATTTATGTGGGGATGGGACAATTACCCAGGCTTATCCCCACCCTTATACTAGTATATATATATATACTCAGGTCCTCCTAAATCCAGGGCTGGTGTTTTATATTCATCAACTATTTACTAACTTCTATGTCAGAAGCTAAGAGGGACAGGATAGAAGATAAATGGAATTGGGTCCCTGCCCAAATGACCTTGAAATATAATAAGGAAGATAAGGCAGGTAGACAAATATGAAGGAGACTATGATAAGTATAACAGACAACAATAAGTACAAAGAAAGTGTTACATGATTGTTCAGAGGAAGAAGGGATCACAGATCCCCCTTAAAGATGATAGTATGGGTAGGATTTCATAAGATAGAGATTAGAGTGGGTGACATTATAGGCACAGAGTCCATCATGTACAAAGACCCAGAAGCAGAAAACCATACAATGCACAGTCAAGTGTACTTAGGTTGCTTGATGTTCCCTAAAACTTTGAAGCAAAATAGTAGGAGATTATCTCAAAAAGGTAAACTGGAGCCAGACTTTAGAGGATCTCAAAGGTCAAGTTCATGTTTGGACTTTATATTCTGTGGTGGATGGGGAGGCACTAAACGCTTTTGAGGATCAGGGTGATGTGATCAGACTTGTGTTTGGGAAGCTTATGGCTTCTCAAAGCAGTGGCACATCTGTGGTAAGATTTACTCATGCGATCCTCTCAAAATGACCTCATGCCCGGCACCTTCTGCAGAAACTTATATGTGTTGTGTAAGCTCCCTAAGGACCGAGCATTTATATAATGTTTTAAGGTTTGGGAACAGCTTTACATAAGGTTAACTCATTTGAACCTTACAACAAAACTAAGAGTTGTCTGAAGGCAGGGTTTCAATTTGTCCTTGTATGTAGTGCCTGCTGTGTAAGTGCTTAACAAATGCTTATGGGTTGATTGGAGAAAAAGTAAAAGACGAAAAGAAAAATACAGGAAAAATGCAACAAGGGACTGAATTTCAGCAGTAGCAATAGAAATGGAATGGGAGAGATAATAAAAAATATCGGAGATACAACTTAGTATTTTTGTTTCATCCCATGGCTATAATCAACTCATATATTTAAAGTATAGGGAGAAATGAACAAAAAACCTTTCCTGACTTCCCTGAATACTAATGCCTCCTTTCTGCCCCCTTCAATTTACTATATATATATATATATATATATATATGTATGTATGTATGTATATATATATATACACACACATATATATATATATATACATATACATATATCAAAGACAGTGGAGTGGTTTGCCATTTCCTTCTCCAGCTCATGTTACAGATGAGGAAACTGATACAAACAGGGTTAAGTGACTTTCCCAAGGTCATACAACTAGGGCATATCTGAGGCCAGATTTGAACCCAGGAAGATGAGTCTTCCTGACTCAAGGCCTGGCATGCTATCTACTGTGTCACATAGCTGTTCCCAACCTGGCACATAATAAGTGTTTAATAAATGTTTGTTGACTGACTCAAAACTAGCCCTATTATTCTGCTGCTGTCATCAGAACACATGAACATTTATTTGGGAGGGCACAACATGGTGATGTTATGCATCATGTAAGTGCAAAATGCTCCAAGTAGTTTTCTGTTTTGGTCGTGTTTTACATCATGATGCCTCTACTCTGGGGAAGACTGCCAATGCCATGACTTGTGTTTTCTCTAGTTAAGTTGTATGTATGTAGGATTCAGAATTGACTTTGCCCTTACCAGTTTTTTCTAAGTCATCCCCTCTTCTTTAGGGTGAGTTTATACTCAAGACTTTCAAGGGAACAGTTGACAGGTAGGAGAAGAATGCACTAAGTGCACTGTCTTAAAAATCTTAGGATGAGAATGTATCAAGATGGAGGGATGGAGATGGTTCATGAGTATAAGCTATTGCAAGAGTTGAGAAGGATGAAGGCTAAGAAAATGCTACTGGATTTAGTGATCAGGTCACTGGTAACTTTTGATTGACTAATTTTAGTAGAGTTTTATGGAGGAAAACCAACTGGTAAGGAGTTGAGAAACAGGTAGGTATTGAAGAAGTAGGGAAAGGAAGTGTAGACTACTGTCCTTGGAAATCTAAATTGAGGATAAAGGGAAGGCTTTTTCTTTCTTTCTTTTTTGATAAGGATTAACAATCTAGACATTGGAGAAACCTCAGAGGCCTATGAGTCTAATCCCATCATTTTACAGATGAGGAAACTGAGGCTTGGGTAGGTTAAATGATTTGCCCAAGATGACAAAGGTAGTAAGCATGAGAAGTGGGATTTGGACAGATCCTCTGTCTCCAGAGACTTTACTCTCTCTACTGTATGACCACAGGCCAAGAGAAAGGAGCAACTAGGAAAAGAGAGATTGAACGTGCAGGAGAAAGAGGGCATGATTCATGGAATGATTTCCCAGAGGAAACATGAGTCGATGACATCAGGAGTGTAGGTGAAAGGTTTATCTTTGATGTGAAAAAGAGGCAACTCTGGGCAGCTAGGTGGTGCAGTGGATAAAGCACCAGCCCTGGATTCAGGAGTACCTGAGTTCAAATCTGGCCTCAGATACTTGACATGTGTTAGCTGCGTGACCCTGGGCAAGTCACTTAACCCCCATTGCCCTGCAAAAAAGAAAAAAAAAGAGTCAACTCTGAGACATAGAGGAAGGAAGATAGGCTGGGTAAAGACAGAAGTTTTGAGGTATGAAGGCCATTGAGGGAGCTAACTCAGCGAAGCAAATGGCAATGTTATCTTCTGAAAGAGAGGAGTAACTTCAGGGTAGAGGGCTTGAAGTGAATGGAAACAGTTTGGAGCTCTCACTATTTGTCAAGTGATAGGGAATTAGTTGGTAGGATGTAAAAAGGAACAACAATAAACCGAATTTAGGTAGCATGAGCATGCAGTGGAACCATTTATCATGGTTACATGATATTTTTTTTCTACAATATTTTGGTAACCTGGAGCAGGAACTGAAAAAACAGATGGGTTGGGTCACTCAAGGTTATGGAAAGGGATAATGGAAGGCCAAAAGAAGGAGGGATTCTAGAGTGATAGTTAAAGGATTTTTAAAGTGCCCAACCAAGGAGTGTTAGCTGTGTAAAGAAGCAAGTGACACCTGAATGGGATTGATGAGCTAATGAGAAGAGAGAGGACTTGAGAGAATAGAGCTTATGATAAGGGCAATGACATTTCATAAGAGTGAAGGAAGGATAGGTGAAGGGATAGAAGGTTGTGGCTAGAAAGGAATTTCAGAATGCATAATCATGGAAGTGGAGCCATTTTCAATAATGACAAGCTGAAGGTATGGTCCTGTGAGTGCTTGGAGTAGAGTGAAGGTGAAAGTATTGAAGTTGAGGTCAAGAAAATGTAAAGCCATAAAGGAACCACCCACTTTTCATTTCCCTACAGGACAGAATGGAAACTAACCCATTCCAGGGTCAGGAAGAGAATTTTGTGGGACTTTTATTTGCTTAAACGATGATTGAGTTTGTACATGTGTGGAGGGCTAAGGAACAGAAGTGAGCCCCAGGTTACAGAATACCCATAGCCAAACCATCTCAGGGTACAGCCCTCAGGGTTATCTGCACATCCTTGGAAACCCATCCTAGGTCCAGGGAAGTCCTGAAGTTGTCATGGAACTCAGAAATCCAGTGTGGTGCACTCCTGAAAGTATGTGTTCAGCATGGGAGCTCAGTAGAGTTTAGGGAGGCAAACCAACTATTAAGGAATTGAGAAAAGAGTAGATATTGAGGAAGTCAAGAAAGGAAGTATAAATTACTTTCCTTAGAAGTCTGGGTCACAGGGGAAAGGGAAATCTTTTAAAGAATTAAACTGATCTTTAAAGAATATTTTAAAGTATTTGGAGGGTTGTCATGTGGAAGAGAGATAAGTACTTAGGGGCAGCTAGGTGGTGCAGTGGATAGAGCACCGGCCCTGGAATCAGGAGTACCTGAGTTCAAATCTGGCCTCAGACACTTAACACTTACTAGCTGTGTGACCCTGGGCAAGTCACTTAACCCCAATTGCCTCACTAAAAAAAAAAAAGAGAGTGAGAGCGAGAGCGATAAGGACTTGTTCTGCTGGACTCCAGAGAGCAAACGTGCTATAGGGAGAACTGAGCACTATGCAGAGCTCCATTCTAAGAAGAAAAGCAGGAGGGTTGGGTCATATGGGGTATGTTTGAGTGTCTTTCAGCAACATGCAACTATTGCTTTAATTGTTTTCATAACTAGGGCAGGGTGACCAAAGCTTTGCCCTAAGACACTGAATTTAGAGGGTGCTGACAGGTCTTGCAGGCTTTCAGTAGCATAGAAACAGCAGAGAGAAATACTTAGCAAGAATCATTAAAATTGATCGATAGATAGTGGGCTGGACTGAAGTTGTCCTAAGTTCTACTCTAATCTCTCCCAACCCCACCTCTCATACCCCAAGGGTTTGGCCTTCTCAACAACAGCCTTGGGTTATTGGGATCCTGGGCCCTCTGTTTCTCCATCACCTCTCCACAGGGTGATATTCATCCCCTTTCAAATGAGGCAATGCTTCACGCAGCTCACCCTGGGTGTGGTTTGTGGCACAAACTTCCTAGTTATGTCTCTTGTTCCAGCCACTGCTGTCTTTAGAAAACTCATCTAATGTAACTTAAATCAATTACTATCTATGTAATATCTCTGCTAGGCAGTCAGCACTTTAAGTGTTGGGGGGGGGGTACAGAAAGAATTTATGACATCATCACTATTAATGCCTTATGAAACTTATTACCAGAGGTGGCAAGGAAGGCACAGTGCTCAGAACAAGGAAAGTAATAGTACTGCGATACTCTGCCCTGCTTAGACTATAGCTGGAATGTTGTGTTTGGTTCTGAGCACTATGCCATTTTCCTCAGGGAACTGGATTTTACTGGGAGAAGAGAAGATATGAAGCATGATAATATTTTAAAGAATTTGAAGGATTGTCATATGTAAGAGAGATAAATTCTTGCTCTGTTCTACTCCAGAAAGCATAGGATGGAAGACATGCAGGCATATACTTCATTTCAATATGGGGGAAAACATCCTCAAAATTAGGGCCATTCAAAAATGGAATGGACTGCCCTTGTGGTAGTGAATTCCCTTTTATTGTAGGTATGCTAGTAGAACCTGGATGAGTACAGGAACCAAACCACAACCAGTCACAAAGGCATGGTGATGATGGGGGCCTTCAATTATCTGAACATCTGCTGGAAGTTTCTCTATGCCTAGCGCTGAACAGCTAATATTTTTATTGACTTGCCATAATGACAATTTCATGCATCATCCATGCAGGGGGAACTTCTATTGTGCATCCAATTCATACCAATAAGGAGGATCTTCCTGTGGGAATAGAGTGCCTCAGAGTTCTAAACTTGGTCCCATGCTGGTTAATATTTTTTATCAATGACTTGAATAGAGGCATAACAGGTACATGTTTTTCATTTTTGAAGATGACATGAAGTTTACATTGCAGAGGCAGGATTCAAAAAAAGTCCCTAGAGGGTAGAACATTGAATTGAAGATAACAAGATAATCAGTCAACTAGCATTTATTTGTTAAATCACATGAATTAGCATCTACTATGTGGTCCTCACTGTGCTAAATACTGTAGAAGATAGGGGAAGTGTAGTAATATAGTTCACCTGGAAATGATCTGGAGATTTTTTGCATAGGGCAAATTCAAGATGAATCAACCATGAGATATGGCAACCAAAAAAGCTAATGTGAATTTCTGCTTCAGGAAGAGGCTTGGTGTTCAGATCGAGGGAAGTCAGGATGGTTCTGTATTCTTCTCTAGTCAAACAACTGAAGTGCTGCATTCCATTCTGGGAGTCACATTTTAGGGGGCTGAAAAGTGAGAGAGCATCAAGAAGAGGATAACTAAAATGGTGAAGGGCCTCAACATCATGGCCCATGAAGGTTGTTTGAGTAGGGTTACTTAGTCTGGAGAAGACTTGAGGATACCTGTCTCCAAGTATCGAAAGGGTTAACATGTAGATGAATTAGACCTTCTCTTTTTAGCTTCAGAGAACAGAACTAAGAACAAAAGGTAAAAGTTATAGGGAGGAGGCAGCTAGGTGGCACAGTGGATAAAGCACTGGCCCTGGATTCAGGAGGACCCAAGTTCAAATCTGGCCTCAGCCACTTGACACTTACTAGCTGTGTGACCCTGAGCAATTCACTTTACCCTCATTGCCCTGTAAAAAAAACAAAAAGAAAAAAAAAAGTTGTAGGGAGGCCAATTTATGGTTGATGTATGCAAAAATTTTCTAAACAATTGGGCTTATCCAAAATTGAAATAGGCTGACACTGTAAGAGAGTGAGCTCCTTTCCAGAGACCTTGAAGCAGAAGCTGACATCCTGAGTATGTTGTATGGGAGATTCTTAGAATGTTCAAGTATAGGTTGGGCTGGATGCCCTTTGGAGTTAATTCCAAATCAGAGATTCCTTGACAGGAAAATAAGGCTAGTAAAATGATGCAATCTAATGCATCTCCAAAATAGTTTGGGTAAGAAGTATTGCAGAGTCCCATATTCTCTTCCTCTTCATCCTCATTCAGGATGGGAGATAAGAGTAACTCATAGATATACAGCCAGGCTCTTCTGAGCTTGACCACAGGCACTACATTTCCCCCAATAGTCTAAACTCTTTTCCTTGGCTCCATCATTTTTAAGTCTTATTTGTAGTGTGGAATACTTCCCATCAAATTTGCTTCCTATCAACATTCTGCTTCAGATAAAATGAAAGAACCAGGAATGAAGGTCAGAAGCTGCAAGGAGGCAGATTTAAGCTGGATGTCAGGAAAAACAATTAGAGAAACCCAACAGTGGAATGGGCTGCCTTGAGAGGTAATAGGTTCCCTCTCAATGGAAGTTTTCAATTAGAGACTGGAAGATTATTTATGGGCTAAGTTTGGTGCATTCTTTTTTCAGATACAGATTGGATTAGATGTCTGCTAGCATCCTGTACATTTATACAAATGAGTAGTTATTCACTAAATCATGGAATCTTAGAGTTTGGAGAGATCAAAGTGGTCATGTAGGAAAGTTAGTACAGAAAAAGTTGGAAAGATTTCTGGACTGAGTAACAAGATCTGAGTTCAAATGATGACTAACGATTACTAGTTTGGGGACCACAGGCAAATCAATTAACCTCTTTCAACCTGTTTCTTCATCTGTTTAATATAATGGGTGTGTTATCTACCTCTTAGAGTTGTTGTGAATAAACTTTATACTGCTATACAAATGTCCAATTTTGCCTGATAGATTATTTTTTTCCTACCACATTCTTTTTTGTTGTTTTTTATTTATTTTTTCTACCACATTCTTGACTGCCTATCCTGTTTCTACTTGAACACCTCCAATGATGGAACACTGTCTCATTCTAATTTTGAATATCTCTATGTATTAGAAGTTTCTTATAATGAGCCAAAATTCCTCTCCTTGTAACTTCTACCTAGATTCTAGCTTTCTTCTCTGAGGCTAAGCATCATAAGTTTAGTCTTTATCCCACAGGACAAACCTTAACATCTTGTAAACAATTTAGAAAATATTCATGAATCATTTGTGTGCAAGGCAATGTGATGTTGTGGCTAGAGTGCTAGGTTTAAAATGGTCAGATGTCAGTTTGTCTCAATCACGATGGAGTTTTGATTGTTTAACTAGTGTTTGTGTGGTAGCAAATCCTAGAGGGTTTGGAGTTCATAAGATCTGGGTTTGAATCTCAACTCTGACAATGAATGAATCAGTCAACTACTGTTCATTATAGGCAACCCACTAGGTCTTACCAACTAAATCATAGTTGGCAGAGAAAGTTCCAACATCTGGAATTCCCCATTGATGATGAAATAATGGATCCTTTCAAACACTGAAGTATTTGAGTGTCTCTGCTACATGATGGGGTATACAAAGACCAAAAATAATCAGTCCCTGCTCTCCAGGAGTTCACTTTCTGCTGGAAGAAACAGACAAGTGCATAAGTTTTAAAAAAATGAGATAGGTTGAATTTGAAATTGGGGTGATGCCCATCAATTAGAGAATAGCTGAACAAATTATAGTAGAGATTATGATGGAACACTATTGTGCTGTAAGAAATGATGAGCAGGGGGCAGCTAGGTGGCGCAGTGGATAGAACACCGGCCCTGGAGTCAGGAGTACCTGAGTTCAAATCCGGTCTCAGACACTTAACACTTACTAGCTGTGTGACCCTGGGCAAGTCACTTAACCCCAATTGCCTCACTAAAGAAAAAAAAAGAAAAAGAAATGATGAGCAGGATGCTATCAGAAGGATTTATGAAAAATGCAATCCATCTACAGAGAAAAAACTGATGGTATCTAAATACAGATTGAAGTATAACTTTTTTGTTAGTTCCTCTTTCTAAAGTTTTTCTTATGTCTGTTTTCTTTCACAACCTGAATATTGTAGAAATGTTTTGCATGACTGCACATGTATAACATATGGAATTGCTTGAGTTCTTAAGGGGTAGTGGGGAGGGAGGTTAGGAAGAGAATTTGGAACACAAAGTTTTGAAAATCGATGTGAAAGTATGTTTTTACATGTAACTTGGGGAAAATGCTAAATAAATAAATAGAAAAAAATTTTAAATGAGATTTTTGTTAAATTCTTTACAGACCTTAAAATGCTACATAAATGCTAGATATTTATCATCATCACCATTATTCAAGGGGGAGAGAATACTAATCATGGTAGGAACCTTGCTAGGCTTTATGAAGTGGATGGCACATGAGCTGAGCATTAAAGGAACATAAAGATTGAGAGAAGTAGGACTGAGGAGGTAGTGCATTCTAAGCATGATGGAATATATTCAGAAAGTCAAGTTCAGACAGCAGCAAGTAATCCAGTTTGCTGGAACAGAGAATTCATGAAGGGAATAGTATAGAACAAGCCTGGAAAGAAGGGCTGAAGCCAGGATGTGGGGATCTTAAATATTACCTTTAAGTTTTCACTTCTCTAGAGGAAATAGCTCTAGTCCCTTCAGTCAGTCCTTCTAAGGCCCTACCAATCTGGTTGGGAAGGCAATACTTACATCAAACAAAATATTCCTAATTCAACCAAACTAAGCATCAATTTTGAGAGACTTCATATTAAGAGAACATATTTCTTAAATGAATGAAAAGTCTCATGAAGATTTTTTTTGGGTGGGGGAAGGGGACATTTCTGAAAGCAGTCCCAATCCCCTTTTGTCAGGTAATTGGCATTTAGCAAAGAGTTAACTTGTAAGGCAGTGTCACAGATCCTGGTCAGGCAACATAAGTGAACATAATGATGTAATTCTTGTAATACGACTCTTTTCTGGAGAGCTATGACTCCTTTGGAAACTCAGAAATGTGTCCTTTTACAGCTGGCCCACATAATTCAATTTACTTCAAATAAAAGCTTAATAAAAGGGGTGGAGCCGAGATGGCAGAGGAAAGGCAGTGAGCTCTCAAACTCATGACATTATCGCTCCAAAAAACATCGAAATAATGCCATAGGACAATTCCTGGAGCAGTAAAATCCATAGAAAAATGTGCTGAGATCATTTTTCCAACCAAGGATGGCTTGGAAGTTTGGAAGGAGGGAGCTGCTGTGATGAGACAGGAGTGGAGCCCAATCCCACAGTCACCCTGACACAGATGCAGTCCCAGGAAAGCCTCAACAGAGAAAGAGATGGCCAGAGCCTCTGAATCAGCTGCAGTGCCAGTGTCATCTGGAACTAAGTGCTAAGGCAGAACTTGGGTTTTTTACCTCTCCTGGGAAGCAGGAGATAGGATTGAGTAGCAGTGTTCCAGGTCGGGAAGGGGCACAGGCTTTTCTAAGCTGACAACCACAGCACACAAAGCTGGTTGATTAGCAAGTTGGTCTGGGGTCATCTATGGACCACGGAACAGGCCAAGTGATCCTCCTTAAATAATACCACCTTGGACCTCCTGAAGCATGGTATAGTGCAACCTGGAAACAGTGTCCCACTTTAAGGAGCTAAAAGTCAAGTAAAAGAAAGGTAAGATGAGCAGACAGAGAAAGGTGAGGACCACAGAAAGTTTCTTTAGTGACAAGGAAGATCGAGATGAACCCTCAGAGGAAGATGTCAATGTAAGGGCCCCTATAGCTAAAGCTTCAAAGAAAAATATGAATTGGTCTCAGACCATAGAGGTGATCAAAAAGGACTTTGAAGATAAAGTTAGAGAGGCAGAAGAAAAAATGGAAAGAGAAATGAAGGTGATGCAGGAAAGACATAAAAAAAAGTCAACAACTTGAAAAGCCAAATGGAAAAGCTCTCTGATGAAAATAATTGCCTAAGAATTAGGACTGAACAAATGGAAGCTAGTGACTTTATGAGAAACCAAGACACGATAAAGCAAATCCAAATGAATAAAAAAAAAAGAGGGCAATGTGAAATATCTTCTGGGAAAAATTTCTGACCTGGAAAATAGATCCAGGAGAGATAATTTGAAAATTATTAGTCTACCTGAAAACCATGATCAAGGAAAGAGCTTAGACATCATCTTCCAAGAAATTGTCAGGGAAAATTGTCCTGATATTCTAGAAGCAGAAGGTAAAATAGAAATTGAAAGAATCCATTGATCACCTCCTGAAAGAGATCCCAAAAGGAAAACTCCCAGGAATATTGTAGCCAAATTGCAAAGCTGCCAGGTCAAGGAGAAAATATTGCAAGCTGCCCAAAAGAAAGAACTCAAGTACTGTGGAGCCCCAGTCAGGATAGCATAAGATCTAGCAGCTTCTACATTAAAGGACTGGAGGGGATGGAATATGATATTCCAGAGAGCAAAGGATTTGAGATTACAACCAAGAATCACATATCCAGAAAAACTGAGTATAATCTTTCAGAGGAAAAAACGGGACTTCGATGAAAAAGTGGACTTTCAGGCATTTGTGATGAAAAGACCTGAACTGAATTGAAAATTTGACTTTCAAATACAAGACCCTAGAGAACCATAACAAATTGGAGTTAGGGGACATACCTGAGGTCATGAAGTGGGTGACTGTCTTGTGTCTGAAGCCAGGTTTTGGCTGTGGTTCCCCTGGGTCTGGGGTGGATGCTTTGTCCACTGTGTCACTTAGCTGCCCCATGGTGACATCTTTAGGGTAAAATTGAGGGGTGAGAGGAATGCACTTGGGGAGGGGGAAGGGCAGAGGTATCATGGGGTGAAATCCCACATGAAAGAAATAGGAAAGGCTTATGGGGTGGGGGAAGAGATAGGGGAGGAGCAGGGCAGCAAATGAATTTTACACTCATCAGAATAGGCTCAAAGACTTTAATCTCATCAGAATTGGCTCAAAGAGGGAATAAGGTACACACCCAATTGGGTGGAATAATCTATTTAATCTGGGCAGTAAGTGAACCTAACACTCATCAGAATTGGCTCAGGGAAGGAATAACATACATACTCAATTGGATGGAGTAATCTATCTAACCCTGCAGGAAAATAGGATGGGAAGGGGATAAAGAGAGTGGGGCAAAAGAAGGGAGGGCAGATTGAAGGAGGGGAAAGACAGAAGCAAATCCCTTTTGAAGAGGGATAGGCTGAACAAAGATAGATAATAGAGTAAATATCATGGGGAAGGGAATAGGATGGAGGGAAACGGTTAACAATAGTAATTGTGAAAAAGAGAAAAGGGGGGAAAATTGTACAAAAAATATTTATAGCAACTCTTTGTGGTGGCTAACAATTGGGAATCAAAGGAGTGTACATCAATTGAGGAATGACTGAAGAAGCTGTGGTATGTGATTGTGCTGGAATGATATTGTGCTATAGGAAATGACAAACAGGATGATCCCAGAAAAACCTGGAAAGACTCATATGAAGTGATGAATAGTGAAGTGAGCAGAACTGGGAGGCTATTGTGAATAGTGACAGCAGTATTGTTCTATGAGCAATTGTGAATGACTCAACTACTCTAAGCAATAAAATGATCCACGACAATCCCAAAGGACTAATTATGAAGCATACTATCCACCCCCATAGAAAGAACTCATAAAATGAGCACTTGTGGATTGTACATATATAACCTATATCAAATTGGTTGCTGTCTTATGGAGGTTGGGGGAAAGGGAGGGCAGGAGGAAAATTTGGAACTCTAAATCTTGTGACAATGAATGTTGAAAACTACCCTTACATGTAACTGGAAAAAAATAAAATAAATGTTTGTTGCATTGAGAAATAATAATAATAATAATATAAAAATAAAAACTCAATGAAAAAGTTAACTTGATTAAAAATATGAAATACTTATGAAATACAGGGCTAGGAGCTGATAAAGTTTGGCGTAGTGGAAAGGGCTCTAGATCTCACTTGTGAGAACTTGGAAAAGTCACAATTTCACTGGACCACAGCTTCTTCATCAGTGACACAAGGTGGTTGAACTAGATAACCTTTGAGGTTCCTTCATTTCTATGTGTATGATTCGATGATACAAAGAAAAACCACAGACCTTGCTTTTATGGAGTTTACAATCCAATGGGAAAGATGTACGAAACAAGGGAGAATTAAAAAAAAAAAAAAGGATAAATGAATCCAAAACCAAAACACAAGGATAGTGCTATGGGCAATTTTAGGTTGGGAAGATAAAGGGCCTAAACAAGGGTGACTGCAATAAAGAGGATAAAAGTGAATAATATTTTGGAGATAAAATCAACCAACAGGATTTGGCCAAGATTGAATGATGGCGGAAAGGAAAATTTTGGAAAAGGGATGAGGCAAATATAACTATTGGATTATGAAATTTGGTAGTTTAGAGAGAGAGTGATGCCATCAACAAATGGGGAAGTTAGGGTGGGGGGAAGTTTTAGGGAAGCTCATGAATTCGATTTTGGACATATAAAATTTGTGGTTCTGGTGAGATAGCCAAGTGTGGATATATAGGAAGGTCTAGGGAAAAATTGGGAGGGGGAGAGATATAGATTTGTGAGTCATTTGCATTTGGTTCAACACTCAAGAATGGATGAGATCACTGGAAAAAAAAAAGAGTCAAAGACAAAATTTTAGGGGATATCAATATTCATGGGAAAGGAGGAAGAAGCAGCTCCAGCAAGACAGACAAGAGCAGTCAGAGAGGTAGAAGGAAAACCACAAGAACACAGGGTCTCAGAAGTTGAGAGAAAAGAGAAAAATAGATAAATATTGTAGCGGTCAGGGAGGGTGAAGAAGGGAAGGCAGGGGTCGGGGTGGGGATCATTAGATTCAATAAGAAACTTCCTACAATGAAACTGGTGCTAGAATTGGAGTCAGAGTACTTGGGTTAGAATCTCGGTTCTGCTACTTATTAGTGTGACCTGAGGCAAGTCACTTAATCACTTGATATTTAAGAGCCCTAGTTTTCACATCTATAAAATGAGGAGAATGGACTAACTGGATTTTAAGGTCTCTAAATCTATGGTTCTATGATAGAAAGGGATGGAAGCCAGGAGACTGTGAGACAAATACCAAAGTCATGGAGAAAGGACAGTGACTTAATTTGAATTTAGTCCTGAATACTTTGGCATAGAAGTCCAGACTGATGATATTTAAGAAATCAGGTAGTAGGGGCAGCTAGGTGGCACAGTGGATAAAGCACCGGCCCTGGATTCAGAAGGACCCGAATTCAAATCTGGCCTCAGACACTTGTGTGTCTGTGTGACCCTGGGCAAGTCACTGAACCCTCATTGCCCTTCCAAAAAAAAAAAAGAAAAGAAAAGAAAAAAAAGAAATCAGTTAGTTGAAGCAACCTTAAAAGGATAAAAAAAAGGTGGGAAGGGGAAGAGAATTGGGAGTATGAGTAAGGAAGAGATAAGGAAAGAAAATAACTGGTTTTTCCCTCTAAGTGATTAAAAAATGGTTTGAGTATACTAGAATTTTGACATGTCCATGACATCATTAATGGGATTTCTGTGGGTACAGAGAAGTCAATCAGAATGAAAATTGGGTTTTTAACAGTGATGAAACTGAAACAGATTATTCTAATAATTCTTAAAGCTCTGGGAAAATCAGGTGATATTGAATATAATGAATGTCCTCTGTAAAATGGTCAGATGTCATTTAAGTCTTAAGTCAGGGCTGACTTTAGATTTTTTCTTTATGAACAAGTGTTTGTTACATGGCAGCAAATCTAGAGCTTTGGTCTGAAGGTAAAAGTATGACAATAGCAACAAATTCAACATTGAAAAAAGCCATTTAGGGGCAGCTAGGTAGTGCAGTGGATAAAGCACTGGCCCTGGATTCAGAACTACATGAGTTCAAACACCACCTCAGACACTTGAGACTTACTAGCTGTGTGACCCTGGGCAAGTCACTTAACCCCCATTGCCCCTCCAAAAAAAAAAAAAAAGGAGGAAAAAAGCCATTTATTTGTGGAAGCACCAACATGGAGACCAAATTAGAGCATATAATTATAAAACATTTTTTCCACTGTCTATCCTTATTTATTGTAACAACATCGATTATCCACACAATGCTTTTCAGTTTTCAGGAAATGTTCACATCTTCTAGATATTTTGACATTTATGATAACCCTTGAGGCTGATATTATCACCCTTGTTTATAGGTGAGTCATAGTTGAGTGTCTTAAATCTTAAATCACATCCACAGTCCCAAGGTCACACAACCTTGTGTACATATGAGAAAAAAAAAAGAAAAAGAAAACAAACCACATATATTCTAATTCTAGATTGGTGGCCTTTCCACCACTGTACTGCTTCTTCCATTTCCTACTTATAACATGCCAGGTATTGTACAAAACATGGAAATTCAACAAGCATTCATTAAGTGCCTACTAAATATGGCAGGCAATGTGCTAGGCTCTGGGGAACAATTCTTTCCCTCAGGGAGTTACATTCTATCCAGGGAATTAACATTTGCATATATAAAAATACAAAATCTATACAGTATAAACACAAAGCAATTTCAGGAGATGGATGGGAACTAGCAACTAAGAGGGTAATTCATATAGGAATTGGCTCATGAGCTGAGATTTGGAGGAAACTGCAGATTCTAAGAGGTAAAAATGCAGAAAGAATGCATTTTCAATATGGGGGATGACCTGTGCAAAGGCAAGAAAATATGAAACAGACTGTTTTGTAAGAGGAACAGTAAGTAGGCCAGTTTGGTCTTTTGGCCCAGAATGCAATAAGGGAAATAATGTATAAGTTTTAAAAGGTAGGCTAGAGTGAAATTGATAAAGGCTTTGTATGTTGAAAGGAGTATGTGTGTGTGTGCATGTGTGTGTGTGTGTGTGTGTGTATATATATATATATAATTTTTTTTTTTGGTAGGGCAATGAGGGTTAAGTGACTTGCCCAGGGTCACACAGCTAGTAAGTGTCAAGTGTCTGAGGCTGGATTTGAACTCAGGTCCTCCTAAATCCAGGGCCAGTGCTCTATCTACTGCACCACCTAGCTGCCCCAGGAGTTTATATTTTAACAAAGAGACAACAGGGAGTCACAGGGGCTTTTTAAGTGAGGGAGTGAGATGGTCAAACCAGTGCTTTAGGAATATTATCGCTTTGTTTTTTTGTTTGTTTTGTTTGTTTGGTTTTGTTTTTAAAGTTGAGATTTTTTGTTTGTTTTTTTGCGGGGCAATGAGGGTTAAGTGACTTGCCCAGGGTCACACAGCTAGTAAGTGTCAAGTGTCTGAGGCCGGATTTGAACTCAGGTCCTCCTGAATCCAGGGCCTGTGTTTTATCCACTGCACCACCTAGCCGCCCCAGGAATATGATCACTTTGGAAGCTGCATGGAGCAGGGATTGGAGAAAGTAGAGACTTAAGGAAGGAAGACTAGTTAGGAGGCTGTTGTATTAGTTCAAAGGAGACGCTGAGGAACTGAATGAGAGCTGTTGAGGTGCCACTGGAGAAAATGAGTTGGACACAACAGATTTGAAAGTAGAATGGATTAGACTTGCTAACTGACTTATTATGAGTGAGAAAGAAGGAAAAGTAGAGAAGTTGTGAACATGGGTGAATGAAGAATAGTGATGTCCTTGACAGGAATACAGAAGTTAGGGAAAGGGGTAGGTTGTGGAGGGAAAGATATGAGGTTCTGATTTAGACATGTTGAGTTTGAGATGCCCACTGACCATTAATTGGAAATGTCCAATAAGGAGGTGATGGTGTGAGAATGGAGGTCAAAAGATACATGGGCTGAATATACTGCTCTGGAAGTCACTGAATCCATGAGAGTTGATCAGATCACTGAAAAAGAAGGTATAGATGGAAAAAGATGAATGGCTCAGAATGGATCCTGGGATATGTCCACCATTAGAGGCAGGTTGTGGATGATGGAGAGAAAGAAGGAATAGCCAGGCAGAGGAGAGAAAAACCAAGAATAAGGATCCAGGAAGCGAAGGTGGTCAATGGTTTCAAATGCTCCTTTTAAAACAATAGCTTTCATCTTAGGCATATACATAAATAAGGTCATTATTAGTGTTTTCATGACTCAATGATTACTCTGGTACATTATTCTGAATACACACAGCAAATGTTTACAGATGTCGATAATGTTAGTAAAAGATGTTAATGGGAGAGCAGAACAATTGCCTCTCATGATACTGATTTCAATATATTAAAGATGTATTTTGAATATCATTAACACAACTTTGTGAATCTCTCCTCCATGAACTTCAATTCTTCTTGGACTTCTTTACACTTTCCATCTGTAGAATTCCTGTACTCCATCAGTTTATTGTGAAGAGTAGCGACCGCCTTTATTTGTGTCCTTTTAGATTTAGGGGGTGCCCCCTAGTTCTAATATTCTAGGAGTTTGAGCACTGTTCTGAGGCTACCCTAATCCTTATGAATTAGGATTTTATATACCTTGGTCACAGCCCCTTTCGATCTCTGTACAGGTCCCAAAGGCACGTAAATACACATGAAGACAAACATGAACTAAACTGAATTACTTTCCTTTACTAAATGCAGCATGTGATTGATGGGGTGTAGTGCAGGGTCTCAATGTGAAACACAGTAGTGAGCAAGAATGTGATCAAAATATCATCATCTTGGTATCACTGGAGAAGAGACTATTGTGAAAGTGATTAGTGAAACAAGGACACGACAAGTTCAAATAATTTTCTATTATGACAATTTGGGAAAGGGACCAAAAAAGTTTATGTATGTATATTTACAGGTTTATAACATATCATGTGACATAAATTATATATTATATATATTATGTAATATATAACACATATACATATATGTGTGTGCTTATGAACTTTGGAGGAGGGGCAGTGGTTGTCATTTGGGGGTTAGCATGGACAAAATGGGGCTGTTAATGCTTCCCTTCTCCTTAGCTCACCAATATGCTCTAAAAGGCTTTGGGATACACTTAGAAGTGTGTTTGCAAAAAAGGACTTGTTGAAAGGTAATGAGGTGGTGTGACCTTTGAGAAGTTGTTCAAGATGTAAAGGACAGGGACAAGGGACACAAAGAAAGATGGGAAGAAGTAATGGGTGCATGAGGGAGCAAGGAGCTAGGAGGTGCTAGTGACTGTGTGAAGGAGAGGCAGCAGAGAGGAAAGGAGAGCTATGGGGTAGGAAGTCACCCCTGGGGTTCAGAAGACAATAACAGAAGACAAGGAGGATCTTGACTGACATATCTTATGAGGAGAGGAACGAGGCTGAAGATAGGAAGGCTCAACTAGGAAGAGTCTAATAGAGAAGAGAGGAGAGTTTTTATAGTAACTTATAGAGATGAAGTAACGGATGCACCAGAGATGATAGAAGCAGCAGTAACAGGCTTTGGTATAACATGGGTCTGAAGAGTAAAGAGCATGGTTCCCAGGATGCTCTTGGGGTCAAACACGTGGTGGGGGTGTGATTATCAAAGGGCTATGGCCAGCAGGAAGCTGTAACAATTCATACCTCCCCAGTACTGAGCATGTGGGAGCCTGAAGGATTTCATGAATAAGAAGCAGCAAGTATTAAATAGGCATTGAAAAAAGGCAAGCAGTAAAATCTGTGGAAAAAATAAGATCATTCACTGGGGAACCATCAACTTCAAAAATTCCACTGTTGGCTATTTTTCTATCGTGAGCCTAGGAGAGGAAAGGCTTGTTCCCTCAGAGCTACCATAAAACCCGCCTGTGGTCTTGTGTCCATGTGAGTATTTGCTTTCAGTTCAGGTGCAAGAGACTTCTTCTGGTGAGCCTCTCTATATATCAGAAGAGAGATCTCCTGCCCACCCATGTTGGCCTCTGGTTTCTACTCTACACATTCCTTTTTCTAGAGCCCATTTTTCATTGTAATAACTGGGCTAGTCAAATGTCAGTTGGTCATCAGCCAAGTAACCCCTTCTTGGGGAAACTCTCAATTTCTGAGGCCTCTATAGGGAGTTCCTTTACTACCACCTTCGGTTGTTCTCAGTAGGTTCTCCAATAGGACATAGTAATGGGTAGGTATTAAAGATGGTCACTCGTTGATTAGTCCCCCTCATTTCAAAAATTTGAACCCGGATTCTATGTCATGAATGGATGCAATAAATTTATAAAACATCCCTGCCAATTCTGAATATGGTCACAAAACATCAGATGGGAGACATAAAATATATCATGTTTTGTCTCTACTCTGTTCTGAAGAGAATAACTGTGGACTTGGTTCAGGGTCAATGGAATGCAAGCAAGATATTAACTTACATTTGCTAAACTCAACATTTTTTTTTTTAACCAACATCCAAATACTCCGTTCATCTGAGTGCTGAGATTGAAGTCTAAAAGCCAAATGTTTGTTAGTGAGCTAAGATTGCAGATCTAAGAGACATGGTAATAAACTATAACCCTTCAAACTTAATAAATCTGGGGGAAAAAAGAGAGGAGGTAGCACTACACACTTCCCAGGAAACCATTCCAAAAGACTGCAGACTGACCAGGGATGCTTGCCCCTGAATATCTTTGAGGAAGCCCTAAGAGCTGCAGAAAGGAAATGTATGTTTCTTATGCTGCCCTTTCCCATGGATATGAAACAGGAGTACATGCATTGGTAGAAATTGTCAATTTTTTAAAAAATCACTCTTTGTGAAGAATTTCTGGAATATTTTCCATTTTTCATTAGATATTTATTGAGAGCCTACTGTGTACTCTGAGTTGAAGTTGAGGTAGACTTGTTACAAGGTGACACCACACAGGAATTTGAACTTCCTGAGGACTGTTATGACACAGATGGCTGTCTGGGCTCATCAGTTTCAGTCACCCATAAAATATAGCCAAAGTATAAAAACAACACCTTCTCCCTTTATGGAGTAACTATCATATAGATTTTTTTTTTTATTCAGCTTCTTGGTTAAAAATATTGTTGAAAATTGGCTGTAATATTCTTGAAGAACAATATTCTACATACAGGTTGAACTCCAGTGTCTTACTTAATGTTTAAATGTGCATCCTTGAGAGGAAGCCTATCACATACATTGAATGAATGAACAATGCACTCATAAAGCTTTTGCTATGTGCAAAGCGTTGTGTTAAGTGCTACAAATAATCAAGTAAGCAACTTTAAAGAGGAGGAGCTTTTCACCTAAATACAGTGGCCTGGCACATAGCAGATGCCGTATAAAATGCTGATGTCCTCTCCTCCCCTACCCCCCTAACTATCAAATGATTCTTCTACCTTACAAACTCTTGCTCTCTATCCTCATGGAATAGGTCAGGCCAAGAATATGTTCCTGATCTATTCAAAATTACTTTTGTAAAATGAACCAGATGGAGATTGGTGGGGGGGGAAAACCTCCCAAAACCTGCAGCATCACTTGAACCCTGACCCCAACAATCCAAGAAGAAGAAGGAGGAGGAGAAGGAGGAGAAGGAGGAGAAGAAGGAAAAGGAGGAGAAGGAGAAGGAGAAGGAGGAGAAGGAGAAGGAGGAAAAGGAGGAGAAGGAGAAGGAGGAAAAGGAGGAGAAGGAGGAGGAGAAGGAGGAGAAGAAGGAAAAGGAGGAGAAGGAGGAGGAGAAGGAGAAGGAGAAGAAGAAGAAGAAGAGGCAGAAGCAGCAGCAGCAGCATGGTATTTTGGAGTATTTAGGCATGCTGATTGCTTTCTTTTTATTTTTTTCTGATGGCAAAATTTTGCTTATGGGATTTGGAAAAGTGATACTTATTTAAGGTCATGAGACATTGCTTCCTCATCTTAAGTCGGGGTGGGGGGGAAGGGGGGGGAGGGGGGGAGGGGAGTCCAACGAAAAGGTCATAAGAAATACAGTCTTCTGTCTATGAAATCAGCTGCCTTCATTAGAGATATTCATGATTATTTGATCATGGTCCTATCAAAAACCTACCAATTTCTTGACTTCTTGGCACACAGGCTTTGCTAGTTCTTTGGCTTTTTCTGCCCCAACCTGTAAAACCTTCCTCAAGTGGTCTTTTTCCATCTTCAGTCTCTCAATCTCACTTCTAATTGGTGCAAATTTCTGAATGACAGCCTCTGCCACTACAACTTTGTAGCGAGCAGTATCAAGACCGGCACTCTGCTGGATAACTTCTTCTACTGTGAGGCCCGTCACTGCAGCATGAATTTCCACCATATTGGAGACACCCATTCGGGTGGATGGATCATAGGTCACCTCTGAAGTGAAGTCTGTGACAGCTTTACGGAATTTCATCACAATCTCCTCTGGGCTGTCTGTTATCCTAATGGTTGCTAGTTTGTCAGGGTCCGATTTTGACATTTTGGATGAAGGATCACGGAGTGATTTTACTTTCTTCATAGAGGCTAAGAACAAGAACAAAAATAATTAGTGTCTAGTTCTCTAAACAAGACATGGATATTGACCCAACAGTTGTGGTTCTTCTCCAGGAAGAATGCATCAGACAGAAGGTGGGGAGGAAACCCCAAGGTTGTGATCTCCAATGTCTAGCACAGAGTAGGTGCCTAATAAATGTTTGCTGAAATTGAATGGAAACTTGTGTGCCTATTAATGTAATCTTTGGATAATAAATGATGACCACAGTAGTGGAAACTGAAGTAGATCATGGAAGACCTTAATCTAACTTCTCTGAATCTTCTAACTCTTATATGCTTTATGAATTTCCTTATTTCACATGCCACAGAGCTACTGAAGTATTTGGGTTACTCTTTTGGTATGTTAATGGGTAGAAAAGCCTAAAAATAAAAGTAGGTTTTATTCTAGTTTTAGCAGGCTCTTCCCCCACTAGTTGATAATGTATATATGCACGGTACATTCAAGGAATTTTTTTTTTAATTCAGAAATGACATTAATTATTTGGGCAGAAATATAATATTTGGCTTGTTTCACCAGATGGTTCTTCTTGTGTAGTATAGTCTAAAGGAGTTCATTATTGCCTGGATAAATGGCTTGCAAATATTAATTAGTAGAAAAATTATAATATAATGCATAATTATTTGGGGGAGATTCAAATATAAGAAAAAACTTCTCAACAATTATAGGACTTTTGAGTTGGAAGAATGTTTTACTTGTCTTTCTTACATATCTAGTCTAACCCCATTAATGGGGAAACAGACCTAGAGAAGCTAAATTATTTGTCCAAGTTCACACAGCTAATTAGTGGCAAAAATGGTATTTGTAAGTAATCTGGCAGCTAGGTGGCACAGAGAACTGAGCCTGGAATCAGAAAGACTCATCTTCCTGAGTTCAAATCTAGCCTCAGACACTTACTAGCTGTGTGACCCTGGACAAGTCACTTAACCCTGTTTGCCTCAGTTTCCTCATCTGTAAAAGAAAATGGCAAACTACTCTAGTATCTTTGCCAAGAAAACCCCAAATGGGGTCATGAAGAGTTGGACACGACTGAAAATGACTGAGCAAAAACAAAATCTTACTCCTAATCTAGTGTTTATATCATGCTGCTCTATTAACTTTGGACTGTTCAAAAATAGCATGGGCTGCCTTGATAGCAAGTTTATTTGAATTCTTTAAGTTGGGGTAGAATAATCACCATTCAAGGAAGTTGTAGAGGAGCTTCCTACCATGGGGAAAGATTGGATTGATAACCTCTGAGTCCTCTGTTGGGCACTCAAAGACCGTCAGAACCTGTCACTCTCCTACTTTCCGGTCTTCTTAAACCTTATTTAACTCTATGTATTCTGCAATCCAGGAACAATGTCCTGACCCTCTGCATTTTCTGCCCCTGTTCTTCATGCCTGGAATTCTCTCCCTCTTCACCTCTACCTCCTGCCTTCCCAGGCTTCCTTCAAGTCCCATCTAAAATGCCACCTTTTAAGAAGCCTTTCCAGATTCCCCTTAATGCTAGTGCTTTCCTTTTGTCCATTATCTCTACTTTATCCCGTATATAGTTTGCTTATGCATAGTTGTTTGAATGCTGACTCCTCCATTAGACTGTGAATTCCTTGTGAGCAAGAGCTGTCTTTTGCCTTTCTTTGTACCCTTAGTGCTTAGCACAATGTCTAGTATCTAACAGGTTCTTAACAAATGTTGGTTGACAGATTGACTGACTCTGAGTGGTCTTCCAACTCATGAAAATACAACTCATTACAAAATGAAGCTTCTCCTTTTGAATGAGTATGGATTTACCTAAATATTTTTGTATCAATTGTTCAGATGACCCATAATTTACATATGCTTTGGCTCACAAATGTATACAATGAACATGATATACAAATTCTATGTAGTTAAATTTTTGCTTGGCAGCTCTAGTAAAGATGAGTTAGGCTATATAGTGCAGTGACCTTGACCACGTCAGAAGTTTATTCTTATTATCAAAATAGTTCATAAATGAGGTTCACCACCCATAGTACCACAAGAGGAATCAAAGACTAAGTCAGGTGGGAGAAGTTCAGTTCCGGATTGAGATCTATCTAACATATGACTTATTCCATTTCTATGATTATTTTTTAGGGAGGCAAAGAGGATCATCGTAAGCTAGCTATGCCATCAGTATTATAATTTTATGAGCATTCTTTTAATTTATTTGCTTCTTTGGGTTTTCAGTCCTTCTTTTGGTTCTTGTGACTATGTGACATTTAGAGGGTATTTCAAATCTATGTAGGGCATTACAAACCTTCATGATTGGTTTTTTCTAATGCTATTACCTGTCCTACTATTCCTATGATAAAAAAATGAGATAGAAGGGGAAGAAGGGGAAAACTGATTTCCCCAAATTACAAGACATTTATTTATTCAAAACAAGTATTTACTAAATACCTAATATATGCATGACATTGTGCAAAGAAAAGGAGAAAAAAAAAAGACAAAAAATTACCCAAACTCCTCATATCTTCAAGGAATGGACATGGATAGCCACAAATAAGGGAATGACTTATCAAACAGTGGTATATGAACATAATGGAATATTGCACAGTGAAAAATGACAAATATGAAGAATTCTGAGAAACATGAGGAAAAACTGATGCACAGTGAAGTAAGAAGGACTTCCCCCACCTCGAAAAATATAACAGACCAATGCCAACAATATCAATTGAAAATTTCACTAAAAGAAGTGATTGACAAAGCAACAATGGTCCTGGAGAACAGATAATATAATCACCCTCTTAATGGCAGCGAGACAAGGAAGACTTCTAGAGCAGAAGGTAATGTACACTGTCTGACTCAGTCACTATTATCAGGCTTTTAAACTTAACTGCTTTTCTTAGTTAAAGGGAGAGCTCATTTGGATTGGAGAGGGAAGGTATCTCTCTCGCTCACTCCCTCCCTCCTTTCTCTCTCTTTATTTCTTTCTTTTTCTCCTTCCCTCCCTCCCTCCCTCCCTCCCTTCTTTCCTTCCTTCTTCTTTCTTAACATTTGACTCAAATATATTCTAAGTTGAGACAGTTACCTAGTTTTTACCTTTTTCCATAGTCCCCAAATTTAATCAACATGAGTGCAAGTATAGATGAGTATCTTAAAAATTAGCCACAATCTAATAATCACAGACTTACTACTTACTTAAAAGAGATTTGGGAACTGGGAAAAATTCCCCATACTTCTTGTTAAAATGTTGTGCTACATCTCGGACCAGTTCCATATGTGTGACTTGATCTTCCCCAACAGGGACGTGTGTGGACCTTTTAATAAAAGACAGAAAGAAAGTCTCAGAGAAGCTCTTTGGTCGTGTTGAAATGATACCCAGGCTGCTCCTTTCCTAGACTTATTTCACTATTAGTATTCCACAAATATTGTCAACAACAGAGGAAAAGACCCAAGTCTAGCTCGGCATGTTATAGATGCCAAGGAGATTGTTGTCCAATCTAGTTTTGTGCATTTTGTTTTGTTTTAATTTTGGTTTAAAGAACAGCTATCAACATAAAGCAATAGCGTATTCCTGGAGAGAGGAAAGGTAATAAGTACAATAATAATAATATTAAAGGAAAGGAAATAGACTATGCACTATAGTAAGTTGGTATAGTTGCAATTTAAATCCATACTCCCCCATACTCTTTATCACCCCCACTCTGAATATCTGAGCCCCTGGCTTCATTTGTGCCCCTTAATCTCCACAGAATCCCAAAAGGCTCAGAAAAAATTAGTGGTCACTAGAGTTCTTGGAGGATGACTGTACAGAGCGGGGATTTCAGAATGGTTAACTAATGTCACTTGAAAGGCAACTGAAGCTTTTTCTGACAGAGTACTCCTCATTTTTTTTTTTAAGATGAATTGCTCACAGGTTATAGATAATAGATAACATGAGTCCATTCAGATATATTTGGTAAGAGTATGAGGTTAAAGAGGAGGTGGTGGCAAGTTTAACTTCCAAGTACAACAAATAAAGATCACCTTGTAGTCTATAAAAAATATTCTAGAGACTCAGCCAGTCACCTCTCCAATTTATGCCATGGTGGCAATCAGTCACAATCCATATTAGACAGTAGAGCTAATGTGTGCACCAAGAGGACACTGATATCTCATCTTTCAAAACATGAGGAGGGGTTGGAAAACACTAAGTAAAAGGGATTACCTGGAGATTAATACCAAGTTTTAGTTGTTTCATAAAATGCCTTAAAACTGAAGGGTGGGGACACCTAGGTGGAACAGTGGATAAAGCACTGGCCCTGGATTCAGGAGGACCTGAGTTCAAATCCAGCCTCAGACACTTGACACTTACTAGCTATGTGACTCTGGGCAAGTGGCTTAACCCTCATTGCCCTGCAAAACAAAACAAAACAAAACAAACAAAAACACTGAAGGGTGTATTACAAACCATAATGTCTTTTAAAAACATATTTTTCACTATCATGTTCTACAATCATATATGTTTTTTCATTTGCTTTCTTCCTTATGGTGCATTTTATACTTATTCTCTATTATAACTTCATTAAAAAGACATTGTGATCTTATATGGGCCCAAAAGGCACATTTTAAAAAAATGATTTCTAAATGGTGGCAAATTTCTGTCCCTTGAGAGTGGATTTAATTTTTGAAAAACTAAGTCATTCGGAGCCAAGCTGGACAAACAGATGGGTAACGAGGCTTGGATAATCCTGTTTGGGTCAAAAACCAGGTGGGATTATGAAACAACGTGTAGTTAATGAAGGGGCTCTGAAGCCCCTTTGAAAGAGTTAGTTTCAAACCTCTTATGAGTACTGTTGCATTCCTGGAAGGAGTTCATAGCCTCCCAAGGTGTCTGCTTTGGTAGGGAGAGGACTCATTTTGAATGCAAGTATTTTGGAATGTTTGGTTTTAAGGTGGTGGTGGGGCACTTCATTATATCATAGTAACAAGGCATGGTGTAGGGTAAAGGGCACTGGCCATGAAGTCAAGAAGACAGGTTCAAATCTCACTTCAGACACTCACTAGCTGTGAGAACCTCGACAAAGCACCTAACTTTTGTGGGCATTGGTTTCTTTATGTAGAAAATATGGGAGCTGGACCCAATGGCCTCCAGTGTTACTTCCAGTTCATTCAGAGTCATTATCCTACGGTCCTGTGTAGATGTACATTCATCTAGTTATCTGTGCTGAGAGGAGACACAGAGATCACAAAAAACAGCCTACTCCTCCAAATAATTTCCATTTGGTTTTGGAATGCTATTAGAGAAACACACTACCCCACCCCCCAAAAAGAGAGAAACACACTCAATCAGAGCAACACTCACCACTTTTGTGCCCAGTGTTAACTGCCTTTACCCCACTGTAACTCTTTCCCCTTTTTCCTCGGTAGCACAAGGCATGCAGACTGCACAAAACTATTTTATCATAAAGTGTGGACATCTCAGGATTCAAGTTATAAAGACAGATTATGACCAGCTCACTCTCACTACTTACTTCAGTTTGGCACTAATTAATGTGACTTGGGCTTTTATAGTTAATCTTCCCAGTTCAGCCTTCCAATTTTATCCCCCTGGACCAGGTTCCATTTCTTGGTTCAAAACCAAACTTGTGATTATGGATACTGCCCAAAGAATATTTTCCCCAAACAAGATTTCTATTTCCTGATAAACAAGAGAAGACAAAGATCCAAGATAGGTTTCTCTGAATCCTGTCTCAACAGTTTTTGTAAAAGTTCAATTTTTTCCCCCATAATTCCTTTCCTACTAACATGAGCAGCTCACATTCATTCCTTCATAACATGTTTGTTGGTACTATAAAGCTCTTTAAGTCGTCCATCCAACTGCATGTTATCATCTGGGCAATAGCCATTCTTCATCCATTTGGTCTTTCCTACATGCAGTGTCAGTCCCAAATTCTTTTGAATGGGTATGTATCTGCTCTAGGAAGCTTTGCAATGTTCTTGGGCTAAATGCAACTGTCACAATGTCATTCACAAATAAAAGCCCCTGGAGGACTGTATGGGGACTCACTCTTTGCCTTGAAATCTGTGCTGGATTCCCTCCATGACAGGGGCAAATGCCTTTAGTGAACATGTCTCCCTGTTTTATGCCTTGCCTCATGTTTAGCATCAGAGGGTAGATGAACAAAATTATCTTTATTATCATTTGAGGAATCTTGAACGATTTTGATGTATAGATGAAAAAGACATCTTGTTGGAAGAAAAACTTTAAGGATCATTCCCCTCCCTCCTATAATTAAAAATACAATAAGCATTGTGACAATATACTGTGAATTGTAAAAGGTAAAGATAAGTTCCATGGTAGAATATAGGTTGTGAAAGCCCATTCCCTACTAATAATCCCACCAGAGATGACACTGATTCATGTGTAAAAGAGTCTCATGAAAACTTTGTATAGATTGGAAAGTAGACTTACACTTTGGTAGCTATTATGTTCTCTCAGTGGTCCTCTTCCACTGTTTAGGTCTGAGTACCCCCTCCTCCAATTCCTTTGGTATCTTCAGATACTTTATGAGAAAATCCCTCACCACAATTGTGTCACTTCCAGAACAAATCTCCTCTATCCTGGCTGCTTTTCACATCATTGTTCTTTTTAATACCATTACTATGTCACCCATAATCCCATCTGGGCCACCACACTAGAGTCTGAGTGCCTGCATTGTCCAGGATGGCAAAAAATTTATTTGTTGTCAAAATCTTTGCAAATATTTTCTATTTCCTTCTTCTATTTGCTGTCCTGCCATTTTTGTTCTTCAATGCCTGCAAGGTGAATTCTTGGTTTGATCTCTAGTGCCTTTTCTTTCTTTTTTTTTTTGGCCAGGCAATGGGGGTTAAGTGACTTGCCCAGGGTCACACAAGCTAGTAAGTGTCTAGTGCCTTTTCACTAGATATTTCCCATGGCTGGAATGCACTCCCTTCCTCACCATCATCTACCAATTATTTTCCTGAAGAAAGTGTTCACAATGTAAAGGCATCAGGATTTTGGGTAGCTTATGAGTATTTAGCCTCTTTCATTTCTTCTTCCTGAACCATGCTTTCTGATATATTTCACATCATCCTGGCTTATTCTAACCTTTGCTCTGAAGTTACTGAATATTAAAGTTTATAATTGATTAAATTTGAGGGGATCTTCTTAAAAGTTTCAGAGAATTTCCTTATTTCTTCCCCTTCAATCAATGTTGGTAAAAATATGGTGCAATTATTTACATGTTGGTCTTCTTACACATAAACACACATAATTATACACATACATACACACATATATAATGAGTAATAAAATATGAGATAAAACAAAATGTCCCAGGAAATAATATTCTTGCTGTCTTTGGGTGTATGAAAAAAAACAACTCTGGAAATTCCTTTTCTTTCTTTTTTTTTTAAGTCCCTCCAAGGAATATCTGTGAGCTCTCCTATTTGGTGGCATCTTCTTTCTTCCTTTTGGTTTTGTTTACAGGATTGATTTGATTCAGTTCCTCTAGTAGTACATCCATTCATTGGCCCCTGGACAAGGATGTCACTTTTGGAATATTGGCAGCCAATTTAAAGTTTACAGATAGGGTTTTTTGTTGTTGTTGTTTTGGTTTTTTGCCGGGCAATGAGGGTTAAGCTCAGGGTCACACAACTAGTAGGTGTCAAGTGGCTGAGGCCAGATTTGACCTCAGGTCCTCCTGAATCCAGGGCCAGTGTTTTATCCACTGTGCCACCTAGCTGCCCCAATATAGATAGTTTGGAAAAAGCATACAAAAATATAAGAGATATAATTATCAGGGCTATGCTTATTATTGTGTACAGTTCTTAGCAGAACCAGGGATATTGCTCAATAATTGTTAAGTAATAAAAATATTCCTTATTATTTTATTTCCGCATGTCTAGTGCCCTGTTTATTATCTAAAGTGTTTTTTTGGCACATAGATACACATTCCCCATTCTGGAATCATTTCTATTCTTTGACCAGACTTGACTACTCCTCTTGGTAATTACAGTGAAATTGACATCCAAAGGTCAGCATGAACTCCCCCTTTCCAAATTAGTCTGCAGGGCAGGTTAATAAGCAATTGCAGTAGCCCATAGGAAATCACAATGGTCTGCAACTAACAGAAAAAAACAATGACCATAATCTATACACTTTAAACACATCACAATGAATATTTCCACATGTCAAAATGGTTCCAGATTCACAAAGCGACCAAACTAAACAGAAAACACATTTATCTGTTTCTTGACTCATTTCTTACATTTTTTTTTGCTTTTGTTTTTTAAAGGGGGAAAAAAAAAACCAACAATTAATCTTTTTCACCTGGTATTATTATACATTATGGCCATTTCATCTTCTTTTAGTCTTTTTTCCTCCTGACCTTTCCTCCCTGGTTTCTGCCATTCTTTTACCTCTTACAATAGATGTTGGCCATCACTTCTCACCCATTGCTTTTACACTTTACTTTATTTCAGTGTGTGTTTCATCTCACCATTGTGGGGCTCATCGTTTGCATTTTCAACCTTTCTCCTCCAGCTTTTCCTTTGACCTCAGATGTTTTGGCTTCACTCATGCACGTATATTATTACATCCTAGGGTAGCAACCATGATGTCTGTTCCCTTTTCTTCTCTATTTCTTTCACTCATCCTGATTAAGTTTTTTAAATCTACCATAAAATAAACATTTCCTTATCTGGCTGTGTGACTCTGGGCAGGTCACAGTGCTCTAGGCAACTCTCCAAGACTCTAAATTTCAGAGAAGGTGCTGGCCTGTATTGGGAGAGAAAGTTTCCTCTCCTGAGAGTTCCCAATGCCAATGACATCGGAGGTTCAGTCCTTATTCCTCTCTTTTCTCATTTCCCGCCTGGCTGCTCTACCCTGACCCAGGAAGCTCATCATTGGGAACACATCATCATTCTACAAGATCCCATCAGTCTTGGCACTCACACCTCATCACTATCCTCTGACCCTCTGGCTGGAAGCTAGGCCATGAACTCCAAAACCTGTACGGAAAGAGGGGACTCAGCGCAGCCATCTCATTCCCCACCTGGCTGTACTATTTTGGGACTTCTCTGACTTCTCTGCCATGCCCCCTTGTCTGGTACTTTTGCCTTTCCATCTTCCTTTTGTGTGTTGACTTTCTACATCAGATTGTAAGCTCCTTGAGGGCAGGCATGTTCTCTTTATATATGAATGTCTAGCACTTAGGTCACTAGGTGGCACAGCAGTTAGAGTGCTGGGTTTGGAGTCAGGAAGACTCTTCTTCCTGAGTTCAAATCCAGTCTCACTTACTAGCTGGGTGACCCTAGCTAAGCCACTTAGCCCTGTTTGCCTCAGTTCCTCATCTGTAAAATGAGCTGGAGAAGGAAATGGCAAATCACTCCAGTATCTTTGCCAAAACAAAAAACCAAAACAAAACCTCAAAAACAAGAACAACAACAAGCACTTAGCACTTTGCCTGGAACATAGTAGGTACTTAAAAATGTTTATTGACCATTCTAATTTCTGTAACTTTTATCCCATGCTGACATTTTTGATTTTTATCCTTTGTACCTCAATCACTTTAAATTAATTTTAACATCTCTTTTGACCCTACTGTAGTGTAGCTTTACACATCACAGTCAACCGTAGGATGAAGAAATGAAAAAAAAAAAAAACCTTTCTCATTCACCACCTAGAATGCTTATGAGCCCTTGTTCTCTCCTTTTCTTCAATTATTTCTACTTCAATTGAATGAATTACAGGGGGAAATAGATAATAAAACTATGCTAGTGGGGAACCTTAACCTTCCTCTCTCAGAACTGGATAAATCTAACCAAAAAGTAAACAAGAAAGAAGTTAAAGGAATGAATAAAATTCTTGAAAAGTTAGATACAATAGATCTCTAGAGAAAACTGAATGGTAATAGAAAGGAATATACCTTCTTCTCAGCAGTACATGGGACCTACATGAAAATTGACCATGTATTAGGGCATAAAAACCTTACAACCAGATGCAGAAAAGCAGAAATATTAAACACATACTTTTCAGATATGTATAATGAACTGAAAGAGAGATTAAAGATCAATTGGAAATTAAATAATCTGATACTAAAAAACAAGTGAGTCAAAGAACAAATCACAGAAACAATTGATGATTTTTTTTTCCTTGGTGGGGCAATGAGGGTTAGGTGACTTGCCCAGGGTCATACAGCTAGTAAGTGTCAAACGTCTGAAGCTGGATTTGAACTCAGGTCCTCTTGAATCCAGGGCCGGTGCTTCATCCACTGTGCCACCCAGCTGCCCCACACCACCCAGCTGCCCCCAACAATCAATGATTTCATCAATCACTTCTATTTCAAACTTTCTCCTAGTCTTCTGTGCCTCTATTCTTTGACTATGCAAACTTTTCTCATAGGGCAGGACAAAAAGTGGGTACTACCTTTTCCAAGTGAAACCTTCTTCTGAATGTAATGATATTATAAGAGTATGATCTGATGAAGCTAATCAAGTTCCCAATCTGGTCTCATTTAACCTACCCAAGAATGGCTTCAACATTTGCCAAAACTTGCCTCTTTGCTAGTCCTTGGCCTTGGCTGATGTTTATCCCTGGCTTAAACTCCCTGTTCTCTCCTTTGGGCAAGTTTCCTTCCTCCCATCCCTCTACAGACTATATTCCTCCTTTTCCATCTAGCCAATATCACCTATTTTTCAATGCTAAGATTGAGTCTTTCCTCCTTCATAAATTCTTCCAGAACTACTCCAGCCCACTGACTTCTCCTTTCCCTGAATTCTTGTAGCATCTAGAAAACTGATAGAATTGACTATTTTATAATCTTATTTTCTTGATCTTTTTTATATGACCTTAACTTCTAAATATAGATCTCCTCTTGTAAAGAAGAAAAATTGAAGAAAAATAAAAGTAGTTCAGAAAAACCATTCAACCCATTAAATATGCCTTACAGTATTTTCAATATTCCACATCCTTCGTACACCAACTCTGCAAATGGGTGGTGGGGGTGGGGGTGGGGGGAAGGATTGGCTCACTTAACTCTTCTCTGGGGCCAAGCTTGGTCACTGTCATTACAGAATATTCAATTTCATTTTCTTGTTTTTTTCCCTGTACATTATTGTAATCACTGGGTACTGTTGCCAAGATTTCACATATTTCATACTTGAGATCTTAGAGGTCTTCCTATACCTCTACAAAATTTTCATAGTCTTTATTTCTTAGAACATAACAATATTTTATTACATTCTTGCATCACTGTTTGGTTATCCATTTATGAACCAGTGGGCATCTGTTCTATTTCTAGTTCTTTGAACCACACAAAGCTACTATGAATGCTTTGGTATATATGGGACCTTTCTTCCTGTCTTTGACTTTCTAGGGATACATGCTGGGCCTATAACGCCTCAGCAGGCTCCCCATTCTCTCCTCTTTTGCTTCATCCTCAGAGGATGGAGTGGCCTTTTCCTTGCCAATGCCAATTCTTCTATTTGTGCCTTTGATCCTGCCCCCTGCCATCTTCTCCTGACACTATTTTTACAGAACTGTGCCACATTCTTACATTTATCCTGGCCTTGCATTCCTCTTCTGTACACTGCTTTATAAAATCAAAGTTGGTTGGTGAGTTCGCTAATAATAATAAGACAAAGAATAGCTGGCCTTTATATAATGCTTTAAGAGTTGCAAAATGTTTTACAAATATGATACAATTTTATCTTCATAACAACCCTGGGAAGCAGTCACTATTATTATTATTATTATGCCTATTTCATAGATGAGAAAACTGAGGCAGACAGAAGTTAAGTGACTTGCTCAGGCTACACAGTTGTAAATGTCAGTAGGACTAAAGCCGAACAAGTGTCTGCACTAAGTCTGGCACTAAATATTGTGATCCCCTGGAGGTGGGGGTGGGGGGTGCCAGGCTCCCTGAGCAGGGGTGAACTGGCCCAGGTCAGAGCTGATCAGCAGTGGGGTTGGGCCCATGAGTGGCTGCTGCACATCCAGCCTGGGTGAAATGAGACCTAATATCCTGGAAAAATAAAATAAACATAGTTCTGAGAAGGTCCAATATAGGAGACCATCAGCAGGGTCTATAACCCCCCCCCCCCCAAAAAAGGTTAAGAAACCTTGTTGTAGTTACTAATATTCACAACCCAGGAGTCATTCTCAACTCTTCCCTCTCTCACCTCCCATATGAAATCAGTTGCCAAGTCTTACCCATCCTTACCATCTATTGCATTTCCATCTCTCTCCTTATATTTCAACCACTCTAATCAAGACTTTATCAGCTCTTGGCTGAATGATAGCAATAACCTCCTAACTGCTCTGCCTGCATCCATCCTATCTCTTCTTTAGTCCACATTCCACACAGCTAAATTGATATTGCTAAAGCCCAGTTCTGAACACATCATTTGTCTGCTAAAGATTCTTTAGTGGCTCCCTATAGCCACTAAAACACAAACCCTTTACACTGTCATTTATAAAGCCCTTCCAATCTCAATCCATTTTACCTATCCAGGTTCATTATACTTTACCCTTGCTCAATACTCTACCTGCTAATCAAACTGGCTTATTTGCTCTTCCCTGTACACAATATTCTGCCTCCTGGCTCTCTACTTTTGCCTGGGCTCTCCCCCTTGCTCAGAGTGCTCTTCCTCTTCATCTCTGTCTCTTAGAGCCCCTAGACTGCTTTTACTGCCCCTAGCCCAATCGATGTATTTGCCCAAACCATGTATTTACTTATATGATGCATCACCCCAGTGGAATGCCTTCAGGGCATTTTTATCCCACTTCTCAGCAAGAAAAACACATTGTTGGTAATGTGTTACTAGCTACTGATAACTACCCATGCATCTCTCCCATTGTCCTTTAGGTCATTCATAATTTTGATTCTTCTAAGATCTTGGTCACCTATGGTTCAGTCTTACAGCATCACTGAGAAAATACTCATGTTAAAGAGATGGTCTTTGGGAGCAAGGGGCAGGGAGCAGCTTGAAATCATTTAAAATGCTGTGTAATTTCCCAAATTTGATTTGACTCAATCTTCTCCTCTATGTAATTTGGGCTCACCTCACCATTTATTTCCAGTACCTGTCCAAGATAAATACACATATAGAGGTACTAACCCAAACTGGGCAATAAGCATTTTTCATTCATCTTTTTTTCCTAATGTGTGGGTGATTAAAGCAGTCTTCAAATACTACCTTCTATGTGACGTTTCTCCTAATCTCTTCAGTAGCTATTGACTTCCCTCCCTAATCATCTTTTATTTGTTTATTCTGTACATATTTATTCTACATATAATTATACAGACACCTGTTGTCTTCTTCTACAGAATATAAGGTTCTTTAGAATAGCGATGATTTTATTGTTTGTATTTGTATCCTCAATACCTAGCATGGCACCTGAACACATAGGAGACATTTAAGAAATGTTTATCGATTAACTGATTGAAAAAGTGATGGTTCTTGAGTCAGAAGACCCGGGCTCAAATTCCACAATTGTTGCCTACTAGCTGCATGACACCGGGAAAATAATTTACCCTCCCGGAGCTCAGTTCCCTAATCTGTGGAATGCAGGAAGTGGACCAGAACAGGACTTCTTAAACTTTTTCCAATCATGACCCCTTTTCACCAGAGAAATCTTCACTCTTCCCCAAGTATATGGGTATATACAATAGGTAGACATAACCTTTTCCTGCTGCCAAATTTTTCCCGACCTCACATGCAGTTGCCTGACCCCACATGGGGTCATGACCCACAGTTTAAGAAGCTAGGGACTAGATGGCATCTGAGGTCACCTCTAGCTCTGTATCTATGCTCCTCTAAATTAGTATGACCTTGAGCTAAGAATGATTTCTATATTTTTAAATACAATAGAACTTTATTTTAAAATGTAAAAACAAATAGGCAACAGGCTACATCTGACCTCAAATCATAGTTTGCCAACCCCTACTATAAAATCTTCATACATGCTTTGATGATACTCAGTGACCTCACTTCAGTGAGAAGGCAAGTGCAGGAGAAGAAAGGGGGAATCTACCTTGGGGGGAAAATAATGAAAGATCAAGAAATGAAGAAATCCAACAGCTTACAGACTACCCACAACGCACATGATGAATAGTTCAAGAAAGATGTAAAAAAAAATGGCGGACATGGTGAATACCAAAACAATGTCACCAAAAATGAAACTGACTTGTCTAAGATTTGAAGACATTTTGGTCTTCTGTACGATGTTGGGGTTGGCTTCTTCCGGCTCAGTTATGAGGTCATCAAAGGAGGATAGGTTCCTTTATTCTGGAAGCAGGAGACAACTACTCTGGGACAATTGGATAGAATTACATTTCTATACTGACTATGATTTTTGAAGACTCTTGAGTTAAGCCTCATATCTTAAAATTACCTAATTAAGAATCAAGTGTTCTCAGTTCTGCAGATATGAGACATGAATCAAGTCAATGAAAGCCAGTACAGATGCCTTCCATAACCATAATATTTCCTCATGCATGCATGCATGCCTTTGTAGAGCAGGTAGAAGCAAAGAGGGAATGACAGTTTTGATTTTCTTTTGAAAAGGAAAACGTTCAAATTAACAGAGTGGGTCACATGAATGGGGATTTAAAAAATTTGACATTTATTTAAAAATATTGAAAGAAGTTTAAATTTGAGTAGGGAAAAAGCATAGTCTATCTTATCTTTGAAACCGGGTATCTATTTAAATGGCAGGAGAAAAATAACGGCTACTGTAAGAGATCTCTCATTAGATTCAAAGCTCTGCCCACCGTACCACATCCCAAGAACCTAATCCAATGATTCCAAGCCTTAGGGATTTCACTAACTATCCAGCCCTTATTCCAGTCCTGGGTTCTGCAGAACAATTTTCAAAAATCTTCCTTAATTTTGCTTGGAAAGCTTTTTAATTTATGGAATTATAGAACTTAGATGTGAAAGGGCTTTAGAGTCTTCAATCTCAACAAACGCACTGTTGTCCATTCACCTGCTTATAGGGTGATTTTTGTTTGGCTTTAGGGGAAGGATGAGGACGGAGAAGAGAAGAGTAGGAAAGATAGAATACTGGTGTTTCATAGTGTTGGCCTTAGCATTCACTAGTTTGCAGGCCTAACTGTCCCATGCTAACTGCATAGGCTCCGTCACCTCAGGAGAATAAGCCTGGGTTTTAAGCTAGAACTACAGTAGTCCTGAGAAGGCCCCAAGAACCACAGGTTTCTCTGTATTCTAGAGAGACTATATAGGATTATAGTGCTTCAAGGGGCCTCAGAGATCAATTAGTCCAGCCTTTTCATTTTATAGATGAGGAAGCTAAAGTCCTGGGTGGTTAAGTTTCTTATCTAAGGCCTCTCAGGAAGTTACAGATTGAAGATTTAAACCAAGATCTTCTTACTCCAAGATCCCATTTTCCTCACTGACTATGGCTAACTTCACTGGGTCAAGGGATCTATTAAAGGAATAGGTCAACTCAAGGCATTCACATGGGCTAGGAAAGGTGGGTTCAGGCTAGGTACTTCAGAATGACACCCTTTTCTAATGGGAAGGAACGTGCATGCTAGGTCTGTACTCAAGAACGATTTTTTGGTATACATTATATAAAATATTTTCAGGACCCTGGTGAGGCAGGTAAGGGATTGGCACCATTATTTCTTTTTCTAAAAACAGGTATGTGGTAGGACTGAAAAGGAATCTTACTGCTTTGTCTAATTCTCTAATGACTGCTCAGAGTACCGAAAATGAAGAAAGGAAAACTCACAGCAAGTAACAAACATTTGCCAAATTCTGCTACTGGGTTAAAGAACAGGAATACCATTTCATCCTCTATCAATGTTGTTTGTATGCAGCTTTTTGCAAGTCATCTTCCAAAAATGTGAGCTCCTTGAGGGCAGGGATTGATTTTTGTCTTGTTTTTCATCCCCAGGGCTTAGCACGGTGCCTGACACATAATGAATGTTTGTTGATAACAAGGGATTATGAAGAAATACCGCATGTTTCTCCTGACAATATCCCTCTTGTGAGAACCCTGCTTGTCTTTAGAGGCTGAAAGATGGAATCATTATTGGCAAGTGACACTAATACCTGGGGGACATAAGTGTAACTTTAGGGCCTGGCAAGGATGGATCTCTGCATAATAAGACAGGATGAACTTACCCAACCATGTCTATAGTAAATCATAAACAGATGTGGCAACATCTGCTGTAATTTTTTTTTAAAGAAAGAGGAGGGAGCATATTCAGACCCTCAGCCTAGTCTCTGACCAAGAAAGGCTATGCCAGACTATGAAGTTCCAGGTAGCTGATTCTGGCCAGACCTGCTGAGATCCTTCCCCCTTCCTGACTGTTAATGAATTGATTGCTCTTCATGTCTGTGCACTTCTGCAGGCTGGCACCCCCCATGCCTGGAATGCTCTCTTTCCCTGCCTCTACCTCTTGTTCCTTTCAAGGCTCAGCTCGGTTGCCATCTCCATCGAGTGATGCTTCCTCAATTCCTGAGTTATTAGTGTTCTTCCTGACTGCTACCTGCCCACATCACTGTGTGTTTATTTTGCGTACGTAGCTTGTATTTACTTATCTGAAAGGACTGGAAGCCCCCAGTAGACTACATATTCGTCTTTGTGTCCCCGGGTGGCGAGGATCTCACAGTCCTTGGCATGTCGGGGCTGAAGAAATACTTGTGGGTTGATTACTCTATACAGTTTGGTCCTTGATTATGTTTTATTTAGCACTGTAACATAAATTGTTCTGGACTGGTTTCTACTTGCTTCATGTATGTCTAACAACTCTTTATGAACAGTGCCCTAGAATGACAGTCTAGTAAGCTGGGTTCTAGTTTGAGCTTTTTCCCTAAGTAGCTGGGTGAAAGAAGGGGGTGGGAGGAAAGAAAAAGTCAATTTGATCCTTTCTGGCTTTTAAATTCTATGGTTGGAGCAACCACATCACATGCTTTTTGGTACCCCCGAAGCACCTGAACTACTTCCAGGCATATCATAGATGTTCCATAAATATTTTTCTTCCTCACTGCCTTTGGGTCAATGGACTCTCCCATGACCATCCTTAAATCCTTGAGAATTTGCTACTTTTTTGCTTTCTCATATTTTTGTACTGGAGTTTCTTCACTTTGGTGGTTCTACAAATAAAGCCTTCATCACAGAATATAAAGATAATCATCAAAGATACCTAAAAATAATTTATACTCTAAACAACCATCTTCACTTAGGAATCCATTCTTTGACCTCTATTTGATTCCCTTTTGCAGACCAAGAAAATTTCAATTATTGAGGGTGGGTTAGAGTCCCTCTACTTAAGTGGAAATATAATTCTTAGGTTACAGTCAATACTGAAATGGTCGCTATATGCCCATGGATATGCATCTATCATTACATCTAATCATTTGGACATTTGCAAAATAGGAATAAAGGAACTCTTTACTAATATAGCTTGCATTACCCCATAATATGAACCAGCATGGTCAGTCTGAGACTGTCATACTATCAACTCAACACTATTATCTATTCCATATTCAAAGAACTCAAATTGTCCCCTGTCGTATCTAATGAAGAATCCTTTCCAGTGGCTTTTCTTAATGGCCACTCCAAAAGACAAGAAATATGAAATATTATTTACTTTAGCATTCCTTCTTATATAATGGTTAGATTTTATCCCACATTGCTAAGACTACAATGGACTCAAAGTAAAGGTTATTAACAGGATTGCTTTTTATTTCTACATAAACGTTGACTCAGTGCTCTTTTCAAACAAGCATTAATTCATTGTTTAGAATTCCAACCATGTGAGGAGAATAAATCTTAAGTACTGTAAGGTTGTTGTTTTTTTCAGTTGAGGAAAGTGAGGCTCAAGACCACATAGGGAATCAATGTTGATACATTTTCATCAATAACAGTGATTGAATAATAACTAGTGAGGCAGCAAGGCGGCATAAGGGATAGCAGACTGGACTTAATAGTCAGGAAAATCTGAGTGCCAATCTTACCCTATACACTTACTAGTTGTGTGATCCTGGGATAGTTACTTAATCACTGTCTTCCTTGGTTTCCTCATCTGTAAAATGGGAATAATTACAGCACCTCTCTCCCAGGGTTGCTGCCAGGAACAAATGAGATACTATTTACAAAGGGCTTTATAAACCTTAAAGCATTATATAAATGTGATCTATTTAATATTATTAATCCTGGAAAATTGGATTGTGACAGCTTAATTTATTTCACATTCAGGACTGAGTATTCTCTAATTTAATTTCTACTAATTCAAATACAAACCAATGCCTAACCGCAAAATAATTCAGTTTCTAATCCCCTTTAGCAACCTGTCCCACTGAACTGCAATGCCCTTTCTCACATTTATTGGGGAGGGACGACACCCAACCCTTCTGTCTTCTTTTAGATTGCTGATAGAACAGAAAAGATCACATGATCCAACTCCCCATCCCTTACTCACTTGTATAACAGAATGTCGGCAGCTTGAAGTACTGGGTATGTGAAAAGACCCACCGTCCCTTCTTGTTTCAGGCTAGCGTTCTTACTCTGTGGGGAAGAAAAAAAGGGGAGTGGGAATTCAGACATTTGCTTAATCATACTATTGAACTATGGATGTTTTCAAACCCAGGGAAATAGCACAGTAAGGAGGAGAAAACAGAGGAGCAGGAAAAAAGACTTGGGCTCTAGTCCCAACTCTGCCATGTATTCTGGGTGTGACCTTGGGCAGATCATTTAATCTTCTTGAAAGGCAGTTGTTCCACTGGTAAAATGGGGATAACTGCCTGTCCTGTTTACTTCACCTGCTTCTTATACAAGGAGCCAGGGAGATATAGATAAAAAATTCTCTGCAAACTCTGAAGTGCAATACAAATGTAAGAAATTCCTTCTTTCATTCATTCAAGGAAAATTTATTAACCAACTATCGTATGTCAGGCACTGGAGATACAAAACCAAAAATGAAGCCCATTCTGCCTTTAAAGAGTTTATATTCTAGGGGCAGCTAAGTGGTGCAATGGATAAAGCACTGGCCCTGGATTCAGGAGGACCTGAGTTCAAATCCAACATCAGACACTTGATACTTACTAGCTGTGTGACCTTGGGCAAGTCACTTAACCTTCATTGCCCTGCTCCCCCCCCCCCAAAAAAAAGGGTTTATATTCTACTGCAGGGAACAATACACACTTAGATCAGCAAATTCAAAATCTACAGAGCTGACAAAAGATGTAGGGGAGGACATGGATAAGAATGACACAGGATGTGTGCACTTTCTGATCAGAGAAAGCAACCATATTTACAGGATCCCACAGACAATGCCATATTGAAGGAGGAATACCTTATGGGATAATGTGGTGGGGACTGATACGAAATACTAAAAATGAAAGCTGAAGAGTGAAGGACTGGTGAGTACCATCTCAGAATTACCAAGGGCGAAGGCACTTTGATTTGAGATGAGGAGAACCATGTTGAGCCTTAGGGATTCAGAGTACCGCCATTTTGTTTCACCCCGAGGAATGTGGAAAGAACTGGCAACATTGCCTCTTAATTAAGCATTGGCACTTCAACATATTCTTTGTTTTGCTCTGCATAGCTCCTGTTTGGGGGCATCGGTTTCAGAGAAAACCGTGGCAGCTCTGAAAACTTACAAGGTGGGAAGTTGCCTGCAAATGGGATCAATGTGGACATAGTTGTAGACTCTCTAATTTTAGGCTATCATATTACAAAAATAAATGGAAGTGAAGTGCTGTGAATTATCCCAACTTAACTTTATTTAGTTGAGCTTCCTTGAGAAAGTGTAGCCTTCATTTTACTGTGGATTTGAACTGTTGCCTGAACCCATCTTGTTTAAATGTTACATAAAAATGTTATTTCCCTTCTCCCCACAATGAACACATTCTTGCCTTGCTGTCAATTAGTTCTGGTGGGGATGGAACGCAGATTCCAAGGCCAATGGATCCAGACTGTTAATCATAATAGGGAGGGTTCAAGGTCATTAGCAACTTAAACAAAAAGCAGACCCTGGATCATCCCTTCTGAGATTCAGAATAAGAGAATTTTGAAGCTTGAAGGGCCTTGAGAGTCTTAACCACGTTATTTTAACTATGACCTAGAGACTTTAGGAGACAAGCCACTTACTAACTTACCAAAGTTAGCACAGCTAATTAGATGAGCTAGAAGGCAAAGTTCTCGTGATCCACTGAGACAGGCCAATTGAGTGGGTAAATCAGAAGAATACAGAAAAGAGAAACTTCCATAATGATGGCATTTAAGTCCATTTTATGTTTCCTGCCTTGAAAATATTTACCTTCCACTGAGGTAAATTTTGTAACCGTGGCATCCTGATGAGACATCCAAGGATCCAATTTAATTCTGAGTGCTCTGGCACCTGAAGAAACGAGAAATTACATTATAAATATATTGTGAATATTTTTAATGTATATAAAACAAGATAAAGGTAATCAAGTGTTACCTCCAAACCACTGGAACACTAAGGAATTTTGAGAGTGCATGGAAGAAGAAAGGACTTTTTGTTTTGTTTTGTTTTACTATTGCATCAAATTCTAGATAAAGGTGCTGGAATGAAAACCACAGAAATTTGAGCCATTTGGTCTAGGAATCATTAGTCAGAGAAGAAGCAGAAACGGTGTTCCCACCCTTAAGGAATATTTCTTTTCTATAGTTTTTTTTTTCTTTTCACTATGGCCTCCCACACTCCCCAAAACTAGTAAGAGGGCCAACTTAGACTGTAAAGTCTCTGAGCCTTGTGAGGTGGGCCCCAGTCAACCAGGGAATGGATTGGGAGCTCCTCCAAACTATTTCCCCAAATTCACTGAACTTATGAGGGGGTTCTTGTCAAAAGATTTTGTTAAAAGCTGGAAACAAAGTTGGGGGTGACTCTTGGGTCCAGGATAAATTCCTTCTGATGAGCTAGAGTTTTATTTAGGGCAGGGCATCCCATCCTCAGCCCTTGGGATTCCCAGTCCTTCATTAATTGCAGCTTCTTCTTATCCATGTGATTGCCTTAAAAAGCAGAGATTGTTTCCAACTCTGAAAAGTGACACCAAATGTGTTCTTTGTGGGTTTTGTGAAGTGAACAGAGAGAAATGACGTTGCCTCAATTCAGGCTTGTTTCACTAAGGAGGATTCACCATCTGGAGGAGGAGGGTTTCTTTCTCTTTTCTCCTCCCTACTAGCCACAGAGAAAGAAGGTTGTTTTTCACTTGTCTGACAAGGACTCCCTCATAAAGCCAGGCAGGTCACTGAGCTGCCTCCATCATCTTCCTTCCAAGGCAGCATTTGGGTTTCATTGAGGGTAGTGGCTTTGACAACAATGTCTGCAAATTGCTAACTGCTGCTGTAAACAAACATCTGTCAGACAAAGGATATGGGGCTGTTCTACTTGGTGTGGCGTGGGGTGGGGGAGGCGTGGGGGAGGGAGGATTTGTTTTTTCTTTAATGAACTGGGTTGAAGGAATGAAAATATAGACAAACAAGCATAGAAATATGGGGAAAACCAAGACAATTTCTTCTCTTCCTGCCTATACGTGATGCTTTGTCAATGGACTACAAAAAGCCACCACTGTGTTTCAATGAAGTCAAGTGTTTTCCTTGGAGAAACCTTATATTTGGACATATGGAATGAAACTCATTTAATATTTTGTGGGGGATTCTCTTGGTGTTACCAAAACAAGGGAAATCAACTTAATTCAAATAATAATCTAAAGAGAAAGTAGGCTAAAGGTAAAAGACACCTTTTTTTCTCATCTTGTTTTTCCTGTTTTTAGAATAATAACATATTACAAGGTTTGGTTCCTTTGCTCACTTTACATTTGATGCAAAACTGTAAATATTTAGATTTCTATCACAGGTAAATGTAAAATTTTGCTATCTGAATAGAATATAGAACATAAGGAAAATAATAGTAGAACTTAATACACAGAACCAACCTAAATGGTTTTGTGAATAATTACAAAAACTGTTTTAGATAGAGAAAAATGAAGGCATGGAATTGATAAAGTAATTGGCTGGACATGGCAAATTAAATGTAGTGATTGGATTATAACTGAAGATTTCTGATCCTGTCATCCTAAAAAACATTGTATCTTGGAATCTTCAGGTGTTATTTAGAAAAGACTCTCATAAAAACAAAATTTGCATTTGGCCAGAGGATGGGATATTATTTGGGGAAGAGTATCTTCCATTTTTTTAAAATAGTGTCAGCATTTAGTACAGTAGGTTATTTGTTTGTTTGTTTGTTTGTTTGTTTGAATTTTTGCAGGGCAATGCAGGTTAAGTGACTTGCCCAGGGTCACACAGCTAGTAAGTGTCAAGTGTCTGAGACTGGATTTGAACCCAGGTCCTCCTGAATCCAGGGCCAGAGCTTTAACCACTGTACCACCTAGCTGCCCGTACAGTAGGTTAGACATGAGCAAATGAACAATTTGAAAAGTGAACATAAAATAGTTGCACCACCTTAGATATAAGGAACTGGTTAAGCAACACAACACAAAAGATACTTTCAAAGAAATGTACAACCAGAAAAAAAAAAAAGATGGACTACTCCTATAGCTGAGAGAAAGAAATGACCAATGGATGATCAACGAGTTCCATTGGTATCCATGCACATTAAGATATTCAGGGGAGAGTCTCCATTGTGTAAGTGGACTCCTTAAGGCAGATTTAGGGGAGAACATAGACCAGATCTGTGACGTAAAAGCAATTTTGGATGGCTTGCCATCTGGACTCCAGCAGAGAAAACTCACACTGATGAGAACATAGATCCATCCAAGTACCAAGGTAAAATACTAGTTTGAATTGGGGACAAAAGGACAACTAATGATATTTATGTAGTGCTGCCCTATCAGTACCTCACATGTGTCGTGACAGAAAATCTGTACATAATGACTGTTTACACTGTAATCTTTGAAATAATTATGACTCTGTAGCTTGTGGTTGATTCTTACACTAGACATAGCCTCTGCCAAGGCCAATGGCTCATAATCACAAACAGGCTGATCTCTAGGTGAAAACAGGAGGTGATGGGGGAAACATGGAGACCTAAGACACGTATCCAACAAAATCACCAGCTCTGATGAGGAGCCAAAGGTTTCCCAGAGTTCAATTACTGCAGGTCTTCTAGTTAAAAGGACAGTTTTGTGCATAAGAAGTGAGACAATTTAGAATGCGAGAAGATGTTGAAAAGAAGCAATTGGGCCGAAGATAGAAAGAGATCCTTCCCCAAACACCTGGGCAGAGCAAGAGAAACCCAACATTGGGCCTTTGATGCTGAATCAGGTGATGCTAAAAGATACAGCTGCTGGGGATCAATCAAACCCACTCAAGGAATCACCTAGGGCATTAAAACCTGGATGGGAGCCCTAAGATACTTTCTTGTCTCCCAGGACTTGTCTATTTCCTATGTAAATATTATCTTCCCAGGAAGTATTTCCTGTAGCTTGGCTGAGCATACTTGGAAAACTATTCAGACTCACAAATTCCCATTTATCATTTCCTCTCAAAACGAGCAATTTCATGCTGAGTTATTTTCACTAGAATCATCATCCCCATGACAAATCTCCTTAGCAGGAACCTTGTTCTGGGATCTGATTTTAATTAAAAGGCTCTTGTATCAACTGATAAACTCTCATACTGAATATATCCACTGTCTCTAATTGGCCCACTTCTGCTTGGCTTTGCCAATGTTTATCATCTTTTGTGCACACTTGGATTTCCGCAGACTTTTCTCCAAGTCCAACACTTCCAAAGTTCGTGCACAGTCAACAGCCTTCGTCAGCTTTACTCCTAAGCAAAGGTTATCTTCTGTGCTTTAGGATTTGTCTTTTCTCATGTCTTTTCTTCTAGGGATCTAGAAAATCTAGTACAGTTAGTTCAGTTTCCTGCATTAACATAACAGAATTTAATGGTGGACAATTAAAAATGTCAGACTGAATCTGATGGATGAAATATTTTTGTCATTAATGTGACTTTAGGTTCTATTTTTACATTTACATTTGTATAGTATAAGAAGAATAATATCCAACATTTATATATGCCAGGTGCTATGCTACATGCTTTATAATTATAATCTCATTTGATCTTCACAACAACCCTGGGGAGTAGGTGCTATTATCCCTATTTTATGAGTGATGAAAATGAGGCAAATGGAGGTTAAGTGACTTGCCCAGGGTCACACAGCTAATAATTGTCAGAGGTGGGATATCTTTCAGACTCTAGGTCCAGTGCTCTATCCACTGTACCACCCAACTGCCTAATATGAGTATTTCTAATGTTCCTGGGAATTCAAGGAAAACAAAAATAATGTAGCTGTATTCCTGGATCATGGAACTGGAGTAGACCTTGGAGGTCATATAGTCCAACCCCCTCAGTTGTCAGATGAGGAAACTGAGACCCAGGGGTTGCAAATAACTTGACAAAAGTCACACAGCTAACAAGTGTCAGAGTCAGCAACTGAACCCGTCTTCTGACTCTCCAAATCCAGCACTCTTTGCACAGCATGATACAGAAGTTAGAAGGTGATAAGAGGCTGTGCATTTGCCTAAACTAAGCTTTTTAAAAATAATTTCTGAAATCCACTACACATGAAAAAGAAAAGTGTCCCTTAAGCTGATTCAAAGAACCAGGTTAATCAGGTTTTTCTTGTATTACATCTGGAAAAGCATTAGTGATTACGTGTTTTGGCTTAAAAGGATTTCCATTCTCTTTTTTTGTTTTTGTGGGGCAATGGGGGTTAAGTGACTTGCCCAGGGTCACACAGCTGGTAGGTGTCAAGTGTCTGAGGCCGGATTTGAACTCAGGTCCTCCTGAATCCAAGACTAGTTCTTTATCTACTTCGCCATCTAGCTGCCCTGGATTTCCATTCTCTACAGTACAATGTACAAGCAACAGAACCTTTAGAAATCAACAGAGCCATTAAGTAAATCATCTACTTTAGATGATATAAAAAAAAATCAGAAGCAAAATTTTTTGGATTACTATCTTCCAGGTAAGGTTACTGCTCTATGGATGTTTCATAGACAGACTCAACACATTTGTGGAACACCCAGTTTTATAACAGTTCCAAATAGTCTGCTGTTTTAAAAGTTTGATGGAATGACACATCTCCATGGAGAATGAAAATATCAATGTTTCTGCCTGACAAATTGTGGTGTATAAATGTAGTGGAATATTATCCCACTGTAAGAAATGATGAATATGCAAAGACTGATGCCAAGTAAGCAGAGCCATAAAAACAGTGTAGATGTCTGCAACATTATAAATGGAAAGAACACCAGAAACAATACAGAAAAAAAGAAAAACAACAACAACAACAAAGAAATTGAAAGCTCTGTAATAGGCTGATTGTGTAACAATCAGGCTTGGCCCTGAGGAAGAAAGGAAAAAGGACCTTTCCCCTGCCTTCTTTGTAGAGGTGGGGGACTATATGTGTGGACACTGTCTATACTATCAGACTGAGGAGATGTGCTGGTTAAGTTAGTTTTGCAGAATACCTTCTTTTCTCTGCTCCCAGCCTCAGTCCCTAGCTCTCTGTCTCTGTCTCTGTCTCTGTCTCTCTCTTTGTTATACAGGAAGGCTGACTGGGGAAATGACATTGATATGAAAACAAAAACTAAGAAAATTTTTTTAAATGTTATTTCCATTTTACAGAAGAAGGAACTGAGTGAGGCAAAGGGAGATTAAGGGATTTGTCCATAGTCACAAAATAGCATTGGAGCTGTGCTCCCAAACTCCAAATCCAGTCCACCTTTTCACACAGAAGCATGACGCCCAAACTAAGAGGCTGCAGATACAGTTCTAATGATACATCTTTCACATAGCTGCCAAAGGTATATATTTTTTGTTTTGTTTTGCGGGGCAATGAGGGTTAAGTGACTTGCCCAGGGTTACTTACACAGCTAGTGTCAAGTGTCTGAGGTCGGATTTGAACTCAGGTCCTCCTGAATCCAGGGCTGGTGCTTTATCCACTGCACCACCTAGCTGCCCTTAAAGGTATATTTCTAAAGCAGAGGTCTGACCATGTTACTCCCCTGTCCAATAAGCTCCAGTGGTCTATCTTTGCATGCTCATTATACATTGTTTCCCCTTTCCATGCTCTATAGTCCAGCCAAACTGGCTTTCTTACTATTTCTCACATGACGTACCCATGCCATTCCTATCTCTATGCCTTTGCCCAGACTGACCCTCATGCTTGAAATGTCCTCCCTTCTCAACTCAACTCAACTCAACCTTTTAAAATCCTGAGCTTCCTTCAGAGTTCACTCAAGTACCATCTTCTTCCTCCATGAAGTCTTTCTTGATCTCCTTCTATTTATTTTGTATATAGTCAGTAGAGAGTGTATGTGTTGTGTTGCTGCCTAGATACAAGGGGAGCTTGTGAAGCTCCCTGAGGGCAGGGATGGCTTCATTTCTGCCATTGTTTTCCTGGTGCTTGGCACTTAGTAGGCACCTAATCAGTGCTTGTTGATGAACTGATAGTGACATCAGGCAGGGTTTATTCTTTTTTTCTTCTTCTTTTTTTTTTTTCTTGCAGGGCAATGAGGATTAAGTGACTTTCCCAGGGTCACACAGCTAGTAAGTGTCAAGTGTCTGAGACCGGATTTGAACTCAGGTCCTCCTGAATCTGGGGCTATTGCTTTATCCACTGCACCACCTAGCTGCCCCTCAGGAAGGTTTATTCTTTAACATAACAGGACTGGCAGTGCAGGTGCTGTGTTAATAAAGAACACTGGATTCTAACCTAACCCAGCAACTTCAGCAAATCCCTTCATCTTTTCAGTTTCTTCATCTGTAAAAGAGGGGGTTGCACAAGATGGCCTCTAGGGGTCTACCAGCTCCAAACCTATGATCCTATGCAGAGTCCACCATGAGAGAAGGAAAGACGACCTTTCTAATTCTCCATTAACTCATTATGAGCAACAAGACTCACACATTTAGTTTCATCAGCCTGTCCATCATGGATGATTCCGTGTGGCAGGCTGGTTCTGCTTTGTCCTCGCCCTTACGTTCCTTCCCAATTTTGGTTTCTGGGGTAATAATGCAGGACTCCATTCTAATTAGAGAATTCTGAAGGAATCCTATATCACAGATCCCATTCTCTTCTTCCTCCTCCTCCCTCACCCATCAATCTGCCTGAACTGCTTTTGGACTCATTGAAACAATGGGAAGCCTGACAGATCAGGGCATCTCTCTCTGCTCTGATGGTGAGTTAGTGTCTCAAGTTATGTCCTCCACCTTTTATCTTCTATATGCAGTGATTACAATGTGGGGAAGGCAGCAGTTGGAAATGTGGAGACCCACAATTCAGAGACAGCTGTGAGAAGCAGAGATTGGATCTGTATACAGGCTGGAAATAAAAGACCACTGACTCCAGCAATGGTAAGGAAACATCTACAATGCACACACACACACACAAACACTCTTACACACTCACATACTCACACACATACACACACACACACACACACACTTACACACATACACACCTTTCAGAAGAGAGGTAGTCAGTAAAATTCTCCACATATGGCAAACATATTTTAGGGGAAGCAACATGACCAGCAGCGAGAGGGAGAGAGAGAAAAAGAAAATAATGAGAAAAATCTTCAATGAGCCTAAATTGTTCCAGTCAGACTGTTCAGAAAGAATGCAAAGGAATGGAGACAAAAAACTATTGGTAAAACCAATACTATAGCTTGGAAAATCCATTTTCTCCATTTGTAATTATCTCTAGAAATGAATTAAGATGTGCAGAATTAGTAATATGCACAAATAAATGTATTGTTTTAAAGGAAAACCAAACCAAAGATGCCATTTCAAGTGTATTATACTTTCCACTATAGTTATGTTCCTGAAGTCATATATAAATTGAATATTTTTCATTGATTTGCATAACTAAAGAGATACTTTATTTTAATTTGTAACATCATCAATTAATTGCGGCTACAAAAACTTAAAACAGTTTTAATATTAATGAACTATGGGGCAGGCTGGGAAATCAATATTTGAAAGATAAGTCAATCTTCATTTACCTTTTTAGTAAGGTTGGAATTTCCCCCATTAGATTTCATAAAAACCAACCAGATCAGGTCCTGACTCTATCATTTAATTCTATTTCATTACTTATAAAACATGAGAGTTGTGCTAGATCAGTGGGTCATGAAGCCCTTGGAGATTCACAATGATAGTTTAAAGTACTCATACTAAAAATTCTTTAATGGCACCTTAAGCAGTAAATAATTGCCCAAATATGGTACAGATAAATTTTTCTTTTGTGATAATATATGTGTTCATATTTGTAGCATCACAAGTTTGTCTCTGCAGGGATTTGAAACTATCATGGGCATGCACACAATGATTTTGGTGTTTTGCCACTGATTTTATCAAATTCTGTCCACTTCTGACTAAGCAGTTTCTTATTCTGTCCCCCAATTGTTTCCAAGTTGCCACAAGGATTTGACATTCAAATGCAAACTGATTCCCAAGGGACGTTCAAACACAGGTGCATTCCCTCATTAGCATTCTGCATCCTGCACCAGACTTGCTCCCACATTCTCCTCTGTTACCCTATAATCACACAGCATCATCTGCATAATCACATGAAGAAGATGCTATGAATGTTTGCATTCCTGCAGTACAAATATCAGGCTGCTTGAAATGATCCATGGTTGACCATGATGCGCATTACAATCTTGACACCATCTCAAACATTCTGCAGAAACCAACTTTATCATACCTCTTATTGCAATATAAGGCTGCTTTCTGATTTTAACTTATCTTCCACTTATGTTAGCAGTCTTCGATCTGGTTGATTTTCAAATAAATTTGTTGGTCAGTTGGTTAGCAGAGTCTCTGTGACATTGTGGCTGATGTGGCAGTTAAGAAGGTCAAATTTGGAAGCATTTTTTCCTTAGGTGAATTTATGTGTAAACATTAAAAATGAAGCAATATTTGCAAGTGAACTTTAAATGCACTTATCACCTAATACAGCATTTGTCATCCACAATTGAAAAGTAAACATTTTATAATGCAATTAGGTGTTCATTTTCATTGATTGGTCTAGGTGACTAAAAATGAAACAAATGAGTTTCCATCTCTCAGCAAGAGAATTCGTAAAATTTTCCTACTGTTTTCTACCACATATCTGTGTGAGCTAGCATTCTCACTTTATTCTTGTTTCAAATGAAGATACGGGGGGGACAGGGACGGGACTCAATGTGGAACCAGATTTAAGACTGTCTTTGTCTGGTGTTGAGCAAAATATTGCAAACCTTTGTTCAGATAAAGTACAAGACTGAAATTAAGCTTATATATGATTATATTATATCAAGTATCTTCCCAGTTGTAACTTATTTCACTGTAAATGTTATGTATAGACAAAATTTTTGTAAAATGAAAATTAACTTGAAGTCTTGCAGAGAAGTAGTAAGCATATGAGGTCTTCCTGGATTCTTTTAATTTTTTCAGCAAGTTCCATACAAAATATTCATAATTTCAAAATATATACTTAGAGTTTTCACAATTCTATGTAGAATAAAATATTATATTTTATAATTATAATTAGATAATATAAATTTCAATTTGGAACTTTTAGGGGTAAAAGTTATTACTGTAATTGTAAGCACTTAATAAATCTAAAAGAATATTAATGAGTAATATATTATACTTAATTAGTAGTGTAACGATTGGAATGACGGCACCTGCTGGATACTTACTGTAGAAGAGTTCTGCCCATGAAGCGAAGGTCTTTGAGGGCAAGACCAGGAGTCTTTTCTTTGGGAGGAAGTGACGCGGACTAGTGGGAGGAGGAAGGAAGAGACTGGCGCTGACTCTGGGGCTCTTTCCTGAGGACGCTGGCGGAGAAGGGAGCTAGAAATGTGCTCTCCCTTTAATAGATAGGAATCTAGGCCTTTCTCTCTCTCTTTACCAAATTCTTATTCTCCTTAATAAATGCTTAAAAGTCTAACTCTTGCTAAAGCTTATAATTTATTGGCGACCACTCATTAGATATTTTAGACAGTTTAGCTAGAATTTTAGCCCTTAACAGAAGATACTCAAACATACCTGTACCTAGAATGCTCTAGAGCTCAGAATGCTAAGCCTCAGTATTATCAATGACTTAAATGAAAACATAAAGGCATACTTAACAGATTTGAAGATGACACATAGTTGGAAGGGAGAGGTAATACATTAGATAACAAATCAGTTTTCAGTGATGTGCCTAAAACAATAAAAGAAAATGTAGTCAAGTTGAATGCAAATTCTTGCATTTGGGTTTTAAAATAAACCATATAATGGATGGGGGACAACCTGGCTTGACAGAAATTTGTGTGAAAAAAAAAGATTGAAAAATTTTCATTGGCTGGAATCTTAAAAGCCAAGAGTACAATACAACTACTAAAAAAGGCTAATCATATCTTGGGCTGCATATATTAAAAGAAGGCAATAATTCCAACTATATCATGGATGAATAGATCCAAACAGGTCCAATATACAGTAGTGTGGTTATTTCTAGGAACATTTTAAGAGGGAAAATTGACGGATGCGTGTTATCAACAGGATAAAGTATATACAATTTATATTATGTGAAAACAGCTTTGGGAACTGCTTATATTTAGCTTGGGGAAGATAAGATTTAAGGAGACCATGATAACTCATTAAATATAATTTTTTTTTTTTTGGTGAGGCAATTGGGATTAAGTGACTTGCCCAGGGTCACACAGCTAGTAAGTGTCAAGTGTCTGAGGCTGGATTTGAACTCAGGTCCTCCTGACTCCAGGGCCAGTGCTCTATCCACTGTTCCACCTAGCTGCCCCACTCATTAAATATTTTAAGGCTTTTTATATGAAAGAGAAATTTGATTCATTTGGGATGAATGCATAGAGCCGAAGTCTGACCAAGATAGAAGTTACAGAGAGGCAGAATATGGCTCACCATAAATAAACATTTTCTCAAAATTGGAGCTGTCCAAAAATTAGAATGAATTGCCTCACAAAGGAGTGAAGATCCCACCAAATGCATATTTCAGGAAGAGGCTCAGTGAACATATATCTGTCAGAGATGTTGGTGACCACCCTAATTGGGTGGTTGATCACATTAGAGGGGCTCTCAGGTCCCTTCTGACTCTGAGATTTTTATGATTCTATTAAATAGTAAAATTCTCCTTAAAGTAGGAAACATTAATGTAATAAATGCATTTTCTCTTTAAATGCATTCATTTGTTTAATAAATATTTATTGAGCATCTATATAACGTTAGATATCGTGTCAGAAATTAAAAGGTATACAAAGACATACAAGACATGGTCTCTGACCTGTAGAAGTTTCAAATCAAGGTCTGTGGCATATTTCTTTATAATATCTATTGATAGGGCAGCTAGGTGGTGCGGTGGATAAAGCACTGGCTGCTGAATTCAGGATGACCAGAGTTCAAATCCAGACTTACCAGCTGTGTGACCCCGGGGCAAGTCACTTAACCCTCATTGCCCTGCCCCCCCCAAAAGATATCAACAAAAATTTATCTTAAAAAACTTGATTTTTTTTTTTATTAGAAGCCTTCAAGTATCTATACCTCTGGGTTCCTTGGCCTATCTGATGGTCAAAGAGAAATTCAAATCGTTCACAAAAAGAATCTAAGGCAACCTTACTGGCTTTTGCCCTCAAGTCTACTTTAGCTTGAGCATGGAAGTTCAGGACTACCTCAAGTTCCTAGCTGGTCTCTCAGAGATCTCCTGAAGGCTCTGTTTCCAGAGGAGAGACAATGGATAATATCCAATGAATGGGATACCCAATGTGGAAAAGAGTAGGTCCTAAATCTCACTCCATTGTCAACACATTGAATCACAAGGAACATTTGTTAAATCATATTACTACATTGTATTATAAATAACGGTTTTCCAAGAAAACCCCAAATTGGGTCAAGAAGAGCTGGACATGACTGAACAACAACAACAACAAATGGTAATCATAGAAGGAAAGGATCACAACAACATAAGGCTGCTTTAGTCATAACTGACAGGACCACTTTTAAATACCTGAAAAACAAACAGGAGGCAGAAGAGCAAATCCTCTCCTCAGATACAAGAAAAAGTGGTTATACAGAATTCTGACATGTAAAACTGACCTGGGACTGTTGAAAAAGAATGCTTTTTTCTGGGTTTATGCCACAGGCGAGCAGCACAGCAGTCATGTCCAAAATGCTCTGGTGAAGAACAGCTGGATCTTGGGGGACAGTGATGGAATGAAGATCCACGATGCTGAATAGTACAGAGCTGCAGTCTTTCTGTAGACTCACCCAGCTCTCGATGGCTCCCAGGTAATTCCCCAGATGAGGGATCCCTGTAGGCTGGATGCCAGAGAATATTCGATGCTTGCTATTAGTCTAGAACAAAGGAAAACATTAATTCTTTCTTTTGAAGCCAGATCCAGAAATCCTTTATCATTAACCGACATAAAAGGTGTTACTAGCATCACTAGTCATTTGCTGAGTGCCAATTTGACATTTATAAAGGAATAGAAGGGGTGCAAAGGGAAGCTGAAGGAATTTATCATCTAGTTTGAGAGACAGAATATATAAACAAAAGGTTAAAAAAAAAAACCCACAGTCGGAAGCATATGCTGAGTGCTAAATGAACAAAAAGAACAAGTGTTATAAGAATTTAGAGGAAAGGGAGAAATCACTCCGGACTTAGGCATCACCAAAAGGCTTCCATGTCACCAGTGCTAAAGGCTGCTACTATCTTACTAAAATCATCTTGTGGCTCAGCAGGCAGAACAAAATATTTGGGGTTAGGAAACGTGAGTTTTATTTTTAGCATCACTTTGACAAGTTACTTAATTTTTCTATATTCCAGTCTCCCTCTATTTTTAATAAAGATAATATTTGTCTTTTCATACACTCCAAAGGATTTGAGCTCTGAAGCATGCTGACGATTTATAATGTTTTGGTCATGGTTGTGTTTCTTTGTTGGTTTGTACCTCCTAGTGGTTGAAGCCATGATGGTAACATGAAAGAACAATGGGTAATAAAAAAGCAGTTGGTTTTGATTTGTCTGAATAATTCTGCATTTCATAATGCAATAAAAAAGAACATTTATCAGAAAATGTGCATTCCTGAAAGAAAGGTGCTGCAAAAATAAAATGTATTGTTACTGCTATTTATAACAAATGTGCAGGATAGAGCTCGGGATCACTCTGGTTATCCTTATCGTGTGGAATTTATTTCATCCTGCCCTGAATTCCAGTTCCTTGTAAACATTTCTTATTTTCCCTATTCGCTCTTTGAGGGAAAATTTTGTTTTGTACATTTTTATAACCTTGATAGTGCCTTATATGTTATAGGTGCTCAATAAAAAGATTTGATAAATGAAGATTTTGAAAATATAAATATCATAGTTATAGGACAAAAGGACTTGAAGGGCCCTGAGGGTTCATCTAGTTCAAAACTTCCACTTTATAAAGGAGAAACCTATGGCTCAGAGAAATTAGACATTTCTTAGTTGTCTGCTAGAAGATTACATAGGCATTCAACTATTTTTCACATAATCATCTGCTCAGTTTATCTCCTTCACTAATATTCCCAGTGCATATGATCAGAAGACTTAGAAAGGTTTCATAAACCTATTTAGGTCTTAAGTATTTACTTAATTTTCCATACTCCAGGAAGATATAAGCTATAAAGATAGCAAACAGAAAAGATAAGGTAACTGTATATTCTGGTGCCATGTGTATTAGTCAGAGAGGTGATAGGTCCAATCCCAGGGGTTGGGTGGTGTAGAGAAGGGGAAGCTGATAGCTTTCCAGTTCAAAGAATGACAGAAATTAAAGAATTGGAAGGGATCTTAGCAACCAACTAGTCTAACCCATAAACAAAAGGAACAGGACCAGTGGCCATGGAGCTTCTAAAGACCTTCAAAGAGGTGTGGGGGTGAGGGGGAGGTGGAAGAAGGGAATGTATCACCTCTCAGAGTAATTCATTCCACTTTTGGATAGCTCTAATTGTTAGGAGGTTTTCCCTGACATCAACTCTAAATTTTCTTCTATTTAACTTTCACCCATTGCTGCTTTGGGGTTCTGGGTTGGGGGCTATCTCTATCCAGAACATGGTTCTTAACTACGAGTGTGTTCCAAGGCCCTGTTCTAGACTCTTTTCTCTTCTTTCTTTCTTTCTTTCTCTCTCTCTCTCTCTCTCTCTCTCTCTCTCTCTCTCTCTCTCTCTCTTTCTTTCTGGTGAGGCAATTGGGGTTAAGTGGCTTGCCCAGGGTCACACAGCTAGTAAGTGTTAAGTGTCTGAGGCTGGATTCGAACTCAGGTCCTCCTGACTCCAGGGCTGGTACTCTATCCACTGTGCCACCTAGCTGCCCCTCTTCTTTCTATATACTCTCATGGAGACCTTATTAGCTCTCACAGGTTTAATTATTATTCTATGCTGATGACCCCTAGATCTATATATCCAGTCCTAGTCTCTCTCCTGAGTTCTGGTTCCATGTTACAAAAACTGGGTATTTTCAATTGCATACCCCATAGGCATCCCAAGGGGAATATGTCCAAAGTAGAACTCATTATCTTTTCCCCTTGTTAAGGGCTAAAATTCTAGCTAGTCTGTCTAAAATATCTAATGAGTGGTCGCCAATAAATTATAAGCTTTAGCAAGAGTTAGGCTTTTAAGCATTTATTAAGGAGAATAAGAATTTGGTAAAGAGAGAGAAAAAGGCCTATATTCATCTATCTATTAAAGGGAGAGCACATTTCTAGACCCACTTTCCACCAGAGTCCAAAGGAAAGAGTGCGAGACAGAGCGCCAGTCTCTTCCTTCTTCCTCCCACTAGCCAACATCACTTCCTGACACCAAAGAAAAGACGCATGTTCTTGCCCTCAAAGACCTTCCTTTCATGGCGGAACTTTTCTATAGTAAGTCTCCAGCAGGTGGCGTCATTCCAATCGTTACACCCCAAACCCAATTTGCATCTGAATTTCTACATTTATGATGAAAGTACCACCATCCTTCCAGTCACCCAGACTCACAACTTTGGTGCCATCCCCAACTCATCACACATATTAGACTTTTGTTTCTAACTCCAGAACATATCAGATGGTCTGTTACATTCCTCTCACACAGTCAACAGCCTGGTTACGGTCCTTATTATCTCTCATCTGGACTGCTATACTAATCTCCTAATTGATCTCTGTACCTCAAATGTCTTCCTATTCCAATCTATCCTCTGTATTGCCAACAAAGTGTGATATTCCTAAAACTAGGTCTGCTCATGTCACTCTACTACTCAGTAAACTCTAGTGGCTCTCTGTTATTTCATTGACCAAATATAAACACTGGCATGTGGGGCTCTTCACAAACTGGGCCCATTCTAACTTTCCAGCCTTATCAGAATTTCTCCCATTTATATACATTTTGACTTAGTCAAACTGGCCTTCTTACTTTTCCTATACACAGAACTTCACCTCCCATCTCCATTGTCCTCCACTCACCATCTTCCATGCCTAGGAATCACTCCTTACTCACCTGTACCAGTTTTCTTTAAGACTCAGTTAAAATGCCACTAAAGGAAGCCTTTGCTGAGACTCCAGCTGCTAGTGCCTTCCTTCCAGTATTGCCTTATATGTATTCTGAATCAATCTATATAGAGAGATAGAGATAGATATCTATATATCTCTATCTCTATCTCTACATATACATGTTGTCTCCCCACTGCTATTCAGTAAGTTCTGCAAGGGTGGAGAATTGTTTCACTTCTGTCTTTGGATCTCCAGGGCCTAGTTCAGTGCTTGGAACATAGTAAGCATTTAGTAAAAGCTTGCTGATTAATTGATTGATTGGATTACTACTGTTTTAAGAAATCTGGCAGAGAACAGAGACAGCAACTTGAAAGGAAGGTTTATTTTTTTTTCTAATAGGGGACATATGTGCTTTTATTTTATTTTTTAGGGGAGGGGGGAAGAAACCAGAAGCAAAAATTTAAGTTTTGAGAGAGAAGGGATGACCAAAGGAATAAGGTTCCTGAGGAAGTGGGATCCTTGATATAAGTGGAGAAGTTAGCTTTGATAAGCAGGAGAGCTGTCTGTCACTTTCTCTTGGAATGGAGAGAAAGAGGAAAGAATAGTGAATGTATAAAGGTGGAAGCAGTGAGGATTTAATTTCCATTTTTTGATCATGTGCCTGGTTCCACAGTACATGAAGAACCTTTTGATCATGCACAACTTCAATTGTCTCCATCTCTTTCACTATCCTCCCCAATTGTGTCCTTAGCTCCATCTTTAAAATATATATATATGTGTATATATTTATGTTTTTAATATATATATTTTTTAAATTTTGAGCTACAGATTATCTCCCTTTCACTTCTCCCTCAGCCAATGAAAATTGAAAATGAAAAAATGTAATTATACAACATGAAATCAGGTAAAACATATTTCCATACGAGTCATGTTGCAAAAAAAAAAAAAGCAAGAAAAATAAAATGAAAAAAGTATGCCTCCGTCTGCCCTCAGATTTCATCAACTCTCTGCAGAGGTGGGTAGCATTTTAAATCATAAGTTCTTCAGAGGTGTCTTAGATCATTGTATGGATCAGAATAGCTAAGTCATTCGCAGTTGATCATTGTACAATGCTGCTGTTACTGGGTGCAACATTCTCCTGGTTCTGCTCACTTCACATTACATCAGTTCATATAAGTCTGGCCAGGATTTTCTGAAACCATCCTGTTCATCATTTCTTATATTCCATTACAATCATATAGCACAACTTATTTTTCCGATTGATGGGAATTTCCTCAATTTCCTAATCTCTGCCATCACCAAAAAAAAAAAAAAAAAGAGCTCCTTTAGCTCCCATCTTCAGGTCTCTAGTGCCTCCTTGTCCTCTAGCCCTCTCTCTCCCTCTCTCTCTCTCACCAGGTATCAGTAGGTAGGAGTAAATGGGAGGTAGCAGTTGTGGGTTAGAAAAGCATAAATATATGTTTTAAAATGCTGAGTAACAAACATAATCTTTCCCATTTTACAAATAATGAAGGAAAAGTGAAGCCAAAAATAGTCTCCCAAGTTAGGAATGCTGTAGCCTATCATTTAGATATTAAATCACTTTCCTCTAAACAATTTCTGATTCAGACTGATACAGAAAATAATTTTATAGGATGGAAAAGATTAGGTTTTCATGCTTGTAGGGCTGGAGATGACACTTTAAAAAAAAGAATCCAATTTAGTAAGAAAGGGCTAAAGGGGTTGATTTATGGGGAAAGATATGTTCCAACTGATGCTAGGTGACCCCTTGTCTCATATGGTATAGTGGAAATTCCTTTCATGTATGGTTTTGACTGGATGGTCTCTTTCAACTCTCAAAATCTGTGATTTTGAGCACTTATGTAGGTATGTACATATATGTATGTTGATACATAGAAGTATGTATTTATCTAATACATATGGATAAGTTGGGGGGAAAAACCCAGAAAAACCCTAAACTTCCTTCAAGACTAGATATCATGGTGTGGGAGAATGTGCCATCCAGAAATTCTTGACCAAGGAAGGAAAGGCACCGTTTAGGGTTGTGAAAACAAGGAGTACCGAACTGAAAATAAGAATAGGAACATTTCCACACAATGGCAGGGAAATTCCCCTATGGTGACCTAGAAGTCTTAAGGAATCATCTCCCAGGAGAAGAGGTGGAAATTCCAATTCTTGAGAAAGCTGGAATAGGAAAAGTACTGGAGGAGACTGTGGGAAAGAATTCTGGCCATTGGGAATGGACTAGACATGATCTAATATATCTTTTCCATTTTCTGGTTTCTGAGATTCTACACATCAGTGCAAAGGGAATGATGTTATCAAGAAATAAGGGCAGCATGAATTATTTTGCTGAATTTTCAAGGAGCTATTAAAAAAATAAAACCTCTAAATGAATACTGGATTCTTGGTCTTAAAAATATACAGAAATTGTCTTGCTCCTCTGCAGCAAGTTTATGTTCCCGTCTGTTCCCCCTGTGAGAGTCAGCAGGCAGCCTGGCTGCTTGGCAGGGGAGATATGCTTGGTACCATGAGATCATGGGGTTGGAATGTGGAGTTTGGGGGTCGGGAGGATGGGGGGTTCTCTGTTCAAAAGCACTAGAGTTGGAAAAGAATGAAAATGAAAGGAGCATGGGCTTCCCAATGGACTGGGAGGCAAACCACAAGGCAAACAGGCTCAGGCCCAGCCCACAGGCATTCATTCATTCATTCACTCAGACGTTTGGAGTATCAGCCATGTGCAAACATCGGTCCACAAAGGCTGGTCCAGAAAGCACTAAGGATGGAGTCTTTCAGAAAACTGTTCTTAATTTTTATGTCAGGTGGACATTTGCTGATCAACTCCATTTCCAATAAACTAATCTTGCTGAGAAGGATGCTTTTGGGGGACAGCTTGGTGGCACAGTGGATAAAGCACTGGCCCTGGATTCGGAGGGACCTGAGTTCAAATCCAGCCTCTTACACTTGACACTTAGTAGCTGTGTAACCCTGGGAAAGTCACTTAACCCTCATTGTCCCACCAAAAAAAGAAAGGAAAAAAAAAAGGAAAAAAGAGAGAATGCTGCTTTTGCAATGGAAACCATAGGACCTCAGGTTGTCTCAGCATTGGAATTTGACATTTTCCAGAACCAATGAAATGGTCTCATCAAATGTGAAGCTGATATACTCAATCATTTGGTGAAGATAATTATTGCTATTCTTGCCCTGAGGTGCAGATTTGTCAAAATTAATCATTTTGATACCAAATCATGATATAATGGAAAATTCACAAGGTATTAATAGTTCTCCAATGTGATTTTCTATAATGTCTAAGCAAAGTACAAAATACATTTTAAAGATATCTTTTTTATTTTTTATTTCATTTCATTTATTTATGTATTCATTCATTTATTTTATTTTTGTGGGGCAATGAGGGTTAAGTGACATTCCCAGGGATACACAGCTACTAAGTGTCAAGTGTTTGAGGCTGGATTTGAACTCAGGTCTTCCTGAATCCAGGGCCTGGGTTTTATCCACTGTGCCACCTAGCTGCCCCAAAGATATCTTCTAAAAGAGAGGTAGACTCCATGAAGATTTCAGGATGCAGGCAAACAAGAGTTCCAGAGGTACTTACATCAAGCTCGACACTTACTGATTGTTCACATATATTATACCTGTATTAACAGTATACCTAGAAATAAAGGAAAATCAGATTTCTGATGTATCTTTGTATCCTAGGTATGGTATGAAAGTCGGAAGTGTATCAAGGACTGGAATCCTGACTGAGACATTATTTGTATGATCATGGGCAACGTACTTCATCTTTCCAAATCCTGTTTCCTCATCCATAAAATGGGGACAATAATGGCATCTACATCATGGGGTTGTTGAGAGGAACAAATGACAGAATATATGAAAATGCTTTGCAAACCTGAAAACACTCTAAAAGTGTGAAGTGGCACCATTATAACTGTCAGTATTCCTACTGCAAGCTACTTAACTAGGAAATACTTGGAATAAACAACTTTCTATTTGCCTAGCTATAAACCAAAGCCAAAAACATAAGAGCTCTTCCAATCCTCTGTAATCTTCCTCCATCCTCTTTTCACCTTATTTTTTTATGCTAACCCCAGGTTTCTCTAATGGAGCTTTATCATTTTATCTCAAACCTGATAGAGGTAAATACTAGGCCTCTACTAATCTAATACTTCCATTACTCTGGGTGAATTGTGTACAGTGCAAAAACATTTACGAGGACCTAGATAACAGTGATGACATCTCATATTCACACAAGTGTTTTAAGATTTATGAAACACTTCCTTGACAACCATGTGAGGCAAGTAAAGATTTTGCGTTGTTGGTTTTTTTAAATCCAATTTTTATAGAAAAAGACAGTGAGGCTCAGGGAGGTTTTGTGACTTTCTCAGTGGCTGAACTGGGGCTCAAACATGGCTCTACTGACTCCACATAGGACGCCTTTTCTACCAATTGGTTTGCAGTTAGCATCGCCTATTCTGTTAAATCATGATTTACACATCTCTACTAAATTTTAGGTTTGAAGGCATGGGTGAGGTCTTCTTTATTACTATATGTCCCCTAGGACCTAGTACAGTGCATTGCAGGTAACAGGCACTTAATAAATATTTCTTGAGTGAATTAATTAAATTGAGTACAAATCAATATGAAAAGACATAAGGGAAATACAATATCCTACAAGAAGATGATAGAGAGCAAGAACCGAATGAGTCCCGGAAAATGTTAAGCTGTTTTGTTTTCTGTTGATGCCTTGCACTGAGGATGCACTTAACAAACTTTGAAAATTTTGGTGCTTAATTTGAAGAAATAGATATATGGGGGAGATATGGAGTTGTCTAATTTGATAGAAGCATAGAGTGCATGAGCTTTGTTGGAGCTCTACTGCAGTGGGGCCACAATGCCAGGGGAAAAAAATGTTAATTTTTATATTGCATATTTAGTTAAATAAAGAAATATATAGCTTTTATCAAAACCATTCAACTCAATAAATAATTATAGCAAAAAAAGAGTAGTTTTCTCCTAAAACCTTTTTACTTTCCTGCGTTATGTTTTTAAAGATTTGCCATGGGATTTCCACACATTATCTGATTTTGGTCCATACAACTATCTCATTAAGTAGGTAGGGTGAATATTATCATCTCTGTTTTACAGATGAGGAAACTTCATGAAGTTTGGAAAGGTTAAATGATTTACCTATGGTTACACTACTAAGTGTTTAAGGTGGGAAGTCAGAGGTTCTGATTTTAAATCCAGTGCTTGATTAAATTATTAAGTGCCTACTCTGGGGAATAAAAAGACCAAAAAAAAAAAAATCAATCAGTCTGTGCCCTTAAAGAAGTCCACTAGCAAGGCAGCGGATAAAGCACTGGTCTTGGATTCAGGAGGACCTGAGTTCAAATCCAGCCTCAGACACTTGACACTAGCTGTGTGACCCAAGGCAAGTCACTTAACCCTCATTGCCATGCCCTCCCCCCAAAAAAGAAGTCTACTAGCATTACTAAAGCACAATTTATAGAGTATGACATGGTTGGACTATATTTGGGGGCATCTTTGTGGAAGATTGGACTGGAGAGGGAGTATGTTAAGACAAGAACACCAATTAAGACACTATAGCAATAACATAGGCAAGAGGAGAGTAGGGCATGAACTAGAGAAAAGACATGTGAGTAGAGGGAAAGGGATGGTGACAGAGTTGTTCCAGAGGTAGAAATGACAAGCTTTGACAACTGGCTGGATATGTGGGGTGAGAGAGTAAGTAATCAAGGATAACAGCGAGGTTGAAAATCTGGAGGCCTGGAAAGATGACTGACAAATCTAGTTAAGTTCTGCAAAGAGGTCAGTTGGAGGGAAAGGTGATGATTTTTGTTTTGGGTATGTTGAGTTTGAGATGCTTAGGGGACATTATGTTCAAAATGTCCAATATGCATTGGGTGATGCAGGTCTGGATCTCAGAAAAGAAGGTTAGTGCTTTATAGAAATTGTTAGTCATCTGGATAATTAAACCCATGGTATCTGATGAGTCTCATCAAGTGAAAGTGTTGAGACAAAAGGGAAGAATATCTAGCATAGAAATACCCACAATTAGGGGACAGACAGGATGTAGATGACAATCTATCAATCCGTCTTGAAGAACTGTCAGACACATAGGAAGAGAACCAAAAGACAGCAGTGTCACAATAATGCAAAGAGAAGAAAAAAAGTAATCAGGAGCCAGGGGGCAGCTAGGTAATGCAGTGGATAAAGCACCGGCCCTGGATTCAGGAAGACCTGAGTTCAAATCCGGCCGCAGACACACTAGCTGTGTGACCCTGGGCAAGTCACTTAACCCCCATTGTCCTGCAAAAAAAAAAAAAAGTAATCAGGAGGAGAAGGTGGTCAACATTGGTCATGTTATATAGAGATCAAAGATAAAGACTGGGGAAAGGCTGCTCTGTCACTGTTGTCTCTCAAGTTACGGTGGTCATGGTGGGTAAATTAAGTTTTCAAGGTTAAAGAAAATTTGGCTGAGTCTTCCTCACATTAGCAAGAGAGTGAAAACTGCCTGATACGTGGGCAAAGGTATGAATGGTTATTGTTTATAAGGTGACTCTATGTGTCAGGTGAACATATGATACATTTAGTAATAGCTTTGATTCCTACTTATGCACGTTAGTATAAAGATGGAACAGGGGGGAAAAATTCAACTCTAGAGCCTCAAATACAAAAAATACTGAACGTGGCCAACTGTCACATCTGTTTTCCAAACCTTTCCTCCTATTAATGTCTGATAGAAATCCTGAGGCAATACAATTTGCTGCAATAATTCTAAGACATTAGATGATGCTAAAAGGAATCTTTCTGTTTAGGTTCTCTTTCTGGGAAGCTTGCTGGTTACCATAGCTTCTGCATTCAATATCTCAGAAACAGGTTCTACTCTGTACTGGAAATACTCCTGGTCTCAGGCACTGGAGAGTTTAGATAGTAAGTATCTTCATCTAGTTTTTCATTGCTATGAAAAGTGTTGTTCCAACTCTATCATTGATCATCTCTTATCTCTCTGAATGCCTCTTAGGGTAATTATCTCACTTTTCCAATAACCCTAGTGACTAGTGATTTAGGATAATGGGGTCCTTCTGCTACAACACACATACATGGCTGAGGAAAGCCAAGACAAACCCTGGCGAAGTCATTTGACCACTTTGACTTTAAGATCTATAAGATAAAATGGGTAGAATAGTTGACCTCTGAGGTATCTTCTGACTATAATTCTGAGTAGGATTCTAAATTCCCTTATATTTGACATGGAAAGTGTTCTATTTTTCCTATAACTGAGTTTTGGACAGCTGTTTAGTATATTCTGGTGAATGGTCTAGCAGTTGCTGAGACAGATGGGCCAAGAATTTTTAAACAGCTGCTGGTCAGGGCCTCTGGTAGTGTCGCAAATGCAATCAGGACAAGAGGACCAAATAGTCCAGGCTGAGGTTCATGTGGCAGCGCATCTGACACTTCTCATTAGAAATTAAAGGCAACTATTGCCTTTGTTGTCCATAAAGTCACACATGAGAATTTCCACTAGGGAAACAACCACCTTTGGCTTTAATTGAGAAAAGTCAAGTACATTTCTGGTTTCTGAGGGTTTCGACCTTGACATAGAGCTTTCTGCCCAGGATCAACCTCTATTCCCTCTCCTCCAGAAAATTCCCCAGAGCTTTTGACCTCAAGAAAGAGAAGGCTGTGTCAGCACTAAGAATGTAGAAAGTGTTTCTGCTTACCCACTAACCAGATGCCCTGACCTAGGTTAGGATCTAGGAAACAGCATGAATTTAGAAGGAGCAAGGCATGCTTTATATCACCTGGAAAAATGAAAAAGCACACACCTCCATGACCAAACACTCCCACTTTCATATACAAATGGGAAAATGTGAAGAAAACAGAATGTGGTATATTGAACAGCTTTGTTCAGTTGTTTTTCAGTTGTGTCTGTGGCAAAAATACTGGGGTAGCTTGTTGTTTCCTTCTCCAGCTTATTTGATGGATGAGGAAATTAAGGCAAACAGGGTGAAGTGACTTGCCCAGGGTCACCCAGCTAGTAAGTGTCTGGGGCCAGATTTGAGCTCAGGAAGATGAGTTTTCCTAACTCCAGCCCTGGTGTTCTATCCACTGAGCCACCTAGCTGCTCCTATGTTGAACAGTGTGGGCACTTCAATATTTGTTGAGTTAAGCTGTTGAACTGAATTGAATCACAAAGATTTATTTTATAAAAGAATTTACTTTAGATTTATATTGCTACCAAATTTCTAGGACTGGGAAGCTTCCCTCCACCCACAATGGTGCCTTTTCATTATATAGTGGAATGTTTTTATAGATCTATTTTGTTCCTAGTTATTAGTTCCTCAAATTTTATTGGAAATGGAATTAAAAATAAATTTTACATAATATCTAAAATAACATAAATATATGATATAGAGGATTTTTAAAATTCTTATACTCAAACTGCCAGCTGAACTAAATTAGTAAGGAACATTTTATGTCCACAAAAATCTTATGTAGCCACCATTCCATGGCTTATTTTTATAGGGAAAGGAATATTTACATACAGGAAAGATACCAAATAAATGTGAAAAATGGTAAAAGAGCAGAAATGAATAGAAATGCTTATAAGAGTAGTTGCAGAGCACAGAGCCCTGTAAACAGGAGGAGCTTAATTTGCTGAATTGTTTAGAATTTCTTTTTCCCAGAACAACAACAAAATCTGATAATAGTTTGAATGCAACAGGGATAGCTAAGATAGCTGAGCATAGGATAAGTAAATTCCACCTAACCTTTTATAGGTAACAAGTGACTATTCTAACTCCTTTTAGCCTTGAATAGCCTAAAGTTACTGTACAACACTAATTCCAAGAACTCCTGCTTTCCGGAAATTTATGGAGGAATATGGCCATTCCAGACAAAATTCTTAGTAAGCCAGTGAAAAACACAGATTAGAAGTCTATACTAGACACTGTTAATATTTTGATTAAAAATAATCAAGTCTCCTTCCCCTAAGGATAGTGGGGAAGTCATTAAAGAAAGAATTTTAGAGTGCAAATTTATATGTGTGTGTGTACATATGTATGTTTATATATGTATGTGTGTATGTTCTATAAAACAACATAACTTTTTTACCTTGTCCCTAATACCATCTGCTTCTTGTTCACCTCAAATGAAAGCCCAAAGAACAAATCAACAGGAGACAGAATGAACCAAATACCCAAATTATGGACCATCCCTAAATTTAGAAACAGGTTGCAGCTAGGTGGCACAGTGGATGGTGTTGGACTTGAGTCAGGGAAACCTGGGCTCAAATCCCACCTCTGATACTTACTAGCTCTGTGACACTGGGCAAGGTACCTAACCTCTTGACCTTAGTTTCCTGTCTGAGAAATGGGGATAATAATAACACACACCTCCCACAGTTGTTGTGAGGATCAAAAGCATGAGGATGTAAAGTGTTTTGCAAAACCTAAAGTGTTATATAAATGCCAGTTATTATTGTTGTTGCTGTTGTTGTCATCTATAACTTAAGTTATATGGGATAAGAAGGACATGGATTTTTCTGACTATGTTATTCTCCTGCTCAATGAGCGGCAATGGCTCCCTATTTCTTCCACAATCAAATTCCAGGTCTTCAAAGCTGGGGCCCCTCTTTCCTGTTCCGGTCATCCCATATTTTACTCCCCTCCACACATTTCATGGTCCAGCTATAATGGCCTACTCGTGGTTCTTTGAAAACAGCCTTCCATCTCCCATGGCATTTATACCTCTGCAATGGCTGCCCGCCATGCCTACTATGCTGTGCCCCCTCACTTCTGTTAACTGTTTTCCCTGGCTTCCTTCAAGACAAAGCTTGTTGACAGGCTACAGAGAGGGTCAGGGTGGCCAGGCGGGGAGGCCCAGCTCAATGTCAAAATGTTCTGCTAATATACGGAACAGGCTGGAGTTGGTTCCAAAGACCAGAGACACCAGAGCCACCTTCCCACTGACACCAATGACTTCCTTAGAAAACTTTAGGTTTGCTCTGCTATATCCCAAATACAGACAATCCTTGTCACTCAGTCCACCACCAAGTACTCACCCTTTCAAAGGCTAGGAAGGTATTTTTTCTCAAATGTTTCTTGTAGAATAATTGGAATACAAGGTCAGCTGGGATCCATTTTCAAGAACATTAAGGCCCTGTACATCTTCTGTGTGTACAGTTATGTCAGGACAAAGCCCGGGAATCAAGGAGGTATGGACCAATAAGCAATTAGTGATGAGCCCATGATTAAATATTTTTGATGAATAGGAAAGGAGCTCTTGACCAAACAAGAAATAGAGATGACCAAAAGAGCCAAAGTGAATAATTTTTACTACAAAAGACTAAAGATTATGCACAAACAAAGCCAATACAGTTAGAACAAGAAGGGAAACATTTAACTGGGGGAAGAAATCCCTCAAGTCAATTCTCTGATGAAAGCTTGACATCCAAGATATCAGGAGAATTGATGTGAATGTAAAAGAACAAGAGTCATTTCTTAAAAGACAAATAGGTCAAAGAATATGTACAGGGAGTTCTCAAAAAAGCTGCTGACTATCCACAACCATGTGAAACAATACCCTAAATCATTTAATACGAGAAATAAGGATTAAAACACTTCTGAGTTCCACTACACATCCATATTGGAAAAGATAACCAAAAAGGCAGGGAAAATACCATTGTTGGAGCTGTGAATTGATCCACTCATTCTCGAAAGCAACTTGGATCTGAAGCCAGGGCCAGAGGTTACCAAAATTATACATTTTGAAAATATGGAAACATGAATCTATCTTCTACAATTTGTTTTTAAAATATGTACCAAATTTCACATGATAATATCAACATTGTTCTATTTGTCTGTGTCCCCTTCTTTACTTCTGCTCTCTTTTGTATTTAATATTTCATCTAAACCATTCTTTACATAGCTAACTGAATGGTCATGTCACTTCTATTCAAAAGGCTTTAGGGGCATCCTTTTTTATTCACCAAATAAAATTAAAACTACTGACTCTGCTTGCTGACTTAGGGAGGGGAGAAGAAAGGAAGGAAGGGAGAAAAATTTGGAACTCAAAATCTTACAAAAATGAATGCTGAAAACTATCTTTACATGTAATTGGGAAAAATAGAATAAAATACTATCAATATGGAAAAAAAAAAC